>NW_028257088.1:1200000-1546967 GCF_035046125.1 Drosophila serrata | reverse complement strand
CTTCTGACTGAAGGGCCATTACCATTTTTTAACCGAAATTAACAATATTTTTATATGAAATTTTTCGACAAATCGAAACTTAAAAATTTCATAACTAAGCCAAAAACGCATTAATTTCAATTCGGAAAGCGGCAGTATGTTAATTTTTAGCAGGTTAACAAAACTGCATACTCCGTTTAAAATGTAAATTTTTGTCCGATTTTTGCAAATTTTCATGATGTAACCCCTTTCCTTTTTTTACAAAAATGGGAAATTTCGGAAAAAAATTTTTTTCGGCCGGATAAAGCTAGAAAGAAAGGCCTGTAGATGCTGATCAAGAATATATATGATTTATAGGGTCGGAAATGACTCCTTCACTTTCTTTTAAGCTTCTGACTGAAGGGCCATTACCATTTTTTAACCGAAATTAACAATATTTTTATATGAAATTTTTCGACAAATCGAAACTTAAAAATTTCATAACTAAGCCAAAAACGCATTAATTTCAATTCGGAAAGCGGCAGTATGTTAATTTTTAGCAGGTTAACAAAACTGCATACTCCGTTTAAAATGTAAATTTTTGTCCGATTTTTGCAAATTTTCATGATGTAACCCCTTTCCTTTTTTTACAAAAATGGGAAATTTCGGAAAAAAATTTTTTTCGGCCGGATAAAGCTAGAAAGAAAGGCCTGTAGATGCTGATCAAGAATATATATGATTTATAGGGTCGGAAATGACTCCTTCACTTTCTTTTAAGCTTCTGACTGAAGGGCCATTACCATTTTTTAACCGAAATTAACAATATTTTTATATGAAATTTTTCGACAAAACAAAACTTAAAAATTTCATAACTAAGCCAAAAACGCATTAATTTCAATTCGGAAAGCGGCAGTATGTTAATTTTTAGCAGGTTAACAAAACTGCATACTCCGTTTAAAATGTAAATTTTTGTCCGATTTTTGCAAATTTTCATGATGTAACCCCTTTCCTTTTTTTACAAAAATGGGAAATTTCGGAAAAAAATTTTTTTCGGCCGGATAAAGCTAGAAAGAAAGGCCTGTAGATGCTGATCAAGAATATATATGATTTATAGGGTCGGAAATGACTCCTTCACTTTCTTTTAAGCTTCTGACTGAAGGGCCATTACCATTTTTTAACCGAAATTAACAATATTTTTATATGAAATTTTTCGACAAATCGAAACTTAAAAATTTCATAACTAAGCCAAAAACGCATTAATTTCAATTCGGAAAGCGGCAGTATGTTAATTTTTAGCAGGTTAACAAAACTGCATACTCCGTTTAAAATGTAAATTTTTGTCCGATTTTTGCAAATTTTCATGATGTAACCCCTTTCCTTTTTTTACAAAAATGGGAAATTTCGGAAAAAAATTTTTTTCGGCCGGATAAAGCTAGAAAGAAAGGCCTGTAGATGCTGATCAAGAATATATATGATTTATAGGGTCGGAAATGACTCCTTCACTTTCTTTTAAGCTTCTGACTGAAGGGCCATTACCATTTTTTAACCGAAATTAACAATATTTTTATATGAAATTTTTCGACAAATCGAAACTTAAAAATTTCATAACTAAGCCAAAAACGCATTAATTTCAATTCGGAAAGCGGCAGTATGTTAATTTTTAGCAGGTTAACAAAACTGCATACTCCGTTTAAAATGTAAATTTTTGTCCGATTTTTGCAAATTTTCATGATGTAACCCCTTTCCTTTTTTTACAAAAATGGGAAATTTCGGAAAAAAATTTTTTTCGGCCGGATAAAGCTAGAAAGAAAGGCCTGTAGATGCTGATCAAGAATATATATGATTTATAGGGTCGGAAATGACTCCTTCACTTTCTTTTAAGCTTCTGACTGAAGGGCCATTACCATTTTTTAACCGAAATTAACAATATTTTTATATGAAATTTTTCGACAAATCGAAACTTAAAAATTTCATAACTAAGCCAAAAACGCATTAATTTCAATTCGGAAAGCGGCAGTATGTTAATTTTTAGCAGGTTAACAAAACTGCATACTCCGTTTAAAATGTAAATTTTTGTCCGATTTTTGCAAATTTTCATGATGTAACCCCTTTCCTTTTTTTACAAAAATGGGAAATTTCGGAAAAAAATTTTTTTCGGCCGGATAAAGCTAGAAAGAAAGGCCTGTAGATGCTGATCAAGAATATATATGATTTATAGGGTCGGAAATGACTCCTTCACTTTCTTTTAAGCTTCTGACTGAAGGGCCATTACCATTTTTTAACCGAAATTAACAATATTTTTATATGAAATTTTTCGACAAAACAAAACTTAAAAATTTCATAACTAAGCCAAAAACGCATTAATTTCAATTCGGAAAGCGGCAGTATGTTAATTTTTAGCAGGTTAACAAAACTGCATACTCCGTTTAAAATGTAAATTTTTGTCCGATTTTTGCAAATTTTCATGATGTAACCCCTTTCCTTTTTTTACAAAAATGGGAAATTTCGGAAAAAAAATTTTTTTCGGCCGGATAAAGCTAGAAAGAAAGGCCTGTAGATGCTGATCAAGAATATATATGATTTATAGGGTCGGAAATGACTCCTTCACTTTCTTTTAAGCTTCTGACTGAAGGGCCATTACCATTTTTTAACCGAAATTAACAATATTTTTATATGAAATTTTTCGACAAATCGAAACTTAAAAATTTCATAACTAAGCCAAAAACGCATTAATTTCAATTCGGAAAGCGGCAGTATGTTAATTTTTAGCAGGTTAACAAAACTGCATACTCCGTTTAAAATGTAAATTTTTGTCCGATTTTTGCAAATTTTCATGATGTAACCCCTTTCCTTTTTTTCCAAAAATGGGAAATTTCGGAAAAAAATTTTTTTCGGCCGGATAAAGCTAGAAAGAAAGGCCTGTAGATGCTGATCAAGAATATATATGATTTATAGGGTCGGAAATGACTCCTTCACTTTCTTTTAAGCTTCTGACTGAAGGGCCATTACCATTTTTTAACCGAAATTAACAATATTTTTATATGAAATTTTTCGACAAAACAAAACTTAAAAATTTCATAACTAAGCCAAAAACGCATTAATTTCAATTCGGAAAGCGGCAGTATGTTAATTTTTAGCAGGTTAACAAAACTGCATACTCCGTTTAAAATGTAAATTTTTGTCCGATTTTTGCAAATTTTCATGATGTAACCCCTTTCCTTTTTTTACAAAAATGGGAAATTTCGGAAAAAAATTTTTTTCGGCCGGATAAAGCTAGAAAGAAAGGCCTGTAGATGCTGATCAAGAATATATATGATTTATAGGGTCGGAAATGACTCCTTCACTTTCTTTTAAGCTTCTGACTGAAGGGCCATTACCATTTTTTAACCGAAATTAACAATATTTTTATATGAAATTTTTCGACAAAACGAAACTTAAAAATTTCATAACTAAGCCAAAAACGCATTAATTTCAATTCGGAAAGCGGCAGTATGTTAATTTTTAGCAGGTTAACAAAACTGCATACTCCGTTTAAAATGTAAATTTTTGTCCGATTTTTGCAAATTTTCATGATGTAACCCCTTTCCTTTTTTTACAAAAATGGGAAATTTCGGAAAAAAATTTTTTTCGGCCGGATAAAGCTAGAAAGAAAGGCCTGTAGATGCTGATCAAGAATATATATGATTTATAGGGTCGGAAATGACTCCTTCACTTTCTTTTAAGCTTCTGACTGAAGGGCCATTACCATTTTTTAACCGAAATTAACAATATTTTTATATGAAATTTTTCGACAAATCGAAACTTAAAAATTTCATAACTAAGCCAAAAACGCATTAATTTCAATTCGGAAAGCGGCAGTATGTTAATTTTTAGCAGGTTAACAAAACTGCATACTCCGTTTAAAATGTAAATTTTTGTCCGATTTTTGCAAATTTTCATGATGTAACCCCTTTCCTTTTTTTCCGAAAAATGGGAAATTTCTGAAAAAAATTTTTTTCGGCCGGATAAAGCTAGAAAGAAAGGCCTGTAGATGCTGATCAAGAATATATATGATTTATAGGGTCGGAAATGACTCCTTCACTTTCTTTTAAGCTTCTGACTGAAGGGCCATTACCATTTTTTAACCGAAATTAACAATATTTTTATATGAAATTTTTCGACAAAACAAAACTTAAAAATTTCATAACTAAGCCAAAAACGCATTAATTTCAATTCGGAAAGCGGCAGTATGTTAATTTTTAGCAGGTTAACAAAACTGCATACTCCGTTTAAAATGTAAATTTTTGTCCGATTTTTGCAAATTTTCATGATGTAACCCCTTTCCTTTTTTCCGAAAAATGGGAAATTTCTGAAAAAAATTTTTTTCGGCCGGATAAAGCTAGAAAGAAAGGCCTGTAGATGCTGATCAAGAATATATATGATTTATAGGGTCGGAAATGACTCCTTCACTTTCTTTTAAGCTTCTGACTGAAGGGCCATTACCATTTTTTAACCGAAATTAACAATATTTTTATATGAAATTTTTCGACAAAACAAAACTTAAAAATTTCATAACTAAGCCAAAAACGCATTAATTTCAATTCGGAAAGCGGCAGTATGTTAATTTTTAGCAGGTTAACAAAACTGCATACTCCGTTTAAAATGTAAATTTTTGTCCGATTTTTGCAAATTTTCATGATGTAACCCCTTTCCTTTTTTCCGAAAAATGGGAAATTTCGGAAAAAAATTTTTTTCGGCCGGATAAAGCTAGAAAGAAAGGCCTGTAGATGCTGATCAAGAATATATATGATTTATAGGGTCGGAAATGACTCCTTCACTTTCTTTTAAGCTTCTGACTGAAGGGCCATTACCATTTTTTAACCGAAATTAACAATATTTTTATATGAAATTTTTCGACAAATCGAAACTTAAAAATTTCATAACTAAGCCAAAAACGCATTAATTTCAATTCGGAAAGCGGCAGTATGTTAATTTTTAGCAGGTTAACAAAACTGCATACTCCGTTTAAAATGTAAATTTTTGTCCGATTTTTGCAAATTTTCATGATGTAACCCCTTTCCTTTTTTCCGAAAAATGGGAAATTTCGGAAAAAAATTTTTTTCGGCCGGATAAAGCTAGAAAGAAAGGCCTGTAGATGCTGATCAAGAATATATATGATTTATAGGGTCGGAAATGACTCCTTCACTTTCTTTTAAGCTTCTGACTGAAGGGCCATTACCATTTTTTAACCGAAATTAACAATATTTTTATATGAAATTTTTCGACAAATCGAAACTTAAAAATTTCATAACTAAGCCAAAAACGCATTAATTTCAATTCGGAAAGCGGCAGTATGTTAATTTTTAGCAGGTTAACAAAACTGCATACTCCGTTTAAAATGTAAATTTTTGTCCGATTTTTGCAAATTTTCATGATGTAACCCCTTTCCTTTTTTTACAAAAATGGGAAATTTCGGAAAAAAAATTTTTTTCGGCCGGATAAAGCTAGAAAGAAAGGCCTGTAGATGCTGATCAAGAATATATATGATTTATAGGGTCGGAAATGACTCCTTCACTTTCTTTTAAGCTTCTGACTGAAGGGCCATTACCATTTTTTAACCGAAATTAACAATATTTTTATATGAAATTTTTCGACAAATCGAAACTTAAAAATTTCATAACTAAGCCAAAAACGCATTAATTTCAATTCGGAAAGCGGCAGTATGTTAATTTTTAGCAGGTTAACAAAACTGCATACTCCGTTTAAAATGTAAATTTTTGTCCGATTTTTGCAAATTTTCATGATGTAACCCCTTTCCTTTTTTCCCAAAAATGGGAAATTTCGGAAAAAAATTTTTTTCGGCCGGATAAAGCTAGAAAGAAAGGCCTGTAGATGCTGATCAAGAATATATATGATTTATAGGGTCGGAAATGACTCCTTCACTTTCTTTTAAGCTTCTGACTGAAGGGCCATTACCATTTTTTAACCGAAATTAACAATATTTTTATATGAAATTTTTCGACAAAACAAAACTTAAAAATTTCATAACTAAGCCAAAAACGCATTAATTTCAATTCGGAAAGCGGCAGTATGTTAATTTTTAGCAGGTTAACAAAACTGCATACTCCGTTTAAAATGTAAATTTTTGTCCGATTTTTGCAAATTTTCATGATGTAACCCCTTTCCTTTTTTTCCGAAAAATGGGAAATTTCTGAAAAAAATTTTTTTCGGCCGGATAAAGCTAGAAAGAAAGGCCTGTAGATGCTGATCAAGAATATATATGATTTATAGGGTCGGAAATGACTCCTTCACTTTCTTTTAAGCTTCTGACTGAAGGGCCATTACCATTTTTTAACCGAAATTAACAATATTTTTATATGAAATTTTTCGACAAAACAAAACTTAAAAATTTCATAACTAAGCCAAAAACGCATTAATTTCAATTCGGAAAGCGGCAGTATGTTAATTTTTAGCAGGTTAACAAAACTGCATACTCCGTTTAAAATGTAAATTTTTGTCCGATTTTTGCAAATTTTCATGATGTAACCCCTTTCCTTTTTTTACAAAAATGGGAAATTTCGGAAAAAAATTTTTTTCGGCCGGATAAAGCTAGAAAGAAAGGCCTGTAGATGCTGATCAAGAATATATATGATTTATAGGGTCGGAAATGACTCCTTCACTTTCTTTTAAGCTTCTGACTGAAGGGCCATTACCATTTTTTAACCGAAATTAACAATATTTTTATATGAAATTTTTCGACAAATCGAAACTTAAAAATTTCATAACTAAGCCAAAAACGCATTAATTTCAATTCGGAAAGCGGCAGTATGTTAATTTTTAGCAGGTTAACAAAACTGCATACTCCGTTTAAAATGTAAATTTTTGTCCGATTTTTGCAAATTTTCATGATGTAACCCCTTTCCTTTTTTCCGAAAAATGGGAAATTTCGGAAAAAAATTTTTTTCGGCCGGATAAAGCTAGAAAGAAAGGCCTGTAGATGCTGATCAAGAATATATATGATTTATAGGGTCGGAAATGACTCCTTCACTTTCTTTTAAGCTTCTGACTGAAGGGCCATTACCATTTTTTAACCGAAATTAACAATATTTTTATATGAAATTTTTCGACAAAACAAAACTTAAAAATTTCATAACTAAGCCAAAAACGCATTAATTTCAATTCGGAAAGCGGCAGTATGTTAATTTTTAGCAGGTTAACAAAACTGCATACTCCGTTTAAAATGTAAATTTTTGTCCGATTTTTGCAAATTTTCATGATGTAACCCCTTTCCTTTTTTTACAAAAATGGGAAATTTCGGAAAAAAAATTTTTTTCGGCCGGATAAAGCTAGAAAGAAAGGCCTGTAGATGCTGATCAAGAATATATATGATTTATAGGGTCGGAAATGACTCCTTCACTTTCTTTTAAGCTTCTGACTGAAGGGCCATTACCATTTTTTAACCGAAATTAACAATATTTTTATATGAAATTTTTCGACAAATCGAAACTTAAAAATTTCATAACTAAGCCAAAAACGCATTAATTTCAATTCGGAAAGCGGCAGTATGTTAATTTTTAGCAGGTTAACAAAACTGCATACTCCGTTTAAAATGTAAATTTTTGTCCGATTTTTGCAAATTTTCATGATGTAACCCCTTTCCTTTTTTCCGAAAAATGGGAAATTTCGGAAAAAAATTTTTTTCGGCCGGATAAAGCTAGAAAGAAAGGCCTGTAGATGCTGATCAAGAATATATATGATTTATAGGGTCGGAAATGACTCCTTCACTTTCTTTTAAGCTTCTGACTGAAGGGCCATTACCATTTTTTAACCGAAATTAACAATATTTTTATATGAAATTTTTCGACAAAACAAAACTTAAAAATTTCATAACTAAGCCAAAAACGCATTAATTTCAATTCGGAAAGCGGCAGTATGTTAATTTTTAGCAGGTTAACAAAACTGCATACTCCGTTTAAAATGTAAATTTTTGTCCGATTTTTGCAAATTTTCATGATGTAACCCCTTTCCTTTTTTTCGAAAAATGGGAAATTTCGGAAAAAAATTTTTTTCGGCCGGATAAAGCTAGAAAGAAAGGCCTGTAGATGCTGATCAAGAATATATATGATTTATAGGGTCGGAAATGACTCCTTCACTTTCTTTTAAGCTTCTGACTGAAGGGCCATTACCATTTTTTAACCGAAATTAACAATATTTTTATATGAAATTTTTCGACAAAACAAAACTTAAAAATTTCATAACTAAGCCAAAAACGCATTAATTTCAATTCGGAAAGCGGCAGTATGTTAATTTTTAGCAGGTTAACAAAACTGCTTACTCCGTTTAAAATGTAAATTTTTGTCCGATTTTTGCAAATTTTCATGATGTAACCCCTTTCCTTTTTTTACAAAAATGGGAAATTTCGGAAAAAAATTTTTTTCGGCCGGATAAAGCTAGAAAGAAAGGCCTGTAGATGCTGATCAAGAATATATATGATTTATAGGGTCGGAAATGACTCCTTCACTTTCTTTTAAGCTTCTGACTGAAGGGCCATTACCATTTTTTAACCGAAATTAACAATATTTTTATATGAAATTTTTCGACAAATCGAAACTTAAAAATTTCATAACTAAGCCAAAAACGCATTAATTTCAATTCGGAAAGCGGCAGTATGTTAATTTTTAGCAGGTTAACAAAACTGCATACTCCGTTTAAAATGTAAATTTTTGTCCGATTTTTGCAAATTTTCATGATGTAACCCCTTTCCTTTTTTTCGAAAAATGGGAAATTTCTGAAAAAAATTTTTTTCGGCCGGATAAAGCTAGAAAGAAAGGCCTGTAGATGCTGATCAAGAATATATATGATTTATAGGGTCGGAAATGACTCCTTCACTTTCTTTTAAGCTTCTGACTGAAGGGCCATTACCATTTTTTAACCGAAATTAACAATATTTTTATATGAAATTTTTCGACAAAACAAAACTTAAAAATTTCATAACTAAGCCAAAAACGCATTAATTTCAATTCGGAAAGCGGCAGTATGTTAATTTTTAGCAGGTTAACAAAACTGCATACTCCGTTTAAAATGTAAATTTTTGTCCGATTTTTGCAAATTTTCATGATGTAACCCCTTTCCTTTTTTCCGAAAAATGGGAAATTTCTGAAAAAAATTTTTTTCGGCCGGAGATGGCTTAAAAGATTCGCCTGTTGATGCTGATCAAGAATATATATGATTTATAGGGTCGGAAATGACTCCTTCACTTTCTTTTAAGCTTCTGACTGAAGGGCCATTACCATTTTTTAACCGAAATTAACAATATTTTTATATGAAATTTTTCGACAAAACAAAACTTAAAAATTTCATAACTAAGCCAAAAACGCATTAATTTCAATTCGGAAAGCGGCAGTATGTTAATTTTTAGCAGGTTAACAAAACTGCATACTCCGTTTAAAATGTAAATTTTTGTCCGATTTTTGCAAATTTTCATGATGTAACCCCTTTCCTTTTTTCCGAAAAATGGGAAATTTCTGAAAAAAATTTTTTTCGGCCGGATAAAGCTAGAAAGAAAGGCCTGTAGATGCTGATCAAGAATATATATGATTTATAGGGTCGGAAATGACTCCTTCACTTTCTTTTAAGCTTCTGACTGAAGGGCCATTACCATTTTTTAACCGAAATTAACAATATTTTTATATGAAATTTTTCGACAAAACAAAACTTAAAAATTTCATAACTAAGCCAAAAACGCATTAATTTCAATTCGGAAAGCGGCAGTATGTTAATTTTTAGCAGGTTAACAAAACTGCATACTCCGTTTAAAATGTAAATTTTTGTCCGATTTTTGCAAATTTTCATGATGTAACCCCTTTCCTTTTTTCCGAAAAATGGGAAATTTCTGAAAAAAATTTTTTTCGGCCGGATAAAGCTAGAAAGAAAGGCCTGTAGATGCTGATCAAGAATATATATGATTTATAGGGTCGGAAATGACTCCTTCACTTTCTTTTAAGCTTCTGACTGAAGGGCCATTACCATTTTTTAACCGAAATTAACAATATTTTTATATGAAATTTTTCGACAAATCGAAACTTAAAAATTTCATAACTAAGCCAAAAACGCATTAATTTCAATTCGGAAAGCGGCAGTATGTTAATTTTTAGCAGGTTAACAAAACTGCATACTCCGTTTAAAATGTAAATTTTTGTCCGATTTTTGCAAATTTTCATGATGTAACCCCTTTCCTTTTTTCCGAAAAATGGGAAATTTCTGAAAAAAATTTTTTTCGGCCGGATAAAGCTAGAAAGAAAGGCCTGTAGATGCTGATCAAGAATATATATGATTTATAGGGTCGGAAATGACTCCTTCACTTTCTTTTAAGCTTCTGACTGAAGGGCCATTACCATTTTTTAACCGAAATTAACAATATTTTTATATGAAATTTTTCGACAAATCGAAACTTAAAAATTTCATAACTAAGCCAAAAACGCATTAATTTCAATTCGGAAAGCGGCAGTATGTTAATTTTTAGCAGGTTAACAAAACTGCATACTCCGTTTAAAATGTAAATTTTTGTCCGATTTTTGCAAATTTTCATGATGTAACCCCTTTCCTTTTTTTACAAAAATGGGAAATTTCGGAAAAAAATTTTTTTCGGCCGGATAAAGCTAGAAAGAAAGGCCTGTAGATGCTGATCAAGAATATATATGATTTATAGGGTCGGAAATGACTCCTTCACTTTCTTTTAAGCTTCTGACTGAAGGGCCATTACCATTTTTTAACCGAAATTAACAATATTTTTATATGAAATTTTTCGACAAATCGAAACTTAAAAATTTCATAACTAAGCCAAAAACGCATTAATTTCAATTCGGAAAGCGGCAGTATGTTAATTTTTAGCAGGTTAACAAAACTGCATACTCCGTTTAAAATGTAAATTTTTGTCCGATTTTTGCAAATTTTCATGATGTAACCCCTTTCCTTTTTTCCGAAAAATGGGAAATTTCTGAAAAAAATTTTTTTCGGCCGGATAAAGCTAGAAAGAAAGGCCTGTAGATGCTGATCAAGAATATATATGATTTATAGGGTCGGAAATGACTCCTTCACTTTCTTTTAAGCTTCTGACTGAAGGGCCATTACCATTTTTTAACCGAAATTAACAATATTTTTATATGAAATTTTTCGACAAATCGAAACTTAAAAATTTCATAACTAAGCCAAAAACGCATTAATTTCAATTCGGAAAGCGGCAGTATGTTAATTTTTAGCAGGTTAACAAAACTGCATACTCCGTTTAAAATGTAAATTTTTGTCCGATTTTTGCAAATTTTCATGATGTAACCCCTTTCCTTTTTTCCGAAAAATGGGAAATTTCTGAAAAAAATTTTTTTCGGCCGGATAAAGCTAGAAAGAAAGGCCTGTAGATGCTGATCAAGAATATATATGATTTATAGGGTCGGAAATGACTCCTTCACTTTCTTTTAAGCTTCTGACTGAAGGGCCATTACCATTTTTTAACCGAAATTAACAATATTTTTATATGAAATTTTTCGACAAAACAAAACTTAAAAATTTCATAACTAAGCCAAAAACGCATTAATTTCAATTCGGAAAGCGGCAGTATGTTAATTTTTAGCAGGTTAACAAAACTGCATACTCCGTTTAAAATGTAAATTTTTGTCCGATTTTTGCAAATTTTCATGATGTAACCCCTTTCCTTTTTTTACAAAAATGGGAAATTTCGGAAAAAAATTTTTTTCGGCCGGATAAAGCTAGAAAGAAAGGCCTGTAGATGCTGATCAAGAATATATATGATTTATAGGGTCGGAAATGACTCCTTCACTTTCTTTTAAGCTTCTGACTGAAGGGCCATTACCATTTTTTAACCGAAATTAACAATATTTTTATATGAAATTTTTCGACAAATCGAAACTTAAAAATTTCATAACTAAGCCAAAAACGCATTAATTTCAATTCGGAAAGCGGCAGTATGTTAATTTTTAGCAGGTTAACAAAACTGCATACTCCGTTTAAAATGTAAATTTTTGTCCGATTTTTGCAAATTTTCATGATGTAACCCCTTTCCTTTTTTCCGAAAAATGGGAAATTTCTGAAAAAAATTTTTTTCGGCCGGATAAAGCTAGAAAGAAAGGCCTGTAGATGCTGATCAAGAATATATATGATTTATAGGGTCGGAAATGACTCCTTCACTTTCTTTTAAGCTTCTGACTGAAGGGCCATTACCATTTTTTAACCGAAATTAACAATATTTTTATATGAAATTTTTCGACAAATCGAAACTTAAAAATTTCATAACTAAGCCAAAAACGCATTAATTTCAATTCGGAAAGCGGCAGTATGTTAATTTTTAGCAGGTTAACAAAACTGCTTACTCCGTTTAAAATGTAAATTTTTGTCCGATTTTTGCAAATTTTCATGATGTAACCCCTTTCCTTTTTTTACAAAAATGGGAAATTTCGGAAAAAAATTTTTTTCGGCCGGATAAAGCTAGAAAGAAAGGCCTGTAGATGCTGATCAAGAATATATATGATTTATAGGGTCGGAAATGACTCCTTCACTTTCTTTTAAGCTTCTGACTGAAGGGCCATTACCATTTTTTAACCGAAATTAACAATATTTTTATATGAAATTTTTCGACAAATCGAAACTTAAAAATTTCATAACTAAGCCAAAAACGCATTAATTTCAATTCGGAAAGCGGCAGTATGTTAATTTTTAGCAGGTTAACAAAACTGCATACTCCGTTTAAAATGTAAATTTTTGTCCGATTTTTGCAAATTTTCATGATGTAACCCCTTTCCTTTTTTCCGAAAAATGGGAAATTTCTGAAAAAAATTTTTTTCGGCCGGATAAAGCTAGAAAGAAAGGCCTGTAGATGCTGATCAAGAATATATATGATTTATAGGGTCGGAAATGACTCCTTCACTTTCTTTTAAGCTTCTGACTGAAGGGCCATTACCATTTTTTAACCGAAATTAACAATATTTTTATATGAAATTTTTCGACAAATCGAAACTTAAAAATTTCATAACTAAGCCAAAAACGCATTAATTTCAATTCGGAAAGCGGCAGTATGTTAATTTTTAGCAGGTTAACAAAACTGCATACTCCGTTTAAAATGTAAATTTTTGTCCGATTTTTGCAAATTTTCATGATGTAACCCCTTTCCTTTTTTTACAAAAATGGGAAATTTCGGAAAAAAATTTTTTTCGGCCGGATAAAGCTAGAAAGAAAGGCCTGTAGATGCTGATCAAGAATATATATGATTTATAGGGTCGGAAATGACTCCTTCACTTTCTTTTAAGCTTCTGACTGAAGGGCCATTACCATTTTTTAACCGAAATTAACAATATTTTTATATGAAATTTTTCGACAAATCGAAACTTAAAAATTTCATAACTAAGCCAAAAACGCATTAATTTCAATTCGGAAAGCGGCAGTATGTTAATTTTTAGCAGGTTAACAAAACTGCATACTCCGTTTAAAATGTAAATTTTTGTCCGATTTTTGCAAATTTTCATGATGTAACCCCTTTCCTTTTTTCCGAAAAATGGGAAATTTCGGAAAAAAATTTTTTTCGGCCGGATAAAGCTAGAAAGAAAGGCCTGTAGATGCTGATCAAGAATATATATGATTTATAGGGTCGGAAATGACTCCTTCACTTTCTTTTAAGCTTCTGACTGAAGGGCCATTACCATTTTTTAACCGAAATTAACAATATTTTTATATGAAATTTTTCGACAAATCGAAACTTAAAAATTTCATAACTAAGCCAAAAACGCATTAATTTCAATTCGGAAAGCGGCAGTATGTTAATTTTTAGCAGGTTAACAAAACTGCTTACTCCGTTTAAAATGTAAATTTTTGTCCGATTTTTGCAAATTTTCATGATGTAACCCCTTTCCTTTTTTTACAAAAATGGGAAATTTCGGAAAAAAATTTTTTTCGGCCGGATAAAGCTAGAAAGAAAGGCCTGTAGATGCTGATCAAGAATATATATGATTTATAGGGTCGGAAATGACTCCTTCACTTTCTTTTAAGCTTCTGACTGAAGGGCCATTACCATTTTTTAACCGAAATTAACAATATTTTTATATGAAATTTTTCGACAAATCGAAACTTAAAAATTTCATAACTAAGCCAAAAACGCATTAATTTCAATTCGGAAAGCGGCAGTATGTTAATTTTTAGCAGGTTAACAAAACTGCATACTCCGTTTAAAATGTAAATTTTTGTCCGATTTTTGCAAATTTTCATGATGTAACCCCTTTCCTTTTTTCCGAAAAATGGGAAATTTCTGAAAAAAATTTTTTTCGGCCGGATAAAGCTAGAAAGAAAGGCCTGTAGATGCTGATCAAGAATATATATGATTTATAGGGTCGGAAATGACTCCTTCACTTTCTTTTAAGCTTCTGACTGAAGGGCCATTACCATTTTTTAACCGAAATTAACAATATTTTTATATGAAATTTTTCGACAAATCGAAACTTAAAAATTTCATAACTAAGCCAAAAACGCATTAATTTCAATTCGGAAAGCGGCAGTATGTTAATTTTTAGCAGGTTAACAAAACTGCATACTCCGTTTAAAATGTAAATTTTTGTCCGATTTTTGCAAATTTTCATGATGTAACCCCTTTCCTTTTTTTCCGAAAAATGGGAAATTTCTGAAAAAAATTTTTTTCGGCCGGATAAAGCTAGAAAGAAAGGCCTGTAGATGCTGATCAAGAATATATATGATTTATAGGGTCGGAAATGACTCCTTCACTTTCTTTTAAGCTTCTGACTGAAGGGCCATTACCATTTTTTAACCGAAATTAACAATATTTTTATATGAAATTTTTCGACAAATCGAAACTTAAAAATTTCATAACTAAGCCAAAAACGCATTAATTTCAATTCGGAAAGCGGCAGTATGTTAATTTTTAGCAGGTTAACAAAACTGCATACTCCGTTTAAAATGTAAATTTTTGTCCGATTTTTGCAAATTTTCATGATGTAACCCCTTTCCTTTTTTCCGAAAAATGGGAAATTTCTGAAAAAAATTTTTTTCGGCCGGATAAAGCTAGAAAGAAAGGCCTGTAGATGCTGATCAAGAATATATATGATTTATAGGGTCGGAAATGACTCCTTCACTTTCTTTTAAGCTTCTGACTGAAGGGCCATTACCATTTTTTAACCGAAATTAACAATATTTTTATATGAAATTTTTCGACAAATCGAAACTTAAAAATTTCATAACTAAGCCAAAAACGCATTAATTTCAATTCGGAAAGCGGCAGTATGTTAATTTTTAGCAGGTTAACAAAACTGCTTACTCCGTTTAAAATGTAAATTTTTGTCCGATTTTTGCAAATTTTCATGATGTAACCCCTTTCCTTTTTTTACAAAAATGGGAAATTTCGGAAAAAAATTTTTTTCGGCCGGATAAAGCTAGAAAGAAAGGCCTGTAGATGCTGATCAAGAATATATATGATTTATAGGGTCGGAAATGACTCCTTCACTTTCTTTTAAGCTTCTGACTGAAGGGCCATTACCATTTTTTAACCGAAATTAACAATATTTTTATATGAAATTTTTCGACAAATCGAAACTTAAAAATTTCATAACTAAGCCAAAAACGCATTAATTTCAATTCGGAAAGCGGCAGTATGTTAATTTTTAGCAGGTTAACAAAACTGCATACTCCGTTTAAAATGTAAATTTTTGTCCGATTTTTGCAAATTTTCATGATGTAACCCCTTTCCTTTTTTTACAAAAATGGGAAATTTCGGAAAAAAATTTTTTTCGGCCGGATAAAGCTAGAAAGAAAGGCCTGTAGATGCTGATCAAGAATATATATGATTTATAGGGTCGGAAATGACTCCTTCACTTTCTTTTAAGCTTCTGACTGAAGGGCCATTACCATTTTTTAACCGAAATTAACAATATTTTTATATGAAATTTTTCGACAAATCGAAACTTAAAAATTTCATAACTAAGCCAAAAACGCATTAATTTCAATTCGGAAAGCGGCAGTATGTTAATTTTTAGCAGGTTAACAAAACTGCATACTCCGTTTAAAATGTAAATTTTTGTCCGATTCTTGCAAATTTTCATGATGTAACCCCTTTCCTTTTTTCCGAAAAATGGGAAATTTCTGAAAAAAATTTTTTTCGGCCGGATAAAGCTAGAAAGAAAGGCCTGTAGATGCTGATCAAGAATATATATGATTTATAGGGTCGGAAATGACTCCTTCACTTTCTTTTAAGCTTCTGACTGAAGGGCCATTACCATTTTTTAACCGAAATTAACAATATTTTTATATGAAATTTTTCGACAAATCGAAACTTAAAAATTTCATAACTAAGCCAAAAACGCATTAATTTCAATTCGGAAAGCGGCAGTATGTTAATTTTTAGCAGGTTAACAAAACTGCTTACTCCGTTTAAAATGTAAATTTTTGTCCGATTTTTGCAAATTTTCATGATGTAACCCCTTTCCTTTTTTTACAAAAATGGGAAATTTCGGAAAAAAATTTTTTTCGGCCGGATAAAGCTAGAAAGAAAGGCCTGTAGATGCTGATCAAGAATATATATGATTTATAGGGTCGGAAATGACTCCTTCACTTTCTTTTAAGCTTCTGACTGAAGGGCCATTACCATTTTTTAACCGAAATTAACAATATTTTTATATGAAATTTTTCGACAAATCGAAACTTAAAAATTTCATAACTAAGCCAAAAACGCATTAATTTCAATTCGGAAAGCGGCAGTATGTTAATTTTTAGCAGGTTAACAAAACTGCATACTCCGTTTAAAATGTAAATTTTTGTCCGATTTTTGCAAATTTTCATGATGTAACCCCTTTCCTTTTTTTCCGAAAAATGGGAAATTTCTGAAAAAAATTTTTTTCGGCCGGATAAAGCTAGAAAGAAAGGCCTGTAGATGCTGATCAAGAATATATATGATTTATAGGGTCGGAAATGACTCCTTCACTTTCTTTTAAGCTTCTGACTGAAGGGCCATTACCATTTTTTAACCGAAATTAACAATATTTTTATATGAAATTTTTCGACAAATCGAAACTTAAAAATTTCATAACTAAGCCAAAAACGCATTAATTTCAATTCGGAAAGCGGCAGTATGTTAATTTTTAGCAGGTTAACAAAACTGCTTACTCCGTTTAAAATGTAAATTTTTGTCCGATTTTTGCAAATTTTCATGATGTAACCCCTTTCCTTTTTTCCGAAAAATGGGAAATTTCGGAAAAAAATTTTTTTCGGCCGGATAAAGCTAGAAAGAAAGGCCTGTAGATGCTGATCAAGAATATATATGATTTATAGGGTCGGAAATGACTCCTTCACTTTCTTTTAAGCTTCTGACTGAAGGGCCATTACCATTTTTTAACCGAAATTAACAATATTTTTATATGAAATTTTTCGACAAATCGAAACTTAAAAATTTCATAACTAAGCCAAAAACGCATTAATTTCAATTCGGAAAGCGGCAGTATGTTAATTTTTAGCAGGTTAACAAAACTGCATACTCCGTTTAAAATGTAAATTTTTGTCCGATTTTTGCAAATTTTCATGATGTAACCCCTTTCCTTTTTTTACAAAAATGGGAAATTTCGGAAAAAAATTTTTTTCGGCCGGATAAAGCTAGAAAGAAAGGCCTGTAGATGCTGATCAAGAATATATATGATTTATAGGGTCGGAAATGACTCCTTCACTTTCTTTTAAGCTTCTGACTGAAGGGCCATTACCATTTTTTAACCGAAATTAACAATATTTTTATATGAAATTTTTCGACAAATCGAAACTTAAAAATTTCATAACTAAGCCAAAAACGCATTAATTTCAATTCGGAAAGCGGCAGTATGTTAATTTTTAGCAGGTTAACAAAACTGCATACTCCGTTTAAAATGTAAATTTTTGTCCGATTTTTGCAAATTTTCATGATGTAACCCCTTTCCTTTTTTCCGAAAAATGGGAAATTTCAGAAAAAAATTTTTTTCGGCCGGATAAAGCTAGAAAGAAAGGCCTGTAGATGCTGATCAAGAATATATATGATTTATAGGGTCGGAAATGACTCCTTCACTTTCTTTTAAGCTTCTGACTGAAGGGCCATTACCATTTTTTAACCGAAATTAACAATATTTTTATATGAAATTTTTCGACAAATCGAAACTTAAAAATTTCATAACTAAGCCAAAAACGCATTAATTTCAATTCGGAAAGCGGCAGTATGTTAATTTTTAGCAGGTTAACAAAACTGCATACTCCGTTTAAAATGTAAATTTTTGTCCGATTTTTGCAAATTTTCATGATGTAACCCCTTTCCTTTTTTCCGAAAAATGGGAAATTTCTGAAAAAAATTTTTTTCGGCCGGATAAAGCTAGAAAGAAAGGCCTGTAGATGCTGATCAAGAATATATATGATTTATAGGGTCGGAAATGACTCCTTCACTTTCTTTTAAGCTTCTGACTGAAGGGCCATTACCATTTTTTAACCGAAATTAACAATATTTTTATATGAAATTTTTCGACAAATCGAAACTTAAAAATTTCATAACTAAGCCAAAAACGCATTAATTTCAATTCGGAAAGCGGCAGTATGTTAATTTTTAGCAGGTTAACAAAACTGCTTACTCCGTTTAAAATGTAAATTTTTGTCCGATTTTTGCAAATTTTCATGATGTAACCCCTTTCCTTTTTTTACAAAAATGGGAAATTTCGGAAAAAAATTTTTTTCGGCCGGATAAAGCTAGAAAGAAAGGCCTGTAGATGCTGATCAAGAATATATATGATTTATAGGGTCGGAAATGACTCCTTCACTTTCTTTTAAGCTTCTGACTGAAGGGCCATTACCATTTTTTAACCGAAATTAACAATATTTTTATATGAAATTTTTCGACAAATCGAAACTTAAAAATTTCATAACTAAGCCAAAAACGCATTAATTTCAATTCGGAAAGCGGCAGTATGTTAATTTTTAGCAGGTTAACAAAACTGCATACTCCGTTTAAAATGTAAATTTTTGTCCGATTTTTGCAAATTTTCATGATGTAACCCCTTTCCTTTTTTCCGAAAAATGGGAAATTTCTGAAAAAAATTTTTTTCGGCCGGATAAAGCTAGAAAGAAAGGCCTGTAGATGCTGATCAAGAATATATATGATTTATAGGGTCGGAAATGACTCCTTCACTTTCTTTTAAGCTTCTGACTGAAGGGCCATTACCATTTTTTAACCGAAATTAACAATATTTTTATATGAAATTTTTCGACAAATCGAAACTTAAAAATTTCATAACTAAGCCAAAAACGCATTAATTTCAATTCGGAAAGCGGCAGTATGTTAATTTTTAGCAGGTTAACAAAACTGCATACTCCGTTTAAAATGTAAATTTTTGTCCGATTTTTGCAAATTTTCATGATGTAACCCCTTTCCTTTTTTTACAAAAATGGGAAATTTCGGAAAAAAATTTTTTTCGGCCGGATAAAGCTAGAAAGAAAGGCCTGTAGATGCTGATCAAGAATATATATGATTTATAGGGTCGGAAATGACTCCTTCACTTTCTTTTAAGCTTCTGACTGAAGGGCCATTACCATTTTTTAACCGAAATTAACAATATTTTTATATGAAATTTTTCGACAAATCGAAACTTAAAAATTTCATAACTAAGCCAAAAACGCATTAATTTCAATTCGGAAAGCGGCAGTATGTTAATTTTTAGCAGGTTAACAAAACTGCATACTCCGTTTAAAATGTAAATTTTTGTCCGATTCTTGCAAATTTTCATGATGTAACCCCTTTCCTTTTTTCCGAAAAATGGGAAATTTCTGAAAAAAATTTTTTTCGGCCGGATAAAGCTAGAAAGAAAGGCCTGTAGATGCTGATCAAGAATATATATGATTTATAGGGTCGGAAATGACTCCTTCACTTTCTTTTAAGCTTCTGACTGAAGGGCCATTACCATTTTTTAACCGAAATTAACAATATTTTTATATGAAATTTTTCGACAAATCGAAACTTAAAAATTTCATAACTAAGCCAAAAACGCATTAATTTCAATTCGGAAAGCGGCAGTATGTTAATTTTTAGCAGGTTAACAAAACTGCTTACTCCGTTTAAAATGTAAATTTTTGTCCGATTTTTGCAAATTTTCATGATGTAACCCCTTTCCTTTTTTTACAAAAATGGGAAATTTCGGAAAAAAATTTTTTTCGGCCGGATAAAGCTAGAAAGAAAGGCCTGTAGATGCTGATCAAGAATATATATGATTTATAGGGTCGGAAATGACTCCTTCACTTTCTTTTAAGCTTCTGACTGAAGGGCCATTACCATTTTTTAACCGAAATTAACAATATTTTTATATGAAATTTTTCGACAAATCGAAACTTAAAAATTTCATAACTAAGCCAAAAACGCATTAATTTCAATTCGGAAAGCGGCAGTATGTTAATTTTTAGCAGGTTAACAAAACTGCATACTCCGTTTAAAATGTAAATTTTTGTCCGATTTTTGCAAATTTTCATGATGTAACCCCTTTCCTTTTTTTCCGAAAAATGGGAAATTTCTGAAAAAAATTTTTTTCGGCCGGATAAAGCTAGAAAGAAAGGCCTGTAGATGCTGATCAAGAATATATATGATTTATAGGGTCGGAAATGACTCCTTCACTTTCTTTTAAGCTTCTGACTGAAGGGCCATTACCATTTTTTAACCGAAATTAACAATATTTTTATATGAAATTTTTCGACAAATCGAAACTTAAAAATTTCATAACTAAGCCAAAAACGCATTAATTTCAATTCGGAAAGCGGCAGTATGTTAATTTTTAGCAGGTTAACAAAACTGCTTACTCCGTTTAAAATGTAAATTTTTGTCCGATTTTTGCAAATTTTCATGATGTAACCCCTTTCCTTTTTTCCGAAAAATGGGAAATTTCTGAAAAAAATTTTTTTCGGCCGGATAAAGCTAGAAAGAAAGGCCTGTAGATGCTGATCAAGAATATATATGATTTATAGGGTCGGAAATGACTCCTTCACTTTCTTTTAAGCTTCTGACTGAAGGGCCATTACCATTTTTTAACCGAAATTAACAATATTTTTATATGAAATTTTTCGACAAATCGAAACTTAAAAATTTCATAACTAAGCCAAAAACGCATTAATTTCAATTCGGAAAGCGGCAGTATGTTAATTTTTAGCAGGTTAACAAAACTGCATACTCCGTTTAAAATGTAAATTTTTGTCCGATTTTTGCAAATTTTCATGATGTAACCCCTTTCCTTTTTTTACAAAAATGGGAAATTTCGGAAAAAAAATTTTTTCGGCCGGATAAAGCTAGAAAGAAAGGCCTGTAGATGCTGATCAAGAATATATATGATTTATAGGGTCGGAAATGACTCCTTCACTTTCTTTTAAGCTTCTGACTGAAGGGCCATTACCATTTTTTAACCGAAATTAACAATATTTTTATATGAAATTTTTCGACAAATCGAAACTTAAAAATTTCATAACTAAGCCAAAAACGCATTAATTTCAATTCGGAAAGCGGCAGTATGTTAATTTTTAGCAGGTTAACAAAACTGCATACTCCGTTTAAAATGTAAATTTTTGTCCGATTTTTGCAAATTTTCATGATGTAACCCCTTTCCTTTTTTCCGAAAAATGGGAAATTTCAGAAAAAAATTTTTTTCGGCCGGATAAAGCTAGAAAGAAAGGCCTGTAGATGCTGATCAAGAATATATATGATTTATAGGGTCGGAAATGACTCCTTCACTTTCTTTTAAGCTTCTGACTGAAGGGCCATTACCATTTTTTAACCGAAATTAACAATATTTTTATATGAAATTTTTCGACAAATCGAAACTTAAAAATTTCATAACTAAGCCAAAAACGCATTAATTTCAATTCGGAAAGCGGCAGTATGTTAATTTTTAGCAGGTTAACAAAACTGCATACTCCGTTTAAAATGTAAATTTTTGTCCGATTTTTGCAAATTTTCATGATGTAACCCCTTTCCTTTTTTCCGAAAAATGGGAAATTTCTGAAAAAAATTTTTTTCGGCCGGATAAAGCTAGAAAGAAAGGCCTGTAGATGCTGATCAAGAATATATATGATTTATAGGGTCGGAAATGACTCCTTCACTTTCTTTTAAGCTTCTGACTGAAGGGCCATTACCATTTTTTAACCGAAATTAACAATATTTTTATATGAAATTTTTCGACAAATCGAAACTTAAAAATTTCATAACTAAGCCAAAAACGCATTAATTTCAATTCGGAAAGCGGCAGTATGTTAATTTTTAGCAGGTTAACAAAACTGCTTACTCCGTTTAAAATGTAAATTTTTGTCCGATTTTTGCAAATTTTCATGATGTAACCCCTTTCCTTTTTTTACAAAAATGGGAAATTTCGGAAAAAAATTTTTTTCGGCCGGATAAAGCTAGAAAGAAAGGCCTGTAGATGCTGATCAAGAATATATATGATTTATAGGGTCGGAAATGACTCCTTCACTTTCTTTTAAGCTTCTGACTGAAGGGCCATTACCATTTTTTAACCGAAATTAACAATATTTTTATATGAAATTTTTCGACAAATCGAAACTTAAAAATTTCATAACTAAGCCAAAAACGCATTAATTTCAATTCGGAAAGCGGCAGTATGTTAATTTTTAGCAGGTTAACAAAACTGCATACTCCGTTTAAAATGTAAATTTTTGTCCGATTTTTGCAAATTTTCATGATGTAACCCCTTTCCTTTTTTCCGAAAAATGGGAAATTTCTGAAAAAAATTTTGTTCGGCCGGATAAAGCTAGAAAGAAAGGCCTGTAGATGCTGATCAAGAATATATATGATTTATAGGGTCGGAAATGACTCCTTCACTTTCTTTTAAGCTTCTGACTGAAGGGCCATTACCATTTTTTAACCGAAATTAACAATATTTTTATATGAAATTTTTCGACAAATCGAAACTTAAAAATTTCATAACTAAGCCAAAAACGCATTAATTTCAATTCGGAAAGCGGCAGTATGTTAATTTTTAGCAGGTTAACAAAACTGCATACTCCGTTTAAAATGTAAATTTTTGTCCGATTTTTGCAAATTTTCATGATGTAACCCCTTTCCTTTTTTTCCGAAAAATGGGAAATTTCTGAAAAAAATTTTTTTCGGCCGGATAAAGCTAGAAAGAAAGGCCTGTAGATGCTGATCAAGAATATATATGATTTATAGGGTCGGAAATGACTCCTTCACTTTCTTTTAAGCTTCTGACTGAAGGGCCATTACCATTTTTTAACCGAAATTAACAATATTTTTATATGAAATTTTTCGACAAATCGAAACTTAAAAATTTCATAACTAAGCCAAAAACGCATTAATTTCAATTCGGAAAACGGCAGTATGTTAATTTTTAGCAGGTTAACAAAACTGCATACTCCGTTTAAAATGTAAATTTTTGTCCGATTTTTGCAAATTTTCATGATGTAACCCCTTTCCTTTTTTTACAAAAATGGGAAATTTCGGAAAAAAATTTTTTTCGGCCGGATAAAGCTAGAAAGAAAGGCCTGTAGATGCTGATCAAGAATATATATGATTTATAGGGTCGGAAATGACTCCTTCACTTTCTTTTAAGCTTCTGACTGAAGGGCCATTACCATTTTTTAACCGAAATTAACAATATTTTTATATGAAATTTTTCGACAAATCGAAACTTAAAAATTTCATAACTAAGCCAAAAACGCATTAATTTCAATTCGGAAAGCGGCAGTATGTTAATTTTTAGCAGGTTAACAAAACTGCATACTCCGTTTAAAATGTAAATTTTTGTCCGATTTTTGCAAATTTTCATGATGTAACCCCTTTCCTTTTTTCCGAAAAATGGGAAATTTCTGAAAAAAATTTTTTTCGGCCGGATAAAGCTAGAAAGAAAGGCCTGTAGATGCTGATCAAGAATATATATGATTTATAGGGTCGGAAATGACTCCTTCACTTTCTTTTAAGCTTCTGACTGAAGGGCCATTACCATTTTTTAACCGAAATTAACAATATTTTTATATGAAATTTTTCGACAAATCGAAACTTAAAAATTTCATAACTAAGCCAAAAACGCATTAATTTCAATTCGGAAAGCGGCAGTATGTTAATTTTTAGCAGGTTAACAAAACTGCATACTCCGTTTAAAATGTAAATTTTTGTCCGATTTTTGCAAATTTTCATGATGTAACCCCTTTCCTTTTTTTCCGAAAAATGGGAAATTTCTGAAAAAAATTTTTTTCGGCCGGATAAAGCTAGAAAGAAAGGCCTGTAGATGCTGATCAAGAATATATATGATTTATAGGGTCGGAAATGACTCCTTCACTTTCTTTTAAGCTTCTGACTGAAGGGCCATTACCATTTTTTAACCGAAATTAACAATATTTTTATATGAAATTTTTCGACAAATCGAAACTTAAAAATTTCATAACTAAGCCAAAAACGCATTAATTTCAATTCGGAAAGCGGCAGTATGTTAATTTTTAGCAGGTTAACAAAACTGCATACTCCGTTTAAAATGTAAATTTTTGTCCGATTTTTGCAAATTTTCATGATGTAACCCCTTTCCTTTTTTTACAAAAATGGGAAATTTCGGAAAAAAATTTTTTTCGGCCGGATAAAGCTAGAAAGAAAGGCCTGTAGATGCTGATCAAGAATATATATGATTTATAGGGTCGGAAATGACTCCTTCACTTTCTTTTAAGCTTC
Organism: Drosophila serrata; assembly: GCF_035046125.1. Taxonomy (NCBI): domain Eukaryota; kingdom Metazoa; phylum Arthropoda; class Insecta; order Diptera; family Drosophilidae; genus Drosophila; species Drosophila serrata. The sequence goes on along the minus strand of NW_028257088.1, from coordinate 1,522,297 downwards.
TTCGAAACTTAAAAATTTCATAACTAAGCCAAAAACGCATTAATTTCAATTCGGAAAGCGGCAGTATGTTAATTTTTAGCAGGTTAACAAAACTGCATACTCCGTTTAAAATGTAAATTTTTGTCCGATTTTTGCAAATTTTCATGATGTAACCCCTTTCCTTTTTTCCGAAAAATGGGAAATTTCTGAAAAAAATTTTTTTCGGCCGGATAAAGCTAGAAAGAAAGGCCTGTAGATGCTGATCAAGAATATATATGATTTATAGGGTCGGAAATGACTCCTTCACTTTCTTTTAAGCTTCTGACTGAAGGGCCATTACCATTTTTTAACCGAAATTAACAATATTTTTATATGAAATTTTTCGACAGAACAAAATTAAAAAATGTCATAACTAAGCCAAAAACGCATTAATTTCAATTCGGAAAGCGGCAGTATGTTAATTTTTAGCAGGTTAACAAAACTGCATACTCCGTTTAAAATGTAAATTTTTGTCCGATTTTTGCAAATTTTCATGATGTAACCCCTTTCCTTTTTTTACAAAAATGGGAAATTTCGGAAAAAAATTTTTTTCGGCCGGATAAAGCTAGAAAGAAAGGCCTGTAGATGCTGATCAAGAATATATATGATTTATAGGGTCGGAAATGACTCCTTCACTTTCTTTTAAGCTTCTGACTGAAGGGCCATTACCATTTTTTAACCGAAATTAACAATATTTTTATATGAAATTTTTCGACAAAACAAAACTTAAAAATTTCATAACTAAGCCAAAAACGCATTAATTTCAATTCGGAAAGCGGCAGTATGTTAATTTTTAGCAGGTTAACAAAACTGCATACTCCGTTTAAAATGTAAATTTTTGTCCGATTTTTGCAAATTTTCATGATGTAACCCCTTTCCTTTTTTTACAAAAATGGGAAATTTCGGAAAAAAAATTTTTTCGGCCGGATAAAGCTAGAAAGAAAGGCCTGTAGATGCTGATCAAGAATATATATGATTTATAGGGTCGGAAATGACTCCTTCACTTTCTTTTAAGCTTCTGACTGAAGGGCCATTACCATTTTTTAACCGAAATTAACAATATTTTTATATGAAATTTTTCGACAAATCGAAACTTAAAAATTTCATAACTAAGCCAAAAACGCATTAATTTCAATTCGGAAAGCGGCAGTATGTTAATTTTTAGCAGGTTAACAAAACTGCATACTCCGTTTAAAATGTAAATTTTTGTCCGATTTTTGCAAATTTTCATGATGTAACCCCTTTCCTTTTTTCCGAAAAATGGGAAATTTCTGAAAAAAATTTTTTTCGGCCGGATAAAGCTAGAAAGAAAGGCCTGTAGATGCTGATCAAGAATATATATGATTTATAGGGTCGGAAATGACTCCTTCACTTTCTTTTAAGCTTCTGACTGAAGGGCCATTACCATTTTTTAACCGAAATTAACAATATTTTTATATGAAATTTTTCGACAAATCGAAACTTAAAAATTTCATAACTAAGCCAAAAACGCATTAATTTCAATTCGGAAAGCGGCAGTATGTTAATTTTTAGCAGGTTAACAAAACTGCATACTCCGTTTAAAATGTAAATTTTTGTCCGATTTTTGCAAATTTTCATGATGTAACCCCTTTCCTTTTTTTACAAAAATGGGAAATTTCGGAAAAAAATTTTTTTCGGCCGGATAAAGCTAGAAAGAAAGGCCTGTAGATGCTGATCAAGAATATATATGATTTATAGGGTCGGAAATGACTCCTTCACTTTCTTTTAAGCTTCTGACTGAAGGGCCATTACCATTTTTTAACCGAAATTAACAATATTTTTATATGAAATTTTTCGACAAATCGAAACTTAAAAATTTCATAACTAAGCCAAAAACGCATTAATTTCAATTCGGAAAGCGGCAGTATGTTAATTTTTAGCAGGTTAACAAAACTGCTTACTCCGTTTAAAATGTAAATTTTTGTCAGATTTTTGCAAATTTTCATGATGTAACCCCTTTCCTTTTTTCCGAAAAATGGGAAATTTCTGAAAAAAATTTTTTTCGGCCGGATAAAGCTAGAAAGAAAGGCCTGTAGATGCTGATCAAGAATATATATGATTTATAGGGTCGGAAATGACTCCTTCACTTTCTTTTAAGCTTCTGACTGAAGGGCCATTACCATTTTTTAACCGAAATTAACAATATTTTTATATGAAATTTTTCGACAAATCGAAACTTAAAAATTTCATAACTAAGCCAAAAACGCATTAATTTCAATTCGGAAAGCGGCAGTATGTTAATTTTTAGCAGGTTAACAAAACTGCTTACTCCGTTTAAAATGTAAATTTTTGTCCGATTTTTGCAAATTTTCATGATGTAACCCCTTTCCTTTTTTTACAAAAATGGGAAATTTCGGAAAAAAATTTTTTTCGGCCGGATAAAGCTAGAAAGAAAGGCCTGTAGATGCTGATCAAGAATATATATGATTTATAGGGTCGGAAATGACTCCTTCACTTTCTTTTAAGCTTCTGACTGAAGGGCCATTACCATTTTTTAACCGAAATTAACAATATTTTTATATGAAATTTTTCGACAAATCGAAACTTAAAAATTTCATAACTAAGCCAAAAACGCATTAATTTCAATTCGGAAAGCGGCAGTATGTTAATTTTTAGCAGGTTAACAAAACTGCATACTCCGTTTAAAATGTAAATTTTTGTCCGATTTTTGCAAATTTTCATGATGTAACCCCTTTCCTTTTTTTACAAAAATGGGAAATTTCGGAAAAAAATTTTTTTCGGCCGGATAAAGCTAGAAAGAAAGGCCTGTAGATGCTGATCAAGAATATATATGATTTATAGGGTCGGAAATGACTCCTTCACTTTCTTTTAAGCTTCTGACTGAAGGGCCATTACCATTTTTTAACCGAAATTAATAATATTTTTATATGAAATTTTTCGACAAATCGAAACTTAAAAATTTCATAACTAAGCCAAAAACGCATTAATTTCAATTCGGAAAGCGGCAGTATGTTAATTTTTAGCAGGTTAACAAAACTGCTTACTCCGTTTAAAATGTAAATTTTTGTCCGATTTTTGCAAATTTTCATGATGTAACCCCTTTCCTTTTTTCCGAAAAATGGGAAATTTCTGAAAAAAAATTTTTTCGGCCGGATAAAGCTAGAAAGAAAGGCCTGTAGATGCTGATCAAGAATATATATGATTTATAGGGTCGGAAATGACTCCTTCACTTTCTTTTAAGCTTCTGACTGAAGGGCCATTACCATTTTTTAACCGAAATTAATAATATTTTTATATGAAATTTTTCGACAAATCGAAACTTAAAAATTTCATAACTAAGCCAAAAACGCATTAATTTCAATTCGGAAAGCGGCAGTATGTTAATTTTTAGCAGGTTAACAAAACTGCTTACTCCGTTTAAAATGTAAATTTTTGTCAGATTTTTGCAAATTTTCATGATGTAACCCCTTTCCTTTTTTCCGAAAAATGGGAAATTTCTGAAAAAAAATTTTTTCGGCCGGATAAAGCTAGAAAGAAAGGCCTGTAGATGCTGATCAAGAATATATATGATTTATAGGGTCGGAAATGACTCCTTCACTTTCTTTTAAGCTTCTGACTGAAGGGCCATTACCATTTTTTAACCGAAATTAATAATATTTTTATATGAAATTTTTCGACAAATCGAAACTTAAAAATTTCATAACTAAGCTAAAAACGCATTAATTTCAATTCGGAAAGCGGCAGTATGTTAATTTTTAGCAGGTTAACAAAACTGCTTACTCCGTTTAAAATGTAAATTTTTGTCCGATTTTTGCAAATTTTCATGATGTAACCCCTTTCCTTTTTTTACAAAAATGGGAAATTTCGGAAAAAATTTTTTTTCGGCCGGATAAAGCTAGAAAGAAAGGCCTGTAGATGCTGATCAAGAATATATATGATTTATAGGGTCGGAAATGACTCCTTCACTTTCTTTTAAGCTTCTGACTGAAGGGCCATTACCATTTTTTAACCGAAATTAACAATATTTTTATATGAAATTTTTCGACAAATCGAAACTTAAAAATTTCATAACTAAGCCAAAAACGCATTAATTTCAATTCGGAAAGCGGCAGTATGTTAATTTTTAGCAGGTTAACAAAACTGCATACTCCGTTTAAAATGTAAATTTTTGTCCGATTTTTGCAAATTTTCATGATGTAACCCCTTTCCTTTTTTCCGAAAAATGGGAAATTTCTGAAAAAAATTTTTTTCGGCCGGATAAAGCTAGAAAGAAAGGCCTGTAGATGCTGATCAAGAATATATATGATTTATAGGGTCGGAAATGACTCCTTCACTTTCTTTTAAGCTTCTGACTGAAGGGCCATTACCATTTTTTAACCGAAATTAACAATATTTTTATATGAAATTTTTCGACAAAACAAAACTTAAAAATTTCATAACTAAGCCAAAAACGCATTAATTTCAATTCGGAAAGCGGCAGTATGTTAATTTTTAGCAGGTTAACAAAACTGCATACTCCGTTTAAAATGTAAATTTTTGTCCGATTTTTGCAAATTTTCATGATGTAACCCCTTTCCTTTTTTTACAAAAATGGGAAATTTCGGAAAAAAATTTTTTTCGGCCGGATAAAGCTAGAAAGAAAGGCCTGTAGATGCTGATCAAGAATATATATGATTTATAGGGTCGGAAATGACTCCTTCACTTTCTTTTAAGCTTCTGACTGAAGGGCCATTACCATTTTTTAACCGAAATTAACAATATTTTTATATGAAATTTTTCGACAAAACAAAACTTAAAAATTTCATAACTAAGCCAAAAACGCATTAATTTCAATTCGGAAAGCGGCAGTATGTTAATTTTTAGCAGGTTAACAAAACTGCATACTCCGTTTAAAATGTAAATTTTTGTCCGATTTTTGCAAATTTTCATGATGTAACCCCTTTCCTTTTTTTACAAAAATGGGAAATTTCGGAAAAAAAATTTTTTCGGCCGGATAAAGCTAGAAAGAAAGGCCTGTAGATGCTGATCAAGAATATATATGATTTATAGGGTCGGAAATGACTCCTTCACTTTCTTTTAAGCTTCTGACTGAAGGGCCATTACCATTTTTTAACCGAAATTAACAATATTTTTATATGAAATTTTTCGACAAATCGAAACTTAAAAATTTCATAACTAAGCCAAAAACGCATTAATTTCAATTCGGAAAGCGGCAGTATGTTAATTTTTAGCAGGTTAACAAAACTGCATACTCCGTTTAAAATGTAAATTTTTGTCCGATTTTTGCAAATTTTCATGATGTAACCCCTTTCCTTTTTTCCGAAAAATGGGAAATTTCTGAAAAAAATTTTTTTCGGCCGGATAAAGCTAGAAAGAAAGGCCTGTAGATGCTGATCAAGAATATATATGATTTATAGGGTCGGAAATGACTCCTTCACTTTCTTTTAAGCTTCTGACTGAAGGGCCATTACCATTTTTTAACCGAAATTAACAATATTTTTATATGAAATTTTTCGACAAATCGAAACTTAAAAATTTCATAACTAAGCCAAAAACGCATTAATTTCAATTCGGAAAGCGGCAGTATGTTAATTTTTAGCAGGTTAACAAAACTGCATACTCCGTTTAAAATGTAAATTTTTGTCCGATTTTTGCAAATTTTCATGATGTAACCCCTTTCCTTTTTTTACAAAAATGGGAAATTTCGGAAAAAAATTTTTTTCGGCCGGATAAAGCTAGAAAGAAAGGCCTGTAGATGCTGATCAAGAATATATATGATTTATAGGGTCGGAAATGACTCCTTCACTTTCTTTTAAGCTTCTGACTGAAGGGCCATTACCATTTTTTAACCGAAATTAACAATATTTTTATATGAAATTTTTCGACAAATCGAAACTTAAAAATTTCATAACTAAGCCAAAAACGCATTAATTTCAATTCGGAAAGCGGCAGTATGTTAATTTTTAGCAGGTTAACAAAACTGCTTACTCCGTTTAAAATGTAAATTTTTGTCAGATTTTTGCAAATTTTCATGATGTAACCCCTTTCCTTTTTTCCGAAAAATGGGAAATTTCTGAAAAAAATTTTTTTCGGCCGGATAAAGCTAGAAAGAAAGGCCTGTAGATGCTGATCAAGAATATATATGATTTATAGGGTCGGAAATGACTCCTTCACTTTCTTTTAAGCTTCTGACTGAAGGGCCATTACCATTTTTTAACCGAAATTAACAATATTTTTATATGAAATTTTTCGACAAATCGAAACTTAAAAATTTCATAACTAAGCCAAAAACGCATTAATTTCAATTCGGAAAGCGGCAGTATGTTAATTTTTAGCAGGTTAACAAAACTGCTTACTCCGTTTAAAATGTAAATTTTTGTCCGATTTTTGCAAATTTTCATGATGTAACCCCTTTCCTTTTTTTACAAAAATGGGAAATTTCGGAAAAAAATTTTTTTCGGCCGGATAAAGCTAGAAAGAAAGGCCTGTAGATGCTGATCAAGAATATATATGATTTATAGGGTCGGAATTGACTCCTTCACTTTCTTTTAAGCTTCTGACTGAAGGGCCATTACCATTTTTTAACCGAAATTAACAATATTTTTATATGAAATTTTTCGACAAATCGAAACTTAAAAATTTCATAACTAAGCCAAAAACGCATTAATTTCAATTCGGAAAGCGGCAGTATGTTAATTTTTAGCAGGTTAACAAAACTGCTTACTCCGTTTAAAATGTAAATTTTTGTCCGATTTTTGCAAATTTTCATGATGTAACCCCTTTCCTTTTTTCCGAAAAATGGGAAATTTCTGAAAAAAAATTTTTTCGGCCGGATAAAGCTAGAAAGAAAGGCCTGTAGATGCTGATCAAGAATATATATGATTTATAGGGTCGGAAATGACTCCTTCACTTTCTTTTAAGCTTCTGACTGAAGGGCCATTACCATTTTTTAACCGAAATTAATAATATTTTTATATGAAATTTTTCGACAAATCGAAACTTAAAAATTTCATAACTAAGCCAAAAACGCATTAATTTCAATTCGGAAAGCGGCAGTATGTTAATTTTTAGCAGGTTAACAAAACTGCTTACTCCGTTTAAAATGTAAATTTTTGTCAGATTTTTGCAAATTTTCATGATGTAACCCCTTTCCTTTTTTCCGAAAAATGGGAAATTTCTGAAAAAAAATTTTTTCGGCCGGATAAAGCTAGAAAGAAAGGCCTGTAGATGCTGATCAAGAATATATATGATTTATAGGGTCGGAAATGACTCCTTCACTTTCTTTTAAGCTTCTGACTGAAGGGCCATTACCATTTTTTAACCGAAATTAATAATATTTTTATATGAAATTTTTCGACAAATCGAAACTTAAAAATTTCATAACTAAGCTAAAAACGCATTAATTTCAATTCGGAAAGCGGCAGTATGTTAATTTTTAGCAGGTTAACAAAACTGCTTACTCCGTTTAAAATGTAAATTTTTGTCCGATTTTTGCAAATTTTCATGATGTAACCCCTTTCCTTTTTTTACAAAAATGGGAAATTTCGGAAAAAATTTTTTTTCGGCCGGATAAAGCTAGAAAGAAAGGCCTGTAGATGCTGATCAAGAATATATATGATTTATAGGGTCGGAAATGACTCCTTCACTTTCTTTTAAGCTTCTGACTGAAGGGCCATTACCATTTTTTAACCGAAATTAACAATATTTTTATATGAAATTTTTCGACAAATCGAAACTTAAAAATTTCATAACTAAGCCAAAAACGCATTAATTTCAATTCGGAAAGCGGCAGTATGTTAATTTTTAGCAGGTTAACAAAACTGCATACTCCGTTTAAAATGTAAATTTTTGTCCGATTTTTGCAAATTTTCATGATGTAACCCCTTTCCTTTTTTCCGAAAAATGGGAAATTTCTGAAAAAAATTTTTTTCGGCCGGATAAAGCTAGAAAGAAAGGCCTGTAGATGCTGATCAAGAATATATATGATTTATAGGGTCGGAAATGACTCCTTCACTTTCTTTTAAGCTTCTGACTGAAGGGCCATTACCATTTTTTAACCGAAATTAACAATATTTTTATATGAAATTTTTCGACAAAACAAAACTTAAAAATTTCATAACTAAGCCAAAAACGCATTAATTTCAATTCGGAAAGCGGCAGTATGTTAATTTTTAGCAGGTTAACAAAACTGCATACTCCGTTTAAAATATAAATTTTTGTCCGATTTTTGCAAATTTTCATGATGTAACCCCTTTCCTTTTTTTACAAAAATGGGAAATTTCGGAAAAAAAATTTTTTCGGCCGGATAAAGCTAGAAAGAAAGGCCTGTAGATGCTGATCAAGAATATATATGATTTATATGGTCGGAAATGACTCCTTCACTTTCTTTTAAGCTTCTGACTGAAGGGCCATTACCATTTTTTAACCGAAATTAACAATATTTTTATATGAAATTTTTCGACAAAACAAAACTTAAAAATTTCATAACTAAGCCAAAAACGCATTAATTTCAATTCGGAAAGCGGCAGTATGTTAATTTTTAGCAGGTTAACAAAACTGCATACTCCGTTTAAAATGTAAATTTTTGTCCGATTTTTGCAAATTTTCATGATGTAACCCCTTTCCTTTTTTTACAAAAATGGGAAATTTCGGAAAAAAAATTTTTTCGGCCGGATAAAGCTAGAAAGAAAGGCCTGTAGATGCTGATCAAGAATATATATGATTTATATGGTCGGAAATGACTCCTTCACTTTCTTTTAAGCTTCTGACTGAAGGGCCATTACCATTTTTTAACCGAAATTAACAATATTTTTATATGAAATTTTTCGACAAAACAAAACTTAAAAATTTCATAACTAAGCCAAAAACGCATTAATTTCAATTCGGAAAGCGGCAGTATGTTAATTTTTAGCAGGTTAACAAAACTGCATACTCCGTTTAAAATGTAAATTTTTGTCCGATTTTTGCAAATTTTCATGATGTAACCCCTTTCCTTTTTTCCGAAAAATGGGAAATTTCTGAAAAAAATTTTTTTCGGCCGGATAAAGCTAGAAAGAAAGGCCTGTAGATGCTGATCAAGAATATATATGATTTATAGGGTCGGAAATGACTCCTTCACTTTCTTTTAAGCTTCTGACTGAAGGGCCATTACCATTTTTTAACCGAAATTAACAATATTTTTATATGAAATTTTTCGACAAAACAAAACTTAAAAATTTCATAACTAAGCCAAAAACGCATTAATTTCAATTCGGAAAGCGGCAGTATGTTAATTTTTAGCAGGTTAACAAAACTGCATACTCCGTTTAAAATGTAAATTTTTGTCCGATTTTTGCAAATTTTCATGATGTAACCCCTTTCCTTTTTTTACAAAAATGGGAAATTTCGGAAAAAAATTTTTTTCGGCCGGAGATGGCTTAAAAGATTCGCCTGTTGATGCTGATCAAGAATATATATGATTTATAGGGTCGGAAATGACTCCTTCACTTTCTTTTAAGCTTCTGACTGAAGGGCCATTACCATTTTTTAACCGAAATTAACAATATTTTTATATGAAATTTTTCGACAAATCGAAACTTAAAAATTTCATAACTAAGCCAAAAACGCATTAATTTCAATTCGGAAAGCGGCAGTATGTTAATTTTTAGCAGGTTAACAAAACTGCATACTCCGTTTAAAATGTAAATTTTTGTCCGATTTTTGCAAATTTTCATGATGTAACCCCTTTCCTTTTTTCCGAAAAATGGGAAATTTCTGAAAAAAATTTTTTTCGGCCGGATAAAGCTAGAAAGAAAGGCCTGTAGATGCTGATCAAGAATATATATGATTTATAGGGTCGGAAATGACTCCTTCACTTTCTTTTAAGCTTCTGACTGAAGGGCCATTACCATTTTTTAACCGAAATTAACAATATTTTTATATGAAATTTTTCGACAAATCGAAACTTAAAAATTTCATAACTAAGCCAAAAACGCATTAATTTCAATTCGGAAAGCGGCAGTATGTTAATTTTTAGCAGGTTAACAAAACTGCTTACTCCGTTTAAAATGTAAATTTTTGTCCGATTTTTGCAAATTTTCATGATGTAACCCCTTTCCTTTTTTCCGAAAAATGGGAAATTTCTGAAAAAAAATTTTTTCGGCCGGATAAAGCTAGAAAGAAAGGCCTGTAGATGCTGATCAAGAATATATATGATTTATAGGGTCGGAAATGACTCCTTCACTTTCTTTTAAGCTTCTGACTGAAGGGCCATTACCATTTTTTAACCGAAATTAATAATATTTTTATATGAAATTTTTCGACAAATCGAAACTTAAAAATTTCATAACTAAGCCAAAAACGCATTAATTTCAATTCGGAAAGCGGCAGTATGTTAATTTTTAGCAGGTTAACAAAACTGCTTACTCCGTTTAAAATGTAAATTTTTGTCAGATTTTTGCAAATTTTCATGATGTAACCCCTTTCCTTTTTTCCGAAAAATGGGAAATTTCTGAAAAAAATTTTTTTCGGCCGGATAAAGCTAGAAAGAAAGGCCTGTAGATGCTGATCAAGAATATATATGATTTATAGGGTCGGAAATGACTCCTTCACTTTCTTTTAAGCTTCTGACTGAAGGGCCATTACCATTTTTTAACCGAAATTAACAATATTTTTATATGAAATTTTTCGACAAAACAAAACTTAAAAATTTCATAACTAAGCCAAAAACGCATTAATTTCAATTCGGAAAGCGGCAGTATGTTAATTTTTAGCAGGTTAACAAAACTGCATACTCCGTTTAAAATGTAAATTTTTGTCCGATTTTTGCAAATTTTCATGATGTAACCCCTTTCCTTTTTTTACAAAAATGGGAAATTTCGGAAAAAAATTTTTTTCGGCCGGATAAAGCTAGAAAGAAAGGCCTGTAGATGCTGATCAAGAATATATATGATTTATAGGGTCGGAAATGACTCCTTCACTTTCTTTTAAGCTTCTGACTGAAGGGCCATTACCATTTTTTAACCGAAATTAACAATATTTTTATATGAAATTTTTCGACAAATCGAAACTTAAAAATTTCATAACTAAGCCAAAAACGCATTAATTTCAATTCGGAAAGCGGCAGTATGTTAATTTTTAGCAGGTTAACAAAACTGCATACTCCGTTTAAAATGTAAATTTTTGTCCGATTTTTGCAAATTTTCATGATGTAACCCCTTTCCTTTTTTTACAAAAATGGGAAATTTCGGAAAAAATTTTTTTTCGGCCGGATAAAGCTAGAAAGAAAGGCCTGTAGATGCTGATCAAGAATATATATGATTTATAGGGTCGGAAATGACTCCTTCACTTTCTTTTAAGCTTCTGACTGAAGGGCCATTACCATTTTTTAACCGAAATTAACAATATTTTTATATGAAATTTTTCGACAAATCGAAACTTAAAAATTTCATAACTAAGCCAAAAACGCATTAATTTCAATTCGGAAAGCGGCAGTATGTTAATTTTTAGCAGGTTAACAAAACTGCTTACTCCGTTTAAAATGTAAATTTTTGTCAGATTTTTGCAAATTTTCATGATGTAACCCCTTTCCTTTTTTCCGAAAAATGGGAAATTTCTGAAAAAAATTTTTTTCGGCCGGATAAAGCTAGAAAGAAAGGCCTGTAGATGCTGATCAAGAATATATATGATTTATAGGGTCGGAAATGACTCCTTCACTTTCTTTTAAGCTTCTGACTGAAGGGCCATTACCATTTTTTAACCGAAATTAATAATATTTTTATATGAAATTTTTCGACAAATCGAAACTTAAAAATTTCATAACTAAGCTAAAAACGCATTAATTTCAATTCGGAAAGCGGCAGTATGTTAATTTTTAGCAGGTTAACAAAACTGCTTACTCCGTTTAAAATGTAAATTTTTGTCCGATTTTTGCAAATTTTCATGATGTAACCCCTTTCCTTTTTTTACAAAAATGGGAAATTTCGGAAAAAATTTTTTTTCGGCCGGATAAAGCTAGAAAGAAAGGCCTGTAGATGCTGATCAAGAATATATATGATTTATAGGGTCGGAAATGACTCCTTCACTTTCTTTTAAGCTTCTGACTGAAGGGCCATTACCATTTTTTAACCGAAATTAACAATATTTTTATATGAAATTTTTCGACAAATCGAAACTTAAAAATTTCATAACTAAGCCAAAAACGCATTAATTTCAATTCGGAAAGCGGCAGTATGTTAATTTTTAGCAGGTTAACAAAACTGCATACTCCGTTTAAAATGTAAATTTTTGTCCGATTTTTGCAAATTTTCATGATGTAACCCCTTTCCTTTTTTTACAAAAATGGGAAATTTCGGAAAAAAAATTTTTTCGGCCGGATAAAGCTAGAAAGAAAGGCCTGTAGATGCTGATCAAGAATATATATGATTTATATGGTCGGAAATGACTCCTTCACTTTCTTTTAAGCTTCTGACTGAAGGGCCATTACCATTTTTTAACCGAAATTAACAATATTTTTATATGAAATTTTTCGACAAAACAAAACTTAAAAATTTCATAACTAAGCCAAAAACGCATTAATTTCAATTCGGAAAGCGGCAGTATGTTAATTTTTAGCAGGTTAACAAAACTGCATACTCCGTTTAAAATGTAAATTTTTGTCCGATTTTTGCAAATTTTCATGATGTAACCCCTTTCCTTTTTTTACAAAAATGGGAAATTTCGGAAAAAAAATTTTTTCGGCCGGAGATGGCTTAAAAGATTCGCCTGTTGATGCTGATCAAGAATATATATGATTTATAGGGTCGGAAATGACTCCTTCACTTTCTTTTAAGCTTCTGACTGAAGGGCCATTACCATTTTTTAACCGAAATTAACAATATTTTTATATGAAATTTTTCGACAAATCGAAACTTAAAAATTTCATAACTAAGCCAAAAACGCATTAATTTCAATTCGGAAAGCGGCAGTATGTTAATTTTTAGCAGGTTAACAAAACTGCATACTCCGTTTAAAATGTAAATTTTTGTCCGATTTTTGCAAATTTTCATGATGTAGCCCCTTTCCTTTTTTTACAAAAATGGGAAATTTCGGAAAAAAAATTTTTTCGGCCGGATAAAGCTAGAAAGAAAGGCCTGTAGATGCTGATCAAGAATATATATGATTTATATGGTCGGAAATGACTCCTTCACTTTCTTTTAAGCTTCTGACTGAAGGGCCATTACCATTTTTTAACCGAAATTAACAATATTTTTATATGAAATTTTTCGACAAAACAAAACTTAAAAATTTCATAACTAAGCCAAAAACGCATTAATTTTAATTCGGAAAGCGGCAGTATGTTAATTTTTAGCAGGTTAACAAAACTGCATACTCCGTTTAAAATGTAAATTTTTGTCCGATTTTTGCAAATTTTCATGATGTAACCCCTTTCCTTTTTTCCGAAAAATGGGAAATTTCTGAAAAAAATTTTTTTCGGCCGGATAAAGCTAGAAAGAAAGGCCTGTAGATGCTGATCAAGAATATATATGATTTATAGGGTCGGAAATGACTCCTTCACTTTCTTTTAAGCTTCTGACTGAAGGGCCATTACCATTTTTTAACCGAAATTAACAATATTTTTATATGAAATTTTTCGACAAAACAAAACTTAAAAATTTCATAACTAAGCCAAAAACGCATTAATTTCAATTCGGAAAGCGGCAGTATGTTAATTTTTAGCAGGTTAACAAAACTGCATACTCCGTTTAAAATGTAAATTTTTGTCCGATTTTTGCAAATTTTCATGATGTAACCCCTTTCCTTTTTTCCGAAAAATGGGAAATTTCTGAAAAAAATTTTTTTCGGCCGGATAAAGCTAGAAAGAAAGGCCTGTAGATGCTGATCAAGAATATATATGATTTATAGGGTCGGAAATGACTCCTTCACTTTCTTTTAAGCTTCTGACTGAAGGGCCATTACCATTTTTTAACCGAAATTAACAATATTTTTATATGAAATTTTTCGACAAAACAAAACTTAAAAATTTCATAACTAAGCCAAAAACGCATTAATTTCAATTCGGAAAGCGGCAGTATGTTAATTTTTAGCAGGTTAACAAAACTGCATACTCCGTTTAAAATGTAAATTTTTATCCGATTTTTGCAAATTTTCATGATGTAACCCCTTTCCTTTTTTTACAAAAATGGGAAATTTCGGAAAAAAATTTTTTTCGGCCGGATAAAGCTAGAAAGAAAGGCCTGTAGATGCTGATCAAGAATATATATGATTTATAGGGTCGGAAATGACTCCTTCACTTTCTTTTAAGCTTCTGACTGAAGGGCCATTACCATTTTTTAACCGAAATTAACAATATTTTTATATGAAATTTTTCGACAAATCGAAACTTAAAAATTTCATAACTAAGCCAAAAACGCATTAATTTCAATTCGGAAAGCGGCAGTATGTTAATTTTTAGCAGGTTAACAAAACTGCATACTCCGTTTAAAATGTAAATTTTTGTCCGATTTTTGCAAATTTTCATGATGTAACCCCTTTCCTTTTTTCCGAAAAATGGGAAATTTCGGAAAAAAATTTTTTTCGGCCGGATAAAGCTAGAAAGAAAGGCCTGTAGATGCTGATCAAGAATATATATGATTTATAGGGTCGGAAATGACTCCTTCACTTTCTTTTAAGCTTCTGACTGAAGGGCCATTACCATTTTTTAACCGAAATTAACAATATTTTTATATGAAATTTTTCGACAAAACAAAACTTAAAAATTTCATAACTAAGCCAAAAACGCATTAATTTCAATTCGGAAAGCGGCAGTATGTTAATTTTTAGCAGGTTAACAAAACTGCATACTCCGTTTAAAATGTAAATTTTTGTCCGATTTTTGCAAATTTTCATGATGTAACCCCTTTCCTTTTTTTACAAAAATGGGAAATTTCGGAAAAAAATTTTTTCCGGCCGGATAAAGCTAGAAAGAAAGGCCTGTAGATGCTGATCAAGAATATATATGATTTATAGGGTCGGAAATGACTCCTTCACTTTCTTTTAAGCTTCTGACTGAAGGGCCATTACCATTTTTTAACCGAAATTAACAATATTTTTATATGAAATTTTTCGACAAAACAAAACTTAAAAATTTCATAACTAAGCCAAAAACGCATTAATTTCAATTCGGAAAGCGGCAGTATGTTAATTTTTAGCAGGTTAACAAAACTGCATACTCCGTTTAAAATGTAAATTTTTGTCCGATTTTTGCAAATTTTCATGATGTAACCCCTTTCCTTTTTTCCGAAAAATGGGAAATTTCTGAAAAAAATTTTTTTCGGCCGGATAAAGCTAGAAAGAAAGGCCTGTAGATGCTGATCAAGAATATATATGATTTATAGGGTCGGAAATGACTCCTTCACTTTCTTTTAAGCTTCTGACTGAAGGGCCATTACCATTTTTTAACCGAAATTAACAATATTTTTATATGAAATTTTTCGACGAAACAAAACTTAAAAATTTCATAACTAAGCCAAAAACGCATTAATTTCAATTCGGAAAGCGGCAGTATGTTAATTTTTAGCAGGTTAACAAAACTGCATACTCCGTTTAAAATGTAAATTTTTGTCCGATTTTTGCAAATTTTCATGATGTAACCCCTTTCCTTTTTTTACAAAAATGGGAAATTTCGGAAAAAAAATTTTTTCGGCCGGAGATGGCTTAAAAGATTCGCCTGTTGATGCTGATCAAGAATATATATGATTTATAGGGTCGGAAATGACTCCTTCACTTTCTTTTAAGCTTCTGACTGAAGGGCCATTACCATTTTTTAACCGAAATTAACAATATTTTTATATGAAATTTTTCGACAAAACAAAACTTAAAAATTTCATAACTAAGCCAAAAACGCATTAATTTCAATTCGGAAAGCGGCAGTATGTTAATTTTTAGCAGGTTAACAAAACTGCATACTCCGTTTAAAATGTAAATTTTTGTCCGATTTTTGCAAATTTTCATGATGTAACCCCTTTCCTTTTTTTACAAAAATGGGAAATTTCGGAAAAAAATTTTTTTCGGCCGGATAAAGCTAGAAAGAAAGGCCTGTAGATGCTGATCAAGAATATATATGATTTATAGGGTCGGAAATGACTCCTTCACTTTCTTTTAAGCTTCTGACTGAAGGGCCATTACCATTTTTTAACCGAAATTAACAATATTTTTATATGAAATTTTTCGACAAAACAAAACTTAAAAATTTCATAACTAAGCCAAAAACGCATTAATTTCAATTCGGAAAGCGGCAGTATGTTAATTTTTAGCAGGTTAACAAAACTGCATACTCCGTTTAAAATGTAAATTTTTGTCCGATTTTTGCAAATTTTCATGATGTAACCCCTTTCCTTTTTTTACAAAAATGGGAAATTTCGGAAAAAAATTTTTTTCGGCCGGAGATGGCTTAAAAGATTCGCCTGTAGATGCTGATCAAGAATATATATGATTTATAGGGTCGGAAATGACTCCTTCACTTTCTTTTAAGCTTCTGACTGAAGGGCCATTACCATTTTTTAACCGAAATTAACAATATTTTTATATGAAATTTTTCGACAAATCGAAACTTAAAAATTTCATAACTAAGCCAAAAACGCATTAATTTCAATTCGGAAAGCGGCAGTATGTTAATTTTTAGCAGGTTAACAAAACTGCATACTCCGTTTAAAATGTAAATTTTTGTCCGATTTTTGCAAATTTTCATGATGTAACCCCTTTCCTTTTTTTACAAAAATGGGAAATTTCGGAAAAAAATTTTTTTCGGCCGGAGATGGCTTAAAAGATTCGCCTGTAGATGCTGATCAAGAATACATATGATTTATAGGGTCGGAAATGACTCCTTCACTTTCTTTTAAGCTTCTGACTGAAGGGCCATTACCATTTTTTAACCGAAATTAACAATATTTTTATATGAAATATTTCGACAAAACAAAACATAAAAATTTCATAACTAAGCCAAAAACGCATTAATTTCAATTCGGAAAGCGGCAGTATGTTAATTTTTAGCAGGTTAACAAAACTGCATACTCCGTTTAAAATGTAAATTTTTGTCCGATTTTTGCAAATTTTCATGATGTAACCCCTTTCCTTTTTTTACAAAAATGGGAAATTTCGGAAAAAAAATTTTTTCGGCCGGAGATGGCTTAAAAGATTCGCCTGTTGATGCTGATCAAGAATATATATGATTTATAGGGTCGGAAATGACTCCTTCACTTTCTTTTAAGCTTCTGACTGAAGGGCCATTACCATTTTTTAACCGAAATTAACAATATTTTTATATGAAATTTTTCGACAAAACAAAACTTAAAAATTTCATAACTAAGCCAAAAACGCATTAATTTCAATTCGGAAAGCGGCAGTATGTTAATTTTTAGCAGGTTAACAAAACTGCATACTCCGTTTAAAATGTAAATTTTTGTCCGATTTTTGCAAATTTTCATGATGTAACCCCTTTCCTTTTTTTACAAAAATGGGAAATTTCGGAAAAAAAATTTTTTCGGCCGGAGATGGCTTAAAAGATTCGCCTGTTGATGCTGATCAAGAATATATATGATTTATAGGGTCGGAAATGACTCCTTCACTTTCTTTTAAGCTTCTGACTGAAGGGCCATTACCATTTTTTAACCGAAATTAACAATATTTTTATATGAAATTTTTCGACAAAACAAAACTTAAAAATTTCATAACTAAGCCAAAAACGCATTAATTTCAATTCGGAAAGCGGCAGTATGTTAATTTTTAGCAGGTTAACAAAACTGCATACTCCGTTTAAAATGTAAATTTTTGTCCGATTTTTGCAAATTTTCATGATGTAACCCCTTTCCTTTTTTTACAAAAATGGGAAATTTCGGAAAAAAATTTTTTTCGGCCGGATAAAGCTAGAAAGAAAGGCCTGTAGATGCTGATCAAGAATATATATGATTTATAGGGTCGGAAATGACTCCTTCACTTTCTTTTAAGCTTCTGACTGAAGGGCCATTACCATTTTTTAACCGAAATTAACAATATTTTTATATGAAATTTTTCGACAAAACAAAACTTAAAAATTTCATAACTAAGCCAAAAACGCATTAATTTCAATTCGGAAAGCGGCAGTATGTTAATTTTTAGCAGGTTAACAAAACTGCATACTCCGTTTAAAATGTAAATTTTTGTCCGATTTTTGCAAATTTTCATGATGTAACCCCTTTCCTTTTTTTACAAAAATGGGAAATTTCGGAAAAAAATTTTTTTCGGCCGGAGATGGCTTAAAAGATTCGCCTGTAGATGCTGATCAAGAATATATATGATTTATAGGGTCGGAAATGACTCCTTCACTTTCTTTTAAGCTTCTGACTGAAGGGCCATTACCATTTTTTAACCGAAATTAACAATATTTTTATATGAAATTTTTCGACAAATCGAAACTTAAAAATTTCATAACTAAGCCAAAAACGCATTAATTTCAATTCGGAAAGCGGCAGTATGTTAATTTTTAGCAGGTTAACAAAACTGCATACTCCGTTTAAAATGTAAATTTTTGTCCGATTTTTGCAAATTTTCATGATGTAACCCCTTTCCTTTTTTTACAAAAATGGGAAATTTCGGAAAAAAATTTTTTTCGGCCGGAGATGGCTTAAAAGATTCGCCTGTAGATGCTGATCAAGAATACATATGATTTATAGGGTCGGAAATGACTCCTTCACTTTCTTTTAAGCTTCTGACTGAAGGGCCATTACCATTTTTTAACCGAAATTAACAATATTTTTATATGAAATATTTCGACAAAACAAAACATAAAAATTTCATAACTAAGCCAAAAACGCATTAATTTCAATTCGGAAAGCGGCAGTATGTTAATTTTTAGCAGGTTAACAAAACTGCATACTCCGTTTAAAATGTAAATTTTTGTCCGATTTTTGCAAATTTTCATGATGTAACCCCTTTCCTTTTTTTACAAAAATGGGAAATTTCGGAAAAAAAATTTTTTCGGCCGGAGATGGCTTAAAAGATTCGCCTGTTGATGCTGATCAAGAATATATATGATTTATAGGGTCGGAAATGACTCCTTCACTTTCTTTTAAGCTTCTGACTGAAGGGCCATTACCATTTTTTAACCGAAATTAACAATATTTTTATATGAAATTTTTCGACAAAACAAAACTTAAAAATTTCATAACTAAGCCAAAAACGCATTAATTTCAATTCGGAAAGCGGCAGTATGTTAATTTTTAGCAGGTTAACAAAACTGCATACTCCGTTTAAAATGTAAATTTTTGTCCGATTTTTGCAAATTTTCATGATGTAACCCCTTTCCTTTTTTTACAAAAATGGGAAATTTCGGAAAAAAAATTTTTTCGGCCGGAGATGGCTTAAAAGATTCGCCTGTTGATGCTGATCAAGAATATATATGATTTATAGGGTCGGAAATGACTCCTTCACTTTCTTTTAAGCTTCTGACTGAAGGGCCATTACCATTTTTTAACCGAAATTAACAATATTTTTATATGAAATTTTTCGACAAAACAAAACTTAAAAATTTCATAACTAAGCCAAAAACGCATTAATTTCAATTCGGAAAGCGGCAGTATGTTAATTTTTAGCAGGTTAACAAAACTGCATACTCCGTTTAAAATGTAAATTTTTGTCCGATTTTTGCAAATTTTCATGATGTAACCCCTTTCCTTTTTTTACAAAAATGGGAAATTTCGGAAAAAAATTTTTTTCGGCCGGATAAAGCTAGAAAGAAAGGCCTGTAGATGCTGATCAAGAATATATATGATTTATAGGGTCGGAAATGACTCCTTCACTTTCTTTTAAGCTTCTGACTGAAGGGCCATTACCATTTTTTAACCGAAATTAACAATATTTTTATATGAAATTTTTCGACAAATCGAAACTTAAAAATTTCATAACTAAGCCAAAAACGCATTAATTTCAATTCGGAAAGCGGCAGTATGTTAATTTTTAGCAGGTTAACAAAACTGCATACTCCGTTTAAAATGTAAATTTTTGTCCGATTTTTGCAAATTTTCATGATGTAACCCCTTTCCTTTTTTTACAAAAATGGGAAATTTCGGAAAAAAATTTTTTTCGGCCGGAGATGGCTTAAAAGATTCGCCTGTAGATGCTGATCAAGAATACATATGATTTATAGGGTCGGAAATGACTCCTTCACTTTCTTTTAAGCTTCTGACTGAAGGGCCATTACCATTTTTTAACCGAAATTAACAATATTTTTATATGAAATTTTTCGACAAATCGAAACTTAAAAATTTCATAACTAAGCCAAAAACGCATTAATTTCAATTCGGAAAGCGGCAGTATGTTAATTTTTAGCAGGTTAACAAAACTGCATACTCCGTTTAAAATGTAAATTTTTGTCCGATTTTTGCAAATTTTCCTTTTTTTACAAAAATGGGAAATTTCGGAAAAAAAATTTTTTCGGCCGGAGATGGCTTAAAAGATTCGCCTGTAGATGCTGATCAAGAATATATATGATTTATAGGGTCGGAAATGACTCCTTCACTTTCTTTTAAGCTTCTGACTGAAGGGCCATTACCATTTTTTAACCGAAATTAACAATATTTTTATATGAAATATTTCGACAAAACAAAACATAAAAATTTCATAACTAAGCCAAAAACGCATTAATTTCAATTCGGAAAGCGGCAGTATGTTAATTTTTAGCAGGTTAACAAAACTGCATACTCCGTTTAAAATGTAAATTTTTGTCCGATTTTTGCAAATTTTCATGATGTAACCCCTTTCCTTTTTTTACAAAAATGGGGAATTTCGGAAAAAAATTTTTTTCGGCCGGATAAAGCTAGAAAGAAAGGCCTGTAGATGCTGATCAAGAATATATATGATTTATAGGGTCGGAAATGACTCCTTCGCTTTCTTTTAAGCTTCTGACTGAAGGGCCATTACCATTTTTTAACCGAAATTAACAATATTTTTATATGAAATTTTTCGACAAATCAAAACTTAAAAATTTCATAACTAAGCCAAAAACGCATTAATTTCAATTCGGAAAGCGGCAGTATGTTAATTTTTAGCAGGTTAACAAAACTGCATACTCCGTTTAAAATGTAAATTTTTGTCCGATTTTTGCAAATTTTCATGATGTAACCCCTTTCCTTTTTTTACAAAAATGGGAAATTTCGGAAAAAAATTTTTTTCGGCCGGAGATGGCTTAAAAGATTCGCCTGTAGATGCTGATCAAGAATATATATGATTTATAGGGTCGGAAATGACTCCTTCACTTTCTTTTAAGCTTCTGACTGAAGGGCCATTACCATTTTTTAACCGAAATTAACAATATTTTTATATGAAATTTTTCGACAAATCGAAACTTAAAAATTTCATAACTAAGCCAAAAACGCATTAATTTCAATTCGGAAAGCGGCAGTATGTTAATTTTTAGCAGGTTAACAAAACTGCATACTCCGTTTAAAATGTAAATTTTTGTCCGATTTTTGCAAATTTTCATGATGTAACCCCTTTCCTTTTTTTACAAAAATGGGAAATTTCGGAAAAAAATTGTTTTCGGCCGGAGATGGCTTAAAAGATTCGCTGCTGATCAGAATATCAGGTTAAGAAAACTGCATACTTCTTTTAAAATGTGAATGTTTGGCCGATTTTTGCAAATTTTCATTTATTAACCGATATTAATTATATTATAATTATATGAACCCCTTTTTCAGTATACCCACTGTGCCTGACAAAGTTTCTGGCCAAATTACTGGCAGGAATGCGTTAACAAGAACAACGTACAGTCACAGTCATCACCATCAGCTCGAACTTGTCGCGAACGAAGCCCGGCATGCTCGTAACTTTTCCTTTTCTTGGCTAAAACTTTCTGGCTTGTGCTATGTTGTTGCCTC
Organism: Drosophila serrata; assembly: GCF_035046125.1. NCBI lineage: Eukaryota > Metazoa > Arthropoda > Insecta > Diptera > Drosophilidae > Drosophila > Drosophila serrata. The sequence goes on along the minus strand of NW_028257088.1, from coordinate 1,500,431 downwards.
GTTTGTTTGTTTGTGTTTGGGCCTTGGCAAGGCTGGCTCTCGGCGCTTTAATTAAAACGCCTCGACGCCTTAATCAAACCAAATTCAAATCAAACAAATCCAGTTGCGGTCGAGAGTCTGCCAATGGTTGCCAAGGCTTTGGCAATGGCTTTGCAGTGGCTTCGATTACAATGGCCACACAGAATCAGCATCTTCCGGGTTAATGAAAAGTTGTTGTGGGAAAAGATAAAGCAGAATGAGTTCGATATTTAATTATCATGTATTATTTGAAGTCGGTTTTCAGCTTGAACTAAGAGCAAGTTAATATCATTTATGGCCAAGACTCTGATTAATTGCAGTCTCAGTGTTTGCTTTATTTGTACATGCATATACTTTTGCTCATGCCGCACTCTTTGCTGTCCTTTGGCGGCTTTGAAATTTATGACAATCATCTCCATCTGTTGAACGCAAAAGCGTTTGTCATTCCGATTCAGCTTAATGAATGCGAACGAGTGCCAAATGCCGAATGGCGACTGCTGAATATCCAGTCAACGCCCACATATGTCCGGCTAATTCGGACACAGGGCGGGGTTATTAAAGCTAATTGCGTTGATTCATAAATTAGAAACACCTTTTGATTGTGGGTTCGTGCCGCAGGTTGTGCTTGCGTGAGGAATGCCATATATAGACCCCAAATATGCATATATTGTGTGAGTGCCGAGAATGTCCTGGCCCCGGCTAATGACTGACCAAAAAAGCAGCCAAGTCCTGGCCACAATATTGGGAGGCATTCACCCCCGAGGGCAGGGAGCACTGGGAGAAAAAGAACAATCCTTAGCAATCCATCAGATTTCTTAGCCATTTGCCACGCTTAAATTAATGTTTTCTTTGCATTTTTATGCAGTTTAAGTATTTAATAAATATTTAAATTTATTAAAATTACTTTTATATTTCTTTCTCTGTGCATGTGAATGGAGTCCTTAATTTATGAACCCCCGAAAGTGTGGCCCATAATTTGCCACTTGGGCTGCCATACGTGAACCTGGCCAAAAGAGAGTGTTGGGATCTGGCTTTCGGCTGGCAATGTGCAAAGTCATTACTTGACACTCGGCGCAGAATAGCCGATTGTCATGGCCGGATTATTTAAAGATGATAGATGACCGGCAGTTATCGCCTTGTACATATTGCCGCGATCAACAGCTGCGAAATTAGAAAAGCGGAAAATTGACTAGGGACTGGGCCCAGGTAGCATCGCTTTAAGCGGATACATTTTTAAAAGCGATTTAATTAAAGAAATTGCTGCATTTGGAGTTATTTTTTAGAGGAGGCTCTCTCCCTTTCTTTGGCCATTTGCCAACATTTCGCCTGGCCCTCAGGGGGAAATAACGAAACGACGAAATTAGGAAATTACAAAATGAGCGGCAACATAAACATAAACTAAAACGAACTGCCTGGAAGCGACTGGCAAATGGCAAATGGCAAATTTTGTCCGCAATTAAACATAAAACCCGAAAACCCAAAAATGCTCAGACAAACCGCTGACAAATGAACGTGGCTCCGTCGCTTCAATAAAAGTGGCAGCAGTAGCGGCAGCAACATTAACAAGCCGCATTTATTTAAATTAAAAGCCTGGCGCCATTTCAGGTTTGTTTTTTTTATTTTTTTGGCAAAAGATATTCCTGGATTTAGCACCAAGTTATGGGAATTTAAGGGCCTTTTTTTGGGTTACCCCAGAGAGATTATTGCAGAAATTTACTGCCAAGAAAATCACTAGCATAACTGAGCTGGTATTTATAGTTGGAGTGAATAGTTGCCACAGTTGTGGTAGATTTCACTTCCGTTTTGACACCATTATAGCATATTCACCGAACACTCCCAGAAAAGGTCCTAGGGCAGGACTACGGCATGAGTGAATCCCCAGTCCTTGAGAGGTATGGTATTCTCCATCGTTGTTATGTATTGTGCATTATATATGTTTGTCTCTAAAATGCAATATAGCTAAGGGAACATATTTGATCCAACAGCATTTGCACTAGAATTAATCTGCTTTCTGCGGCTTCTGTTCGCCTGTTTGGCCTGAAATTTAACAAAAAGTGAAGCTTGATTTTTGCTGACTACAACAACAACTATTTAACAACAAAACACTATTTACTGATTACAACAACAACAGAAATAAGAATGTACACTAATCAATCGCCAACTGCTATCAGTTGACTTGCGCCTAAAAGATGCTTTATTTTTTGACTAAATACATTTTAAAATCCCCAAAAGTATGCCGTGTTTTTTAATTTCCCCTTAGCGTGTGCGTCGAGCTGCTTCCTCCAGTTAAATTTATATTAACTAAAGCATTGAAAAATATATAAAAAATACTATAAAACTTATGATAATCTTTACCTCTATTTAAATGATAATGTCTCCCCTTTTGCTTAATTTCCCCTGCTCAGTTTCCAGTTTACAGTAGCGAATGCTCCCTTCTATTTCCGCTTCCGGTGAGCCAACTAATCAATGTGTGTTATTGCGACTGCTGCTGGTTGCTGGTTGCCGGCACAGCCATATCCTTTGGCGGCTGTGCATAAATTCTATTGAAAATTAATTAGCGAGCAAAGGCAACATCCTGGCTGAAAAACCTAATTGCCTTTGATTATATATGTCTATCGATACGATACCGAGGCATTAGGGAGAGCTTACTCAATCGCACACACACGCACGAAGTAACAGGATATATATACATATATATATGGGAGGGCGGTTATCCTTGGGGAAGGGAGGACGATATCAGAACCAGAACCAGGACTATAGACAGACATAAGCCACACGCAGCATTAAATTGGCATTAGGTCAGGCCAGTGGACCAGCAGCGCAGGCCTCCATGTTTTTGGCCCGAATTGGATTGAACTCGACTTGTTGTTGTTGGAGTTGTTGTTGTTTTTGGCCAAAAGCAGAGGTTGATGTGGGGCATAACATGCCACATTGTCGCTTTGACTTTTATTTATTTTGTTAGACGCATTTTGAAAAGCCAATAAGCAGCTCTCTGATTGATTATCTGCTGCCCTCTCATTGTCTCCGTGTTGATGTACGGTCCAATACACACACGTAGACGGTACGGTGGGCACTATGGTAAGGTGCACTGGTGTCTACATTAAGAAAAGTGAGATGAAAATTGCAATTGTTAGAATGTAAATAATATAAAATAGAATGTATTACTTCTTTGCTCCTTAATTTTTCAATTTTAATAAACCGAAAGATTTGCATTTTAAATATTTTTAAAACTATCTAGACTAACACAGCCTTAAATAATAGTTTCTTGTTTAAATACAGCATTTTTTACTTAACCATGATTTTCCACAAGGGATTCTATAGCTTTCTCTGTGTGAAAAATAATATCCTTACCACCGAGACACCTCTTTGGCATTATGCCTGTCCATCAGTGGCTCTATATGTTGTTTTTTGTGTTTTTATTTTGTTTCTTTTCCTTTTCGGGGAAGGCGTCAATCAATTTTGAGTGAAATAAATGAGGCTTGTGCGGCATTTTCCGATGCGTACACTTTGGGTCCAAGGCCCGGCAAAGGCTTAAAATTGTAAATTCCTCACACACACACATTAGTATTTCTGGGAAGAGTGGGAGGTGTGCATCCGTTATAAATGGCTGCCATCTCATCAAGGTACCGTACCCAAAATCCCATGACTTTGATGAAAACTCTCAAGTGCAGTGGCAGTGGCAGAGGCAGAGGCAGAGGCAGATTTTCCACCAAATATTTGAGCACTTAACCGGCCCAAGCAGCCAGGGAGTCGGCTTTGGAGGGGAGGGGACAACGCTTTTGGCCAAAGTGCATTAAATATGAATGGAAAAGTGTCGCAACCTTATTTGCTACTGCCACCCCTCAGAAAACGCCCCGGAAAAGTTTCATTTTCCATGTGTGCGGTGTGAAAACTTTGCAGTTTTCCAAATGCAAAATGCAAAGTGTTTTTTGCAGCTCTCAACTTTGGGAAATCACATAAAATGGAAAAGAGGAAGCAGTCCAGGGGATATAATATATTAGTTTAAAGTTGGGAAAATAAATTATATTTTCCGCAACACGTATTAGTTTTTTTTTAATTTTTTTGATTAATAACTATGCCACTAACTGTATTTCTGTTTGCACATTATATTCCCACAGAGAGAGAGAGGTCGTTGCAATCGCAGCCTCGATCTGATTCGTCTCCTGAGATAACACTCGCTTTCCCGGGCCCACTTCGATCTGGGAGAGATAACCCCCGGACTATAGCTACATTTCCCACACGATGTCAGCTTCAGTTTAGCGGCGCGTCTCTCGCCATGCGTTTCGACCTGCACTGGATCGCGCTGCCCCTCCTGATCCTCACCAGACTTCCGGATGAGGCCAAGGCCGAGGCCAGCAAGGACTTCAGTCTGCCCGATCATGTGACGCGTCACATGGCCCCAGAGAACGATCCCTGTCGCGACTTTTATGCCTATGCCTGTGGCAACTGGTCGTCTGTCCACGAGAAGGATCCCTACAGGAGTCTGCTGGAGCAGCTGGACTATGACTATCAGGAGCGGCTGGCCAATCTGCTGGAAGGAGAGTCCCAGTGAGTCCGCTCAGACTGCAGGCGTTTCCATTTATTCAAAGCACTTTTCTCTTCTTCCCAAGGACCTCGGGCAACGAGTCTCGTTTCCTGCAACTTCCTTTTGACTTTTACGGCTCCTGTCGCCGCAACCTGGACATGCCCCAGGTGCTAACCTTCCTCAATAAGCTGGTCACGCATCCCAAACTGGGCAACAACGAGCTAACCGTCGCCCTGACCGCCGCCTTTCGCCTCAAGGTCCTGGTGGAGATGGGCGGCGAGAAGATGAAGAACATCTGGCTGCAGTTGCTCCTTCGCTCCGGCCCGGATTGGAACTCCAATGAGACGAACAGGAAGCCCCTGCAAAGGCATCAGTTTGATCTGCTGTGGCTCCCAACGACAGCAGCGGGAAGGTTCTCCAAGGAGGTCTTCTGGCGGGAAGTGAGCCAGCTGGAGGGGCGCATGATGCAGGAGGACGACGAAGAGGATCAAGAGAACGAGTTAACCGATGACGACGAGTCCCTAGTTGATAGCCAGCACATTCCCGACTTTTGGATGATGCCTTGGCGGACATCCCCGCCCAGCCTCAGATACATCCTGCATATGGCAGCGTTGCTGATACAGAAGCCGCCGGCCTTCCTGATTCCCTACATCCTGCTCAGACTGAGATTTGCCGCAGAAGCAGGGGGAGAAGATGGAGCGGGATTTGCTGGCACTAAGCCCTGGCAGGTGAGTCGCAGCGAGTGCGCCGAGCAGTGCCGCCAACTGTTGAGCCATCCCTCGGTCTGGCTGCTGGAGAAGGATCAGCCCCGGCTGCCGGAGGAGTCCATGCTGCAAGGCATATTCCAGACGTTGAAGCACCGATTTGGCCAGAAGCTGCGGGCTAACAGGAATGACTTCGGACGGAAGAGCCTAAAGTTCCTGCTCTCGAAGTTGGAGCACATGACCCTGCGTCTGAGTATCCTGCCAAGGCAGAAATCGGACCACTCCCTGGAGCGACGGATCGAGCGACATTACCATGATTTGCACCTGAACGCCAGCGATTACTATGGCAACCTCCTGGCCGCCCTGAAACACTCCACGGAGCAGCAGCTGCACAGCCTTCTCCGGCTGTTGCTCCCCTGGCTGGGCAAGGTGCAGACGAAGCGGGGACAACCGCTGCCCGTCGAGGTGCATGGCTTCGGCAGCTTCGGCTCTCCCTTCTACATGCTGTCCACCAACACGCTGGTGGTGCCTCTGTCGCTGCTGGGGCCACCGCTGTACTCACCCGGCCAGTCGGAGCTGCTCTCCTACAGCTCGCTGGGCTTCATCCTGGGGCACGAGCTCTCGCACGGCTTCACCCCGGACGCCGTCCGGATAGACTCTCGGGGCAGGGCGCAAATAGGCATTGGCCTGGAGGTGCTGAGGAACAGGCGCTTCCGGGATGAAGCCACCTGCCTGCGGTTCCGCTTCGGCGCCGAGCAGCTGGAGGAGAAGTTCGCGGACGCCAATGGCCTGGACTTGGCCTACTCGGCGTACTTCGATGCCGCCGAGGGGGATCGCCGGTGGGATGAGAACTCTATCGAACCGGGACCGATGTCGACACAGAGACAGCAGCACTTCTTCCTTAACTTTGCCCAGTTCTTCTGCTCGGATGAGGATAGCTCGCAGGATAACGATGATCATGGCACCGACCGCAGAAGGGTCAACGATGCGGTGGCCAACTTTGAGCCCTTCCAACGGGCCTTCAACTGCTCCAAAAGCTGGTTTGAAAAGAGGTACCGCCAAAGGACTCAGTGTCGCCTGTATTAGCCTTGGTTTCCTTTGTAAAAATAATTCTATTTGATAAACTTATAAATGTGGTAAATAAAGATGATATTTTAAAACAAAAATGAAGAGTATTTTTGGGTTGCCGAAGTAGATTGCAATTGAATTCTCTCTCTTTGAACCGATATTAAACATGACAATAAATAAATTCCCTAAAAGAGTCTTATAATCAAAGAAAGATACAAGTTTAGTCTTCTATTATTTAAAGATCATGGGAGTCCCCTTTCTCACTCACTTACTGTGAAAAGCCAGCTCATACGCTTAGCTGATTATTTAGTTTGCTATCTGAAATGGAAAACAGAAAACGCAATTGAGGGCAGGCAGGCCGTGTGACATTTAATTAGTTTATTTATTTATTCGCAACTGGGGATGCACCTTCGAACTATGTACAAAATCAAAACGGAAACCGAACGCAGCCGCTGTCGTCAGATAAGTATATACGTATAAATAGTTAACACATTCCATTCAGACAGACAACTCTTAGTTATAGTAATTGTTGTAGATTTGCATTAGTTTATGATCGGCTGAAGTGTAGCTTTAGTCGCTTTAGTCGCTTTACACTTAGAACATTTTGAACTGGAAACTGCAATGGTAATCGTATCTTAGTTTGTAGACATTGAATCCCAATTAATGTTGTGTTTTTAGTTACTCTGTTCCTTAGGCTAGTAAAAAAAAGGTGAGAGAACTCTGGGCAAGTCTCGACATCAACTTGAAATTCGTTATGACATATATGTAAGTATTGTATATATATTTTATTATATTGTTTTAATTCACACATTTAAATCGGTAAACGCTGGGGCTCGAAAGGTTTACGAATTTAAATGCTCGCTCCTAGGTCTAGCTACACTTAAACAAACTCCAAAAATATTTTACAAATCGATAGTTAGTTTATGCTTAGGTCTAGCTTTGGGGACTACTTGGATTCCGTTTCTTCTCTGATAACTCTTGAGTTTCCTGTAAGTATTCGGGGACTTAGCCTAGCCGCTATCGTAGGGGGTTCTCTTTATTGTTTCACGCGCTTTTCCATCACTTTTCCCGCTTTCCCGGAGATAAGAACATTTATTAGCTTAGACTCGACATTTAGCGGGAATATAATTGAATATGAAGACATCAACACACAACAAAAACACACGTAGATACGCAGTTGGAACTTTCGTGTTTCGTGTATATGGATTTCCCTATTGGTATTATCCAGCCTTCCCGGCTTTCCCAAGTGGTTGTGGGAAAGTGCCAAGCTGTACATTGATTCAAGAAATCAGACCGAGTGTCTTATTATTATTATTATTATCTTCTCTCAGACCAACCTGAAGCTGGTTCTCTCTGACTCTGTCCAAGGAGGCTAAACCCTCTTGAAACCTTGTGGCTCAGCCCGGGTTTCCGAAGTCCCCTTCAAGGTCTGATGCTCACCATCCACCAGATCCTTTGGGGAATTGAAAAGGGGGCTGGGAGACCTATATGACCTATGGGACTTAGACATTCCTCTCCTCGGCGATGATGTCCATGGTGCTAACTCGTCGCTGCTGGTGCTGCGGCCCGCCGCCTCCACCACTGGTGGCAATGGTGAGGGCACCACCACCACAGCCGGCGGCGACAGTGGTGGTGGTGCAGGTGGTGCGCCGGTGGTCGCTGCTGCCACGCCGCGGCACCAACAGCACCAATTACTAGAGGACCGTCTCGTTGGTGTTGGTGCAGGTGCGGGCACCGTTCACAATCGAGTACTTGGCGGAGCTGTCCTTCTTGGCCACCAGCCGGCCGAGGAAGATCTCCTTGAAGGTCTCGCGGAACTGGCGCGACATGCCGCAGTAGATGCCAAAGTTAATCGGATAGCTGACCACCAGGAAGAAGTTCGTCAGCAGGATGCAGATGTTGGCCAAGCCGTAGTCCAGGAACTCGATAATCAGGGAGCTCACAATGTGCATCACGGTGACCACGGCAATGGGTATCTCGGCCAGCAGGAACACCGACACGACCACGATCAGCATCAGGGTGGTGCAGTTGGATTCCCTCAGCTTCTTGCACTCCTTCTTCCGGTTCTCCCGGAAGAGCAGCTTGCGCCGCTCCTGCGCCTGCCTCATGGCCGCGAACAGCAGGATGTTCAGGGTCACCAAAATGATGCACGGCAGCAGGTGGACGAACAGCACGCGGAACAGGTAGTAGCTGGTGTAGTACAGGTCCACGCCAATGTACTCGTGCACCCACAGCGACGTCTCCAGGTGGCACACCTCCGTCTCCTCGCCGTTCCACTCGATCTCCATGGGGATGTAGGTGCGGTCGAAGAACCGCGGCAACTGGTGCAGGAAGGCCAGCAGGGCGATGTAGGCGGTGCAGCGCTTCACCCGCGGCATTGTGCACCACGTCCTGGCCATGGGGGCGTGGCACACGTAGATGTACCTGCGAATACATTTACGTTTTATTTCATTTCAAAGGGAAATCATACACATAGGATATACCCATTCACATTAAGCCCCAAAATGGACTTTATCTGTAATGGGTTTTTATTCAAAGCCAAAGCCACCCCAGAGCTCCTGTCACAGGACCTTAAACCCCCTACCCCTACCCCTACCCCCACGGACTGGTAACGAGCCTAAGCGCCTTGGCCCAATATAATTTTATTTTATGGCCAGAGTCTGGATGGAGATAAACCAATTTCCCCAGGTGAGAATTTACGATCGCAATGTGGTGACAACGAATTTGGCAAATCCTAATTTGAAGTCCCCCTTCTCTTGCCGATTCTGCCAGGATTCAGCGAAGGAGGATGTAGCCCCGGCAATCAAAGGCCAAAAAAGCTAATCAAGTTGGCGCTTTATAATTTCATAATTTGTGTAATTTTTCAGGGGTCCTCCTCCTGCTCCTCCTGCTCCTAATAATAATTCCTTTCGCTTCCTGTGCCGGCCGGCGGGGAGGAGGCAAAACTTTCCCGGCGACTTATAGTTGGCCAGCAAAAAACAACACACAAAATAAAAAAATAAATAAATAAGAGGGGGGAGAATATCAGCCATCGGGCCATCGAGGCGAACGACGACCTTTGATGCTGCCGCCCTCAAGGACCGCCGCCTGATGGCCTAATTTATGCGCATAATTATGGCCACGCCCACTGCCGTCCTGGCACTTGAAAATGTTTTTCAATCAATCTTTCATTGAACCTTTGTCAAGCGGGGATTTCATTAAAGTTGAAGGCAACAGCAACGGCATTAACGCTAAAACAGCAAGAGCAAGGACCAAGGACCAAGGACGAACAACGATTGCCAGCCGTTTAGGCCTTAAATGGAATTGATATTAATAAATGAATAACATTTGGCTAAGCTTATGTTTCGCCATCCCTTTTTCACCCCTCTCACTTTCATTGTCATTTTAACAATTTAGTTAATTTGTCCTAAAAGGATATCTTTTCTGTCTCTCCAAAAAAAGGGGAAACCCCTGCAAAAGCCACCCTTAAGCCTCAACCCTTCTGGGCAGAGAAATAAACGACAGAATAAATCAATCAAGCAGAGATTCTTCTGTCGAGGGTTATCATCTCTCTTGGGTCTCTTAACGGGCTCTACTTTATAGATGAACAAGTTATGTAAATGATAAGGATCTCTGAACTTAAATGCCAACCCTTGAGGTCCTTTTAGAGGAATGCCCACTGAGGGATTTCTTAAGAGCACTTCTTTGCAGAAAACCATTAGTTTAGAGCTTAAAACATGTACTTCTGTCATATATGTATGAAGTAATTGAATATATCTTTAGCTAAAATTAATTTCTTATATAGATTTTCATTCATAATACCCTCCCTTATCGGGTTAACCCAATTATAAGTATAAGTGCCTCCAATCCTAAACTAATTTCAATCACAAAACTCATAAGGAAGACATTAAATATTTTTAGTGGCCCCGAATGGGTTTTAGAGCCACTTTAAAAGTGTGCCAATGCTCCCAGGAAAAGCCGCTCTACCTATATATATATATATATATATATATATATAGAATATGCTGACTTGGTTTATAATACTTTTTGTATTATGAAATTTTTATGGAGAGGCTTCGTCGTCACTCACTCAGGCAGTTCATTCAGGGCATTATGCGACCCACTTCCCCCTGGCCACTACCCCTCTCCCCTGCCCATCCGAGGGGCCATAAAAACACTTGAAATACAATAAGTTGACAACAGCAGCGGCAGGCGGCAGGCGGCAGGCGGCAGCAACAACAAAATAATAACAATAAACGCTGAATGTTTTTATCGCGCTATTTGTCCTCGGGCAATTTTCAACGCATTTTACAGAGAGAGAGAGAGAGAGCCTGGTCCTGTCCGGAGGAACAGGACCCTTTCCCCTTTCTTCTCCTACATATATACATTATTTAGCTATTTGGTGGTGCAGCATCCCCCTGGAAAAAGAAAGAAAAAACAAGCACCCCTCTCCAGTACCAGCGACCACTTGAAAGCGAACCCAAAGTCGCATAATGGCGCAAATATTTATGACTATTCCCATAGAAAATTCCTTGTATTTTTTTGTTGTTTTTGTTGCGCCTCCAGCACCACTCGGTGGAAATTTATTTGCAAAGCTGTAAAATTTATGATCCCACACATGAGTTAATAGAACAATGCGTTGGCCAAACCGATTTTCAAGTGGCTTCAAGTCTTTCTCCCTTTTCCTGAAGAGGCCTCTGCCCGGCATGAAATTTATGTTGCCTATTTGAAATTAGTTTATTGTTTTCTTCCCTTTGTTCCATAAAATATTTACAGGCTGTCTGTGCATTAGTGGGCTTTATTTATGGCTTTAGTGGCGGGCCAATTTGATTTTAAAGAGCGAGTTGAGTTCCCCTCGGAGCAATGCTCTTCTCAGATGTCTTTTCCATCGATTGATTGTCAGCGAAGGAGTAACTCTCGCATCACTCATACGCAGCGTTGACTGTGCGAAGGTGAGCCCATTTGTTTGTTCCCTCCTCTATCTCTCTCTTTTTCGTTCTCTTTCTCTGTCGCACCTCAATTTCCCTGCCCCACGGGCATGGCGAGAGGAGGCATTGACATTTTATTTTTACCACAAAAACTGATTTATTGCCACCATTGACAAGTCAACGAGTCAGTCGAGGGAAGTCAGTCAGTCAGTCAGTCAGTCTGGCATTTTGTCAGTTCGTCAGTCTGGCAGTCACTCCATTCAGTTACATCTCAATGAGGACAAGGTAACCAAGGCAACCAAAGATGGGCGTGTGAGCCGGGCTCACTTTTATTGGCCTAATTGCATATTTACCTTTGCACGGCGAGGGCCAGAGTTAGCCAAACGGAGATGGTGTGGCACATGGCTGGCATAATCTGCAAGCAAAAGAACCGAATCGTTAGTCAAATATATACTATACATATTCAAGGTGGAAATGTGGGCTTGTCTTTGGGATTAACCAGTACCAGTAGCCAGAAGCAATCATTGCTGTGTGTGACTTTTGGCACACTTTCTGGTCTGTAAAACAAGTGAAAATGCCGAAGCTTACTTTCTATGCACATCGAGTTGGTAAGCCGCACAGTAAGGCATCAAAGTCTTGGGAAATATTGTAAATTCATATTAGGAATTAGGTTTGTGGTCGAAGCAAATATTAATCAATTTCAAGCTGGACAATGGTTAGCTTGCAAAAAGCTAAAATACGCAAATACCAAAGACTAAAATAAAAACATCACTTTCAATCTACTTTATTGAATTTAAAGCTTAGGTTTATTGGAAAATGGGAAGGGAGTAAAACCTTTAGCTTTCCTGAAAGCAGCTTCTTTTCTTTTTTTTTTACCCTTTACAGGGTATTTTAATTTTAGTCCGAAGCTTAAAAGAAAGTGAAGGAGTCATTTCCGACCCTATAAATCATATATATTCTTTATCAGCATCAACAGGCAAATCTTTTAAGCCATCTCCGGCCAAAAAAAAATTTTTTCCGAAATTTTCCATTTTTGTAAAAAAAGGAAAGGGGTTACATCATGAAAATTTGCAAAAATCGGACAAAAATTCACATTTTAAATGGAGTATGCAGTTTTGTTAGCCTGCTAAAAATTAACCTTCTGCCGCTTTCCGAATTGAAATTAGTGCGTTTTTGGCAAAGTTGTGAGATTTTTAAACTTTGTTTGTCGAAAAATTGTTAATACACAAATATTTAAAAACATCGAATATTTGAAGCTTAGTTAAGATTGATTTCCACTTTGATCTTGTAATTCGAATTTCTTTTTCAAATAAAACTACTTATGTTTATACATTTTTAAGCTATTCTCCCTTCAGACACTCATGGCGTATACTTAATTTAAGGGTTTTCACGTTACGTATACGCCACGTATGCTATATTTATCCTAAATCGAAGACTATTTTTATACACTTTCTAGGGATTGTACCTCCAGTCAGAAGCTTGAAACGCAGTAAAGAAGTCATTTCCGACCCTATAAATCATACATATTCTTGATCAGCATTAAAAGGCGAATCTTTCTAGGTATGTAGCAAAGAAAAACATTTTTTGTAAATTTTTTCGAAATTTTATAAGGGGTTACATCGTTAAATTTGTCAAAAATTGATAGAAATTTTAATTTTTTTACATTTCAAATTGAGTATATACATTTGTTAACCTGATAAAAACTAACATATAACAGTTTACCGAATTGAAATTAATGAATTTTTCACTGAGTTGTGAGTTTTTTAAATTCCGATTATCGAAAAAAATTTCATATAAAAATATCGTTAAATATTAATTCAAAGAATGCTAATATTTTTAGCTTATTAATGATAGATTTTTGATTTGATTTCATAATACAATTGCAAACAGTATAGGGTCTTTAAACTTCGACTTTCCTAACTTAGTTTTATTTCTTTTTCTTTATTTCTAAGCGGCTTCCTTCCGAGTCATCATGTTTTATTAAGAATTTAATTTTATTTAAGCTTCTGCAAGTTTCTATGGCCAAGCACTTCCACAAATGATTTCTGAGCCAGCATTTCCCTGCTGAGTTCCGCAAATTAAATGCGATATATCTTGGAGATTGTATATTGAATAGAGCAAAGACCAGGTAAGGTATATAAATATATATATAATATAAAATGTATATATGTATATATTTTATATTTTTATCCCTACTCAAAGGCCCTGAGAAGTCATTCCTTAACCTGTCTGCCAAATCAGATTTGTGGTCTTTAACTGCATTACCTTCGAAATCGTGAGTCTGGCAGCTGGCAGGGCTTACACAGACAGAAAAAGAGGTTGAAATGAAGTCAAAATTAAATCATTATGCAGAGAATCTTTAAAACTTGTAACGACTGCATTTAAATATGTGTATATTTAAATATTTAATTATATTTTTTCCCCAGATAAAGAAGCTACATTTTTCTTGCCCTGCTGGTTGCCCCATTTGTCGGCTCCTCCGGCCAGGTGTCGGCTCCATTTATGGACCGTAATGAGTGCGGCTCCTGTGGCAGACAGGCGGAGCCACTCCGGACGGAATGTGCACAGTAGCTGGAACTGGAGCTGGGGGTGAAGGTGTGGTGTGTGTTTGACAACGGGCTCGGGCCATGCACAATCTGTGGCCTAATCCGGTTTATGTGTCTGCGCTGCTGCTGCAATTACACGGCACATGGACACGGCCAGGACACGGCCAGGATACGGCCACTGCATGCTGGGATACTTTACAATGAAATGGTTAAGACCCCGCCCCCCGGTTACATTAACATGGCCATTATGCGCTGTAGTAAGTCGGCCCAAGTCGGGGCAGGAACGTGCTGCCAGCGCGTATATATAAATTCCAGCTCCAACGAAAATGAAACGTTGGAAATCTTCAACTTTGAGGCTGCTGCAATGGCCGCCTGGCGGTTATTACCGAAACGCCGCTCTGCCAAAGGATGTGAGTTGAATTTTATGGCAGTCATACGCAGAGATAGTCAAAGGACCCCACATCCTAATACCCCCAGCTCCACTCCATTCCCAGTTCCAGAATCCATCCTCCATCCTCCCATCCTCCCGACCCTGAGCCCAGCATGGAATTTAGCTGGTACAAATCCCCAGAGAGTCCACTAACAGCACGTAGCAAATGGCAGGCAGAACCAGGAGGCACAGTGGGTCGAGTTGGCAGGGAAATCCGGGGAGAGTCTAGGGAAATAGTAAAATTGTGGCTGGAAAATGAGAGGAGATATTTTTAAGGGACGAACTATGCTACAAATGATGACCTTAAAGGATGCTTCAGTTACTAGTTTCAGCAACTCTTACTGCTCATTTTCCACTTGGGTTAATTTTCAGTTTCAGTAGGTATTTCTCTTCTTCGAAACCAATTCCTAATGGAAAATGGTGTGAAAATGGGTCGAGGAACCCACTATGCCTCAGCAGCTTTATCGGCTTGACACTACTCCGTTGAAGTGAGTAAACAGTTTTGCTCTAGCCACCCCCAAAATCTGCGCCCTTCGAGTGCCATAAATTGAAAATGTTGATTAATCAAGGCAAACGTGCCGAGGGTCGGTGGTTGGGGGGAAAAGCGGGGAAAAGCTGCCTGGAGTTTGCATGGTAATGGTGGAAAAACGCTCTCGAATGAATAAGTGTTGTGAATGGCTGAATGAATGGGGGCGAAGCCGGAGCAGGTGGCAAGTGGCAAGTGGCAAGTGGCACTGCCATTCTTTCATTATGCTGACAGAAATGACACTCGCAATGGGAAAATCTGGGAAAACGGGCAGGAGCTGAGTGCTGAGAGAGAGCGAGTGTAACGTGGCATCAAATGCGATAACGATAACGATAACGCGACGGGAGCCAAAACAAAGCATCATACATCAGACGTGGGAGACAAAGGCAAAGAAAGATGGGGAGTTTTCCCCGCTTTCCTCCGCTTTTCCCCGATTCCAGCCAAGCATTTTATTTAGGTCAATGAGCGTACTGTGTCTTTTTTATTCTGGGGCGGGGTGTGGGGTCGCAGGAAAGTTGCTTGGAAATGAAAACGTGGCTGGAAACGTGGCCAGAAGCCAAAATAAACAGTTTGCCGGCCCTCCCACTGCCTTGGCCAGCCTTGGCAATTAGTTTGTGGCAAGAAAGCACACACACAGCGGTGGCAAGACCCTCAACGTTGGCAACATAAATGAAATTACCCAAAAGAAAGTTTGCTGAATTCAGTAAATTATTTTGGAAAACCCTTGGAAAAGAAATTTTGAAAATAATGATTCAGATTTCTTAAAAGTATTTAAAATTTTGTTTGCATCAAATTCTTTACTTGTCGAATGCCCTTTGGGTATCAGCCAAGGCATTTCTGTCTTTCAAGCTTAAACTTACTCTTCAAAGACAATAATTATTTGAAATCTAAGAGTTTTCATTAATATTTCCAAAGTTCCAATGAAATTTAAATCAATTTAAGCGAAGTACACATCTTTAATGATACTCGCTCGCTTTTAAAGACTTCTCAGGGTTCTTCAAGTATTTTCTGCCAGTGTAAAACATCCTTTGTGTTGACTTACCTCATTGAAAATACTGTAGGCCAGACACATGGAGACCGGATGCAGGGGCTTATAGTGATTGCCGAATGTGTACATATACCAGAGGCCGGGGGCCGGAAATATAACCGTCAGCATATCGCATATAGCCATGCCTGTAAATGAACAGAGAGAGAGAAAGAGAGAGTGATAGTGTGAGTGAGAGGGAGAGGTAGATGCGGACAAACGAAATGGGAAATTATGGTAATGTTTAATGCAAATGATGCGATTTTCAGCGATTTTCAATGCAAATTTATTGTGTGATTGGACATTGCCACCGGATTCGGATGCCACTGTTTGCGTGTAAAACGATACCGGGCCTTATAATCGAATTCGCTGATCAATTATTCAGGCTTTTGCTGTTGCCCAATTAGGTAAGCTGTTGTGTTGATGATGGATAACCTTTGACCAGGGATTAGTATTTGAGCATTGTGAAGGATTATTAGTTATTACAATCCAATGAGGAGGAGGTGCTCTTTTGTTGTTCTTTGCCATGGTCAAATGTGATTTCAGGATCTGAAAAGTCGGTAAGCCTCTCCTCTCTCACGTTTTGTCCCTTAGCCTTTTAGCCACTAATCGACTTCTGTTTCGTTCCTGTGGTGTCCTTTGCCGTTTCTGTTTCTGCCTGTGGCCCAGTGACATTTGAACCCAGCGAATGTGTTTAAGTGACTGACTACACACCCCGATGACCTGACCTTTGTGCACTCATTGGACGAACAGTCCTCCTGTCTGCACATTTTGCTGGGTTTTACACAGCGACAAAATGTAAACTAAAATTTAAGAGTAAAAGTTATAGGTTCCATGGGAAAAGTTATAGAAACCTCTTGGGAAATCAGACATATTTCCTCAAAATCATATAGTATGGGTAAAAATCTCTCTTTAAGGTGGAAAATTCAGATAGCTGACTTATTTGCTCACCCATTTATTTCTTGCAGTGCCTAATTCGCTCTGCTCTCGAGCGGTTTTGGCCATTTTCTGCCGCTTCTGACCCTGTTGCGGTTGCCTGCTGCAGGAATCCCCAATGTCCCCGTGTCCCCGTGTCCCCGGATCCCCGGATCCCCGTGTCCTCTGTCATTCGCTCCGATTTGCGATTAGCCTTGGCCTGCGCTTGACACCCGTTTCTGGGCAGGGGGTTTCTGAGGTCGTCCTCAGGGGCACTTAACCCATTGACAGTGAAATAATTTAAAGTCGAAGCTTGCCAGGGACTTATATCGAATGTTTCCAAGGGGTTTACTTCCTCCTCCTCTCAATGGATTTTTCATAAATCAGCGGCAAAAAAACAAAGTACCCTGCGCCTCTCAGACTTTGCCATTAGCATTACACAGGCTATTAGAATATCTCAGCATTACGCAAGGTTACAGGGCCATCAAGGGATCGGAGATACTATACACATTATATATATACTTGGGTGTATATAAATGCCTGTGTGTATCTGTAAAGGGAGCTATTTTGAAATCTCGCAAAACTTCTGCCTGATTTAACATTGTTTGTGTGCCACATTAAGCACCAAAAAGAAAAAGGGGGGCGACGTGCCGAGGCCTCCGAATAAAAATAAATAATAATCATAAAGGCGGCGTCTGAATGGGGGAAAACTGTGCCAGTGAATGTCAAGGAAATGGCTGTGTTTCGTGTCTGTCCTTGAATTATTCCGGATTATTTGGTAGTCGTGGGAGTTGCATGTGGCACGAAACCTGCAACACTTGCAACATTTCCTTCCCTTTTATTTGAAGCTTATAAAGAAGAGAGTACTCACCCATTAGCACAAAGTTGGTGGGCGTGGCCATGCTCTTCTTGCTCAGCACCAGCACGATCAGCGTGTTCGAGATAATGGTGATGATCATGAGGAAGGGCATGCAGTAGCCGTACAGCGGCAGGGCATAGTCCAGCGGGGAATCGCAGGTGAGGTTCCAGTAGCTCATGTTCCCCTCCATCTGCCGGCATCCTCCTCCGCCGGCCATCCCCATGGACTGCTGGTAGTTGCTATAGTCGTCATAGCCCTCGCTGGTGTTCAGATTCATGTTCACATTGATGCCCATGCCGTAGTCGAGCAGGTTGAAGCGACCGGACTCGTTGGCGGCCACCTCAGTGGGATGCAGCAGGTGCAGGATGCCCGGAGGATCACCACCCACGGCGATATCCGGCGGCAGACTGGGTGAGGGGGCGGCGGCGAGGCGGGAGGCAGCCGAGGCTGCGGATGCAACGGAGGCGGACACGGCATTGGCACTCCACTGGTACAGCACCTCCGTGGCGGATATGTCATGCGCATAGCCGGAGTTTGGGTTCGCATTGGAGCTGGGATTGGGATTGGAGCTGGAGCCGCCTGAATCGGAGGCAAAACCAGCCACAGCGGCCGAAACCGAAAGGTTGTCCATCGTTCAGAGAGCGAGAGAGGGGAAAACCTTTTTGTAAGTTTTCCCAGGAGCAACCTGGTCTCTCAGTTAGCAGGAGAGGCTGGCCAGTCCGGCATGGCTGAGGTTGCGTTGCTGTAAAGGGAAAAAATTAAAGAACATTAATATTTTAGCACTGAAACAAAATAGACATCGAGTGAGCCATATTTATGTGCATAAATATACCCTTTGAGTATTTTAATTTCCCTTTTTATACCCTTGCAGGGTATTATAGTTTCACTCAGAACTTTAAAACGCAGTGAAGGAGTCAAGGTATATGACCAGTAATTAACTATGATCAGTAAATAAGTATGAGCAGTAAGTAACTCTGAACAGTAAGCATCAATGTACATAAGGAAAGTATGCTCAGTAAATTTCTATGATCAGTAAGTATGTATGTATGTTTGTATGATCAGTAACTAACTTTGAACACTAATAAACAATGACTTGCAACTTTTGTAACACAACACATTTCTGAGACTCGGCCGGCAGCAGTCACTTCGTTCCGGGGATGTTAGAACGAGTTGGGAATCATAAGCACAGATGCGAGAGATTTGTTTTGGAACAAATTTAAGCTATTTAAATGAAACTATGGAGTTATTCTTCTATATAATTTGACTAGTATATAGTTCGGAGCATGGCGAATCGGTGGACTATATATA
Organism: Drosophila serrata; assembly: GCF_035046125.1. Classification (NCBI taxonomy): domain Eukaryota; kingdom Metazoa; phylum Arthropoda; class Insecta; order Diptera; family Drosophilidae; genus Drosophila; species Drosophila serrata. Next base: position 1,481,601 of record NW_028257088.1, on the reverse strand, counting down.
TACATATATATATAACTGCCATACGAACAATCGGAAAATTTAAAGAAAAACTAATTATAACTTTTCCAGTTTTTACCAGATTTTCATCAAATTTTATATATAGCCATTACATATTAATATAGAATTTTGGGTAAAATGCAAATTTGCTTTCTATTTTAATATTTTTTTTTTTTTCATAAAAATTCAAAATTTAAAAAACTTATAACTAAGCCAAAAAGGCATTCATTTTAATTCTGAAAGCAGTCCTATATTAGTTTTTAATAGGTTAATAAATCTACATACTCAAAATAAAATGTACATGTGCAATTTTCGATTTTTTTTCTACATGTCTTAAAATATTCACCTATTAATGCTGATCAAGATTATATTTAATTTATGGGGCGGAAATGACTCCTTCATATTGTTACAAGCTTCTTCATGAATTAATAATCTCCATAAAGGGTATAAAAAGTCTTCGATTTAAGAAAAATCTAGCATACATGGCGTATACGTAACGTGAAAACCCTGAAAATAAGTATACGCCATGTGTCTCAGAAGAGAGAAGAGTTCAAAATGTATAAAGATAAATAGTTCTAGTAAAAAGGGAAATTTATCTATTAAATTATAAGATCTTAATTGAGCATAACTAAGCTCTTAATATTCGATATTTACAAATATTTGTATACTTAAATTTTTTCGACAAATCAAAATCTAAAAATCTCATAACTTAGTCAAAAATGCATTAATTTCAATTCGGGAAGCTGTCCTATGCTAGTTTTTAGTAGGTTAACAAATCTGCATACCCACTTTAGAATTTAGAATTTTTTAAATTTTTGACAATTTTAACGATGTAACCCCTTTTCTATTTTGTAAAAAAAAAATGGGAAATTTCGGAAAAAAAATTTTTTCGGCCGGAGATGGCTTAAAAAATTCGCCTGTTGATGCTGATCAAGAATATATATGATTTGTGGGGTCGGAAATTTCTCCTTCACTGTTTTACAAGCTTCTCACTAAACTTAGAATACACAAAAAGGGTATAAAAAGTATAAAAAAATCTAAAAGGCTTCCTTATTTTCCATTTCCGTTGTCTCTGTCTCTTTTGCTGCAGCAAATTAAAGTGCAATTGTAAAGTTCTTTTCTTTTTCTTCTGAGACTAAATTAGGACAATCAAGGCTTGATTTGGACCAACTTGTGAGCCAGTTTTCCACTGCCTAATGGCCAAACTTTGCTTCCGCTTTGGGAATCAAACAAAAGGGGCAAACTTTCACATTTTTTTTGTGTGCGATTTCCATTCGGATTTCCATTTTGATTTCGTTTTTCGATTTGCTAAAAGGTTTGCCCAGGCAAACAACTGTTTTGTTTATTTGTCAGCCCAGCAGCCTCCCAATATTGAAATCGGTTATGGAATCTTTTTAGTTATTCCGAGAACGTTCCTTATTTGATTTGTGTTTCCTGGGGATTCGACCAAAGAGAGAAAGAGAGATTGTGTATATTTCTCTTGATTGCCTGAATTATTGATAAAATACATGATTCAGCTAATTTAATTGTCCGGTTTTTAGGGAATGGAAACTCAAGGGAGATGATACGAGAGACAATAGATTTTTGGGGATTCAGAAAAGGAAACTACTTTGTTGTAACAAATTCTCTGTTGGCTTTAAATGAAAGAGCTATTATTATAAATTTATTTAAAACAAAACACTTGAGTTACTCCCTTAATAAAATTTTCCATAAGCTAAAATATAACTTAAAGCAACTGAAAATTGCTGTAGTTTTTGAAATTTATTCTTTGTCACCCGCACATTTTGAATGGCTTACGACTGCTTTATAATCCCCTTTATAATCACTTTGATGATGAGTTCTGTGATGGCTGCCAAGATCTTATCTCTGAACTCTAATCTACCAGCAAAATGGCAACTTTTGTGACCATTATGATCTCAGGAGAGAAAGACATCTAATAACCGGGCATTCCGCATGTTTATGTCATGTTTATGCTGGCCCCCTTTTTAATGGTTTTATTTTGCGCATTCCCAAACTTTTGCCATATATTTGTTTCTCTGTTTGCTATTTTCCTATTTTCCACTTTCCACTTTTCTCGTCATGGTCACATTGACCCACATAAGTCCAAGAAGAAGTATGGGCTCAGGGGTCAGAGGTTAGGGGTTGTCTCCACGCAGAAAAAAAATAAGAAAAGGCAAGAAAACCCATTCATTGGCATATTTCTCGCCGTTGGCAGCATGTTCTACATGCGTAATGCCCCCTAAGTGGGTTATCCAAGTCGGAAAATGTGGCTGGAAAGTGCGGGGAAAATGGGGGGGAATTACTAAATCGGATTAGCAGCTCAAATTTAAACCAATAATCGCAAAATATGTGCCAAAACGCTCAATTGAGGCGGCAAAAAGCAATTAAAGTGCATTTGGAATTGACATAAATCCAATTAAGCTGCCATTTTTTATCGTCCACCTATATAAATAAATTAAGCCTAAGCTGTGAACTCGAATTAAATATAATTTAAATGCCTGTGTAATATTTCTTTTTTACATAGCTCCCGAATGACTTAATTTATTTACATTGCTGTCGCTGCAAATGTATTTATTTTAGATTACAAATCGTACTACAGCACTACAACGCACAATGCACAATTCGAACACAATTGAATGAATTATTGAATTACTTCCAGCTATTTTGCCGCGGATTAAAAGTGATCGGATCGGTCCGGGAAAAGCGGAAAGCGGAAGGCGGGAAAATTGTCCAAGGAAAATGAGAGAATAACCAAACGAAATGGAATAATCAACTTGCCATTGATTGTGGGCTGCCAATCAACGCCAAATCGAATGTCGCGGAAAACATGCAAAGTGCAATCACGGAACGGAACGGAACGGGGCGGAATGAAACGGAACCAGGCGAAATGGAATGAAACGGAAGGGGAAACGCATCAGCTGCAGAATCGCTGAAAGCCAAAGCGGAAATAACTCGTTAGCTCTGCTCCTTCGCTCCTTCCTTCTTTTTAATTAGCCTTCGCCGGAGCTCTCAACGCTCGTCGAAGGGAAGTCCGCTGGGAAATTTCACTCGAGTCGACTCCACGCCGCGCACGATGTCTGTCAGTAGAGCCAAGCCATCATTTTCCAACATTTCCACAGAGAAAAAATTAATATTCGTTAGAATATTATTACAGCAGCGCAGTGAAGCATTTATCTCCGACCATATAAAGTATAACTTTGATCAGTAGTTAATCATCAGTAAGTATCTATGACCAGAAACTATGATCAGTAAGTATCAATGAACATTAACTAACTATGATCAGTAAATAATTATGAGCATTAAGAAACTAGGTAACTCTGAACAGTAAGTATCTCTGACTAGTAAGTAACTAAAATCCGTAAATATGTATGATCAGAAAGTATGTATGTATGTTTGTATGATCAGTTACTTACTTTGAACACAAATAAACAATGACTTGCAACTTTTGTAACAACACTTTTCTAAGACTCGGCCGGCAGCAGTCACTTCGTTCCGGGGATGTTTGAACGAGTTGGGAATCATAAGCACAGATGCGAGAGATTTGTTTTGGAACAATTTTAGGCTTTTTGAGTGAAACTATGGAGTTATTCTTCTATATAATTTGACTAGTATATAGTTCGGAGCATGGCGAATCGGTGGACTATATATATACATATATATATAACTGCCATAGGAACAATCGGAAAATTTAAAGAAAAACTAAGTATAACTTTTCCAGTTTTCAACAGATTTTCATCAAATTTGATATATAGCCATTATATATTAACCTAGAATTTTGTGTAAAATGTAATGAAAATCGGACTACTATATCATTGCATTTTCCTCTATTTTTACTATATCGGGGTGTCGAAGTTAGCGGCCTTTCTTATTGGATATATATTCAACATTAAAATAATTGTAATGCCACAAAGCCACAGCCAAGCAATTTTATGGTTTCTCATAATTTCTAATGTTCATAATTTTCTTTCCGTGCACTTTTCAACTTTATTTGGTTGCTTGTTTGTGGGAAATGCCAATTGCATTCACAAGTTTTGCATTTTTGAAGGCAATCCATATATGTGAATTACCACAAACCTCTTTTGGTGGGGGTGGGGGATGGGAAAAACGTAGAGGAAAAGCAATTTCCGCAATTGAATTTCGAGAGCAAGGTAAGGACAGCTAACCGCAAATACATTCTTCACATTTTTGATAAACAGAATAATGCAGGATTTTCCAGAGCTCTCTCCATCTCTTAATAAAATATAGTTTTGAGAACTAATCAGACTAATGTGTTGTGTTCTTCTAGGTGAAAGACAAGTCTAATCCTTGTGAAATTAACCCAATATGTCAGTACTATGGACTCTGGCTTCTCCTTTAGGAAAACTCCATTTCAACTGCGATTAGGCTTTCCAAAATAAAAGCACTTCACTTTGGTGGGCAGATGGCGACGGCTTTCCTTTTAATTAAGTTAGGTGTTGCACATCGATTGCTCCCCCTCTCGTTTCCACTAATTATAGAGGCTCTTCTTTTGACACACACTCCGACTCTGACTCTGATTCTGATTCTGATTCTGTTTGCCACTCTGATCTGTTTTCCATTGCCGTCTCGCTTTTCCCACTTTTCCCGCACACACAGAGGCATTAGCCGCCATCTTTGATCCATTACTACGTGAGCGCCTCCCCGATGATGGAAAACTTTAACTAGGACAACGCAGATGCGAATCTCACTTGCAAACAACACCCACACGTACAAGAGGCCTGCACACGCCCAAGGGCACTGAGGGAAACTAGTAGTGACTTGCAGGATATACTTCAAATAAATCCCTTTGCATGCTTAAAAATCATTAAGCTTAAATAGCTGAAAACATTAAATAATTGCCAAGTTAAGTCTCGAAAGACCTTAGGGAAAACCTTAATCTAAGGCACCTACTTTTCTCTCTGTGCACACACGTACACTCTCTTGCACGCGCCCACACTTATGCATAGTCAAGTCATCATCATAAAGCGATTAGTGGAACTAAAACTGCCATTAAAATGCCTCGTCTTCCGCCTCCTTCGCCTGTGGCTCTCTTCCTTTGGCTAGGAGCCCAAGGACATCCCCTGGTGGCCCCCTAAATGAATTTCCAATATATATAGTGTGTTGTGTGCCTCAGACTTAGTTCCGACAAAAACAGAATGTAATTGATGGATGGAGTCAATGGTTTTTCAAGAGGGGACTCCTGAAAATTCCCAAGTCACTTTTAAATCCTTACAAATTCATAGTTCTTACATCCCCATGACTCCTTTAGTTTTTAGTACTTCATTTGGAGATACACCTTTCCTAATGACCATCAGTTCAAGTGGTTTTAGTGCCTCTCCTTCTGCAAGAAAACAAAGTGTTAAGGCTTTCAAGTAATTAATGAACCCTTTTCCCAATGCTTTCCACCACTCATACGTTTTCTTCTCCCATTTTCTTTTTGTTTTCCCAAATATCGGTGCTCCTTTGTGAGCTATGTAAGCTGCAAGGTCACAATCGAGGAGCTGCACTGCCAGCACTGAGGATGCCATTTTCGCACAATTTTCCACACTGCCACCGGCCACGCCCACTTTGCCGTTTACAGAACTTGTTTTCCCAAAGCCCACAGCAATGACACAGAAAAATAAAAAAGCGAAACCAGAAAAACCAAGAAGAAAAGTCGATCAAATAGAACGATGTCGGCGGAAAAGCTGGCTAGGAGCAGGGGCCGATGGTGGCTTTTGTAGATGAACTTAATTGTACTTTTTACCAGGACAAGGAAAAAAAATGGGAAATGCCCCTTAAGCGTGGGAAAATGGGGGCGGGGCTGGGCCTCCGGCTACTAGGGGAATGTGTGTGTGTGTGCCTTCGAATGGCTTAAGTAATTTTCCATTTTCCATTTAGGCGACTCTTCCCCTGCTTCTGTTGAAATTTTTGTCTCTTGGCTTTCATTTTCTTTCGTTTTTTTTTTAATGTTTGTTTTCCCTGGCATCTCCTTGTTTTCTCTGCGGCTGCTCTTTAACTTTTCTTCTCGTTTTCTTTTTCCTCTCACTGCAATGAATAAATTTCACAGCCAGCGGCTAGAGGGGAGGCTAAGGGAAAAGTCACATAATTAATTCACCGAAATAATAATAAATGAAAATGTGGAGAATGTACATACATAATGTCACTTTCGCCCGAGTTCCTTTCACGCCAACTTGTAGACTTAATCATTTGCCATCGTTTAGGGGATAAGACTTGGCCGGCTTTTCCGAGATAGGAAACTTCCCAGACATGTTGAATTAGTAGTAGTTGTTCACATACGCCAGGCACTTTTCCACTGGCAGCTTGGCATCGCTTAAAGCGTTTAGAGTTTTCCCAGCCGTAATCGCCAAAGCGAAAACTTTTTCGATTTGGGAATTAAAATAAAAAGGCATCATCCTTAACAATGGCTGACTGACTGACTCAGTGACTGACTGACTGGCCTCCGGCTAAGGAGGATTTTCCACCGAAACTTGCCAGGACCTCGGGCTCTCTCTCAGCTAGAAGAGAAACTTTTTTGCCGGCCACTCTGCACGCATCGTTGACTTCGGATGGAGAGCCAGATTCCCCCGGAAAACTGTGCTCGCGGAAAAGCCGCCTAGATAAGTGATAAGCCGCCACACACAAATTGGCAGCACCACTCGCCGGGTGAGGAAGAGAGACGGGGGCACCTTGCGTGTCTGGGGCACATAAAAAGGATTAGATGTCTGCCTCGACATGACAGGCCGCCGCCTTGCAGGATACTAAAGGGAAAAAAGCAGTGCCACAGCCGGAATCTCAATCTGAATCGAGAATTCATGCGATTCCGAGGTGGCAGCTCTATAGGGACGCAGCAGAAAACTCTCCAGAAATTCCCCAATCCCCTCCATCGAGTGGCAAGGACACGTTCCTCTCTGTGTGTGTCTGTAAAATATATTCTTCGGCGGCCATGTAGCAGATTATGCGGCATTAACTGATTAATTCCGGAGAGTGTCTACATGCTCTGAAAACTAGATACTGTCATTTGAGGGGCAATTCGAAATATATGGCATATTGAGCCAGAAAAGTGAGTCTAGCTCCTAAGAGATTTCTTCAAAAGAAGGAAGTAGCCAGGATCTTAAATGCTCAAGTACAAAGAAGAATAAATGCAGTTAGCTTAACCACAGTAATGAATTCCCTTTCCGCATTGCAGTTTTAAAACATTCAAATAGAATTGTATTATTTAAGCAGCTGCTGCAGCTTTTTTTTATTACCAATTCAATTTGAATGCCACCGGCTTAGCCGTAAAATGGCGGCCATCCCGCTTCCGTTTCTCCTGGCGCCGGAAATGAAGTGGAAAATGCTGATTCAATAGAGGAAAAAAAAAACAGCCACGCCGTCATGGTCATGGGTTCAACGACCTCCACCTCGAGGACAGCCCCCGAGTTTTACCTACATTTAAATAAATACAATATATTGCCACCGAGGGCCAAGGGTGCGTGTGGAATGCAGTTCGTTATTTCAAATGGCACGCATTTACATGGCAAAGCTCTTGGCGGCATTATGCTTACAGTTAAAGTTGTCCTTCGGCTCTGCCATTACCTTTGCCGTTATGCCGAGCAACTGCAAAATATGCAAATGCCCTTGAGTGTGCGAGTGTGTGAAATAATGGAAAAACAAGTATACGCACCGAGAGCCAGATCGATCAGAAATGGGAGCTACTCAGTGAGCATTTAATAGGTAATACATATATTGAGGATTCTTGGAAAAGTTACTTGAGACTAGGGTAGATATAAGGATGAATTCTCATATGTATTGAATAATTTCCTTAGAGAAATACCAAGATCATCTAGATGGAGTTAATATATCTATCAACTCTATGACTGTAAAACCTTCTCTAGTTCTGTCCCAGGTAAGCTTCAAATTCGAATATCTAATGCTTAGAAAAACCCATAGAGTACAAGTATAATTCCATCTAGAGTCAAAATAAAATGTGGCTAAATCGCAGCGGGTGTTGGCCAAGATTTCGTGGTTTATTCCGAGCATACCATGTACATAATGAGCTCTCCTCTCCCCAAGTGCCTCGCTCAAGCTGTGCCCGGCATGCAAATCATTAGGGCCTGCACTCTCTCTAGGCGAGAATCTTTTGGTAAATTTATTTAGCCAGGCCCAAAGTAATTTACCAAGTAATTGCCATTGTCATTCGCTCGGCCAGAGAAGGAGGGAAAGGGAGTGCGAAGCAGCAAGAGAGAGTTCACTCTTCGGTTGCCACAAATCTAACTCAGCCAGTCAAGTCCTTCAGTTCCCTTCGAGATCCTTTCAATTTTGGCCAAGTTCGCATGGCTTCCTCTTTATGTAATGCGAGTTTACAGCGAGTCTCAGTAGTGAGAGTGTGTGTGTTAACCGGCACGTGCTGTGGCAATGCATACGGAAAACAATAAGAAAGATCGGATAATAAATACCCTTTAAAAGGGGGAGACATTACACTAGAACTTGCATCAAAAATTATTAACTTTCTACAAACAAATAATATATATTAAGAATGTAATTTTTAAATTATTAAATCTCTTAAATATCATTTCTTTTACACCACATAAGTAGCCTGATTTCCTAGTACAGGGTGTGGAATCCAAGAGGAGCATATCCTGCAGACATTCACAGGCAAATGCGTCGTTAACATATGTTGTAGTCGAGTTTCGCAACCAAATTTATCCGCACACATACACACACATGCCAGTGTGTGTATTCCCCATGGTGTGTGTGTGTGTATGGGGCTTTTTCTATAACAATTTGCCAAATGTTTGTGGAAAATGTACGAGTTTTCCTCCAGAGAGACAGAGAGACAGAGCGAAGAGCAGGCGGGGCTAAATCTTTTGGGCCGCCGTTGCCGCCTCCATTGAAAAGTGGCTAAAGTGTTGCAGGAAAAACACACACACACACACACACACATACAGTGGAAAAACAGGCAAGGAAAATAGCATAGACAAGATGTGTGGAAAACCCAATGCCGGCACAAGCCACAAACATGTGTGCCCCAAGTTAAGCACCGAAAAATTTAAAGCGTCACCAAGAATATAATTTAAACTTGAAGGAAAAGTCCCTAAATCATCACATATACCCTTAAATAATGAACAAATCGCCTTCAATAATGTTGGAATATAGCAATTAATCTAACATAATCTATACCTAACAAGTGGAAAGTTGGCAAAGCCCCTTGGAAAAACCCAAAACTCGAAATAATCCCCGTCAAACTTGGTCCAGTAACTTTCTGGCTTTTATTTTTTTTTTGGGTTTGGGAGGGTTTGTTATGAAACGTGGCCGTTAAGCCCGCTGACAACTTTGCCAGTTCTATAACCAATCCGGTATTCGAGTATGCTTTTGGCTAGCAACAGAAAAAAAATAGCAAAAATGTAGAGAAAAAATCCGCTAATGTCTGAAAACATTTTCTTTTTTTTCCTGCCCCATTGTTGCCAGTGGCCGCTGGGGAGAGCTTTGAGTTGGAGCGGAAAATGGTTGCAAGTTGAGTAGGTGAGTGAGTAGGTCCTCTAGACAGGACCTAATGTCGTGGAAAGCCACTTGGCTGCCAAATTGCAAATAGTTGCAGGGCCACTTGGCCGATTATACGCAAAATTAGGCAGCCACAAAATTAAGGACTTGCTGATCCTTGGACAGATCGCAGGACATCAGAACTAATAGACTCGATATAAAGGTTAACGTTATTTAATAACGAAAAAGTTAAGTGATTAGAAATCATTTTAACAAGCCTTCCCTTTGCTCTAATTATTAAATTTCCTCGCTTTTTTTGACCTCCTCTGGCTTGGGCTTGATTAATGCCAATGACGTCACTGGGTCTGGCCACAAAATTTAATAACAAATAGTGTCCATCAAGCGAACAGACAGCAGCCAAGATTATCGTTCAACAAAAAACCGAAAATACGGAGAAAAAACACACCGGCAAAAGCAAAAAGCATTCATTCGGTCTGTCAGTCACATTTGACAAGCATTTGATAGGAGATGATGATGGTACGAGTATGTTTCGCATTCATTCCGTTTTTATCTGAACAGTATATATTATATATATTTCGTATGTATTATATTCGCATCTCAATTAAACCGATTTAAGGCCTTGCCGTAATTACAGTTCCCTCAAGAAATGCGAAACCGCATGCAAAAATCAATAAATAACCAAAAACCCAAATGGGGGGAAAATGTGAAATCCTAGACATGAGGCCACAAAAATTCGCCATGAAATGTAATTGAAACCGCTGGATGAGGGAAACAACGTATTTTTCTAACCTTAAATGATAGAGAAACCAAAACTAAACTGAAATAAAAGGACGAAATTTGTGACATTTTGAGGGGGCAAAAAAATAAATATGTGTTGGAATGTAAATATGTGGAAATGCATGACAAAGTGATTTATACGTATTTATTTTTCAAACGCAAAAAAAAATGTGTGAAAGGCATATTAATATGACAATCATTTAAGTTTTACTCCCTTCTTTATTTTTTAAACATGATTTTTATACATTTTTCTATACTTTTGCACATTTTCCATCACCAGTTAAGCTTTAAACTCCCTTCAGTTTGGTGCACCGAAAACAACATCATGCCATTGGCAATTTTCCAAAGGAAAACCGCTAACCCCTGAAACCCATGCACATGGAAAATATATGAAAATCCATACGAATTTTGTGGCTTGTTGGAGTAGGTATAATATATTAATAATCAAACAGATTTCAATAATATTTCTTCGCTTGAAATAATGTCCTTAACTAGACTCTTTCTTGTTTTACCTGATCCCAAAAACTAAATTGGCCTAATTGAATTGCGTCAATGGGCAATTGGTAAATCAATTTTGTGGAGACGCACAATTGGGATAAACAAAAGATACATATGTTGTATCTGTACCTGAGAAGAGGGGAGTGTATATATATGTATATATCTTAGGGCCTGGCGGGCGGTCAAAGTGCCAAGCGATTTACGATCTTGGTCAAGATATATGGTTCCGAGCATGTCTATATATCTATATCTATATAATTTGATTTAATTAGCTCAGGCCCCGCTCTAGCATTCCGCAAATTAGTCTTGCTTCGTTGGCGCCTCCACAGCTACCAATTCTTATTCTTTTCTACTCCATTTTTGTTATGCTTTTTTGCTTTTTAGATATATATTTTTTTTGTTCTCCCATCAGTAGATGCCTCTTGTTATTTGCCGCTGGCCAGCTGAGCTGTGGGCCAACTTTTGATTGACTTGGCCCAAACAAAAGCTGCGAGTTGTGCGCCCAATTGGATTTAATTATGCAAAGATATTTATCTAGCCGCTCCCCCTCCGGCCGCCTCCCTCTGGGGCTGTGTCTCCTTGTTATTGTTGCGGGCGGAAAATGGGAAATGGGTGGGAAAACCCCTCCGGAGGCAGCACAACTTAAAGACACAAAACATCCAAATCCAGTGCAAGCTGTTGGATATGCAGGAGAAACTTTTACTATAAATTGCCCTTACAAATTGGAGTATCTCTACTCTGTCCCCCCGAAAGAAAGTTTCGAAAACAAAAAGATTCCATTTGGGAGATAAGTGGACTAAATATGGTGGCCTCCCCCTCCTGTCAATGCAAAATGCCAGATTTTAGCTCGAATATTATTCAAATAAATTGAGGATTTATGTAGGCAAACCAAATGTTAGATGGAGTCTCTTTTGTCAGGGGAAATTTTCAATTTTAAATGGACATAAACTGGGTAAACTGGTATTTGTGTTCTAGCCATTCCCCCCCTTGAAATAATTTTTAAACTAAAAAAAGAAAGGAAACTCACTACGGGAAGTCAAAGTTTGTATATATACCCTTGAAGAACTGACCAATTGAATGATATCGATCATAACTTAGCATAATATATTTACATTATTAGAATCAATATTTATATATATTTTTATATGCAAATTTTGTCGACAAATCAAAATTTTAAAAACTCATAACTTAGCCAAAAATGCATTAATTTTAATGCGGAAAGCAGTCATATGTTAGTTTTTAGCAGGTTGTTAAATCTGCATACTCCATTTGAATTTGTAAAAAATTAAAATTTTTGATCAATTTTTTTGACAATTTTAACTTAAAATTTTTCGAAAAAAATTGGGAAAAAATTTTTTCTCTCTTTCACGTGTAGAAATATTCCCCTGTTGATGCTGATCGAGAATATATATGCTTTATAGGGTCGGAAATTTGTCCTTTGTGAGTTAGAAGCTTCTGACTAAAATGAAAATACCCTGAAAGTGTATAAAAATAATCTTCGATTTAAAATAAATTGAGCACACGTGACGTATACTTAACGTGAAAACCCTTCAATTAAGTATACGCCATGTGTGTTTTATCTAATAAAGATAAGTAAATTAGTAAATTAAAATGCGCATTTAGCAATTAAATTAAAAGAATCACAATGGAAATAGATCATAACTAAGCCTTAAATATTCGATATTTACAAATATTCGTATATTAACATTTTCTTCGACAAATCAAAGTTTAAAAATCGTATAACTTTGTCAAAAATGCATTAATTTTGATTCGGAAAGCTGTTTTGTGCTAGTTTTGAATAGGTTAATAAATGTGCATACTTAATTTAAAATGTAGAAAAATTAAAATTTTTGATAAATTTGTTGACAATTTTAATGATGTAACCTCTTAAAAAATTTCGAAAAAAATTAATAATATTTTTTTCCTTTCCGACATGCCCAGAAAGATTCCCCTGTTTTTGCTGATCAAGAATATATATGCTTTACAGGGTCGGAAATGATTCCTTCACCTCGTTTCGGGCTCCCGACTTTAATTGTAATACCCTGCAAGGGTGTAAAAAGAGTCTCCTATATTTTTAAGAAAAATTATAATAAAACCCGCTCAACCTTACAAACCCGCCCATATGTGTTTGGAAAACTCTCCATGCGTGGAGTCCAGCCTTTATCTTTAATTAAAAGCGAAACACAGCCGAGAGCCTCATAATTACGGTGAAGATACAGACGCAGATACATCTCTGAGAGCAGAGGCGATGTACAATTATTTGGATGGCCCCATTCAATGGACTCGCTTTTGTCCAAGGGCAAATCCCATTTCCATCTTCCAACCTCACACCCATTTCCCATTTCCAGTTCCATTTCCATTTCCGAAAAAGTGCAGACATCCGCCGGTTCGCGTGGATTTTCCAAAGCGTATTTCACAGTCGAACACTCGCGTCGCCCGCTTCATTTATTATTCTTGTTCAGTTCATAAGTCGCGGCCACCACCAGTCCCCATCCCCATCCTGGGGAGAAACCCAGAGCCAGGACCAGGACCAGAGCAGAGAGCAGAGTCAGAATCCTTGGCCAGGGCGGAACAAAGAGCACGATGGAAGACCTTCGAATATTGTCACGAATCGTGGGCGAAATGAACTACAGTCCGGGGCACGTGTCAGGCCAGACCAATGGGATGGGGAAGGAGCTAGCAGAGCCGCCTGTTCCCTAATTAAGTCAAAAGTAAACATGAAAAAGATGTCAGCCAAGTAGAAACGAATCAAAATGGCAGGCAGACAAGCTAAGGAGCGTCCCTTGAACTAAATGTTGCTCTGCACACAAAGGAAAAGGATCAGGAATCAAGAGAAGATATCACAAAGCATACAGAATTTGTTACAGGACTCTATTTTTCTTAAGAAAGAAGTATTAATTTCTTGGAAAAGCATCTCGTTATGATCGTCAGCTGTCAGCTTAAATCAATTTTCTGAACATCAATCTTACAAGTATGATTATAATTTGTAAATTAATAGTTTCCCAAGGTTTAGGGGGAATATTTATAAATATAAAAGACTGAAAATAAATTATATTAATATATATTCCTTCTTTCTCAATTATTCCTCTGAGTGCAGCCTCGTTCTGGTCATCGTTTTCAACTGTATGCTTTCATATATATATATAGTATACATATATAATAAATATTGTACCTGGCAGGAGTATCAACTGAAACTGACGAGAATAATAATAACAATAATCGAAGGGAGCGGCCGAAGAAAAAGAAGCTGGCCAAAAGGCTGACCAAGGCCGTAACAGCGATGGGCTCATGGCCCGAAAAAGTTGGCAACAGTTTTCCCTGCCTCGTAACGGGAAAGCAAAATCACTTAAGACCCGGCCAACAGCTCCCAGTGGCCACATAAATATGAGCCAGGAACCAAAGACAGGCCCAAATAGGCTGAAATAATAATTGAAGAAAGACGAAAGGCAACGAATTCTGAATGCACTTTTGGGTATAAGATGTATAACATAAATATTTCAATATTTACTAATATTTAAAAGGGGGAAAACATACTTCTATCCAATAAATATTACAAATGTTAATTAATTTTTAAAATCACTTTACTTATTATATCCCACAAAGAAACTTTTATTTTTTCTGAACTCCTTTGAGTATTCAAGAGACAGTTTCTCCTGTGAAAGGACACATCACTCGCACACAGCCGGACAATTATTTTGTTCACAATCTTAACTTAGTTCTCCTCGGGGAGTGTTTACGGTCAGATAATAAAAGTAATATGCAAAGGCACAGCCCGGAGCCAAACTAAGTAGCAATTACATAAAAACAATTAATATCCAAGGCATTAAACAATTTTAATCGAGCCTGAATATCTTGAATTTTAAGTAAGAATTAATTAGTGTTCCTCAAGGGGAATATGAAGTATAAAATATCATATTATAAATATTGTATCAATCACTATATAACTAGATCACATCTTAACTTTCCTGATGCCTCGTAATGAGCATTTTTCGCTAGCCTCATAACTACGCTTAAAGTGAGATGTGTTGGCGATGAAAAGCCGGGGAAAATGATGAATGTGAAAAAGAAACCGGGGGAAACGCTGTGTGGAAAAGTGAGAAAAGTCAGTAACCAGACGGCAGTCCAGCTGCTGACCAAAATCAATCGAAGTGAATCAATTACGCCGCTTGCCAGTATCTGCCCCGAATCTCTCTGTCGTCAGTAGTCAGTAGTCACTCGTCCTGCGTCCATCGTCCTGCTGATGCCGAATCCTTATACGAATCTCCCATACGAGTCCTGCCGAAGTCAAGTATATATATATCGAGTTTGGTAATCGTGACAAATTCCGCCGAATGATGCCACTGCCACTTCCACTTCATTGAAGCGCCGGCATTGAGGCCATCAAAAGCATCGAAGCCATCGCAGTCATCGATGCCAAGTGGGCATAATTATACAAACGCATACAGATATATACACAATATATATATATATATATATATTTGTATATATAATGTCCTGGTGGGTCCATGAACTGTTAATTTCTATGGAAATGTCGTTTAGTCCAGCTGCCTTTGTCTTTGTCTCAGTGGAAGTCCAAGTCAAAGTCGAAGTCTCGTCTCCTTTGCCGTCATCGTCTCAGAGTCCGTCTCGTGGACTTTTGCTCATTTGACTTCTGGCGACGGGTTCACTTAACCAATTTAGAGTGTTTTTGGGCCAAAATCTAGAGGTCCTTAAGCATTTTTTTCGAATGCAACCATCATAGAGATTGAGATTAGGATTTATTACTCAAATTTCAATAGTAAAAGATTTAAATGCACGTTTTTCATATTTAATTTGAGAAGAATTTGACGTTTCTGTGGGAGGATTATCTTCGGTATTTTGAATATTATATCTTTGGATTAAAGACCCTTTATTTTATATTTTATTTGATAAGCATTGCGGGGACTTGGTTTCCTTTTCTCTTCTCTGTTTTTTAGTTTCGAATTTTCCTTTTGCTGGATTCCTGACTGCTTTTCTTTTTGCTTTTCCTTTTCTCTCAGTTGGCTGATGTTGCAGTGCTTCTATTTTTCTTCTGCGGTTTCAGGCTTCTTGGCCTTTTGTGGTCTTATTTTTTATTCTTACTCTTTGCAGCACCTTGTGCACTCTTAGAAATGTTTGTTAACTAAAGAAAATGTATAATGTTTTTCTTTGTTTAATTTGGTGGCTGGAATTTGTATTATTTTCTCTCTGTGTGGCTGTGGCCTGCATCAAATGTCGTTGCAGCTGCGTCTTCTGCTGCTCCTTGCTCTTCCAATAAAGCTAGGCTAAGCTGATTCTGCTCTTGTGGTTTTTCTTGGCTTTTCCTCGTTTTTTTTTCTTTTACTTTTTCTCCTGCACAGGCAATATTCAGAGAAGAAAATATTGTTGTTGCTGCTGCTGCTGTGGGTGTTCGCCTCGCATCGTTGGCTGTTGTTGACAGGCTTTCAAGAGACCCAGGGACCTCAAGACCCCAACACTCTCTCGACGGGACAAACATACATAAATATATATACAATATATATATAATAATAAGGGGGAAAAGGTGTAGACCTGGCAATACCCGGTAAAGAGGGGTATATCCTGGGGGAATCATTATTGGTTTATTTGGGTAAGTAGAGAATATTTATAATTTGTAAATAAGCGAACCAAAAAGTATTCCATGTTAAATCCTGCAAGTCCTGGCCACCTTAAATTCATCATACTTTGTCTTCCAGGGTATAGGTCTATATATATATACACCTCTGTATATATGTATATACAGACACGCACAACAAACTTGGCACCCATTAAATTGAGTTTTTATATTGAGAAGCTTGGCAGACGAGCGGCCAGCGGTAATTGAATTAGATGTGTTCCACTCCCCCTTCGAACCCTCCTCTTGGACTTTTTTTAACAGCTTTTGCTAGGCAATTAAATGCACTTTATTAATAACCATATAACCATGTCTTATGGCATATATATAGTATATACAAGTTGATCAACTTAAATGCCGAGTTCCGCTTGGAATGTATACAGCAAAATCTAAGCAATTGAGGCAATTTAAGGAATGCGAGCAGTAAGTACTTGTGAAAGCCATAATTAATCTGAAAACTGCTGGTTATTTACATCACAAGGCAGGCATAAATCTCAGCTACATAGCCAGTGTATAAACACACTGTATTTCGGGTTTATTTATGTGAAAATGAGTTAGTAAACACACTCTGGCAAGAGGATAAGTGATAATTTATATATTACTAGTACTCCAAATATAATAAATTAAATATTTTAAAGCTTACTAGGTAATTTAAAATGATTTAATAGTTAAATATATATATTAAGCAGTCTAAATAAATTTTATTAAATATTTTATAGTTTCCCTAGCTCATTTTCCCACCTGTAACTATTTTATTTCCCTTTCATAAGTCACTCCTGAAGTTTAATTACTATATATTTTTATAATACATTTCTAGGCATAGTCTAAATAAATTAAATTTATATTTTCAGGCTCAAGTATCTCACCTGTAACTTTTCTATATATATTTCCTTCCTTCTTTCTTCTCCACTCAAGTGTTATTAAGTATTTTTCACACAATTCAGGGACAGCCTTTATTCCGCTCCTAGATTGCACTTCTGATTCCCATGGAAGCTCAAACTCAACTGCAGTTCATCTCGAAAACCTAAACCAGAATCTGGACAATAACCCAACCAATCTGAGGGTGTGTATGTGCAAATGTCATGCAATCTGCCCACGTAAATTTCCTGTCACAAAAACACATCACAACTAGTTAGCTGACGGTGCTAAATATAATTCCATGACTATGACATCCTGGCATATCATTGCGGAAGTCTATTCATCGAGCGATGTGCATTTTATGAGAATTTTCAGCAATTTGATTTACACCTTTGCAATGCCTGGCAGGGAAAGTCACTCTGTAAATATCACGCATACGCAGTGTGTGCGCCGAGGAAGTAAAAGCAGTAAAGCAATCGGTTTTCAGCAATTTATGGACGAAAATGTCGTCAGATATCTGTATTGAGAGCCAGTTTCGTCGCTTCTTTTACTTGAAAACTCTTCTTGGCCATTGTTTAGAAGGGAAAAGCAAAAAATGCACAAATATTTGAGCACTGAGAGGGATTTTTGGGTTCTACATAATCCAATCTATGCTTTCTTTTTCGGATTTAATACATATCAAAGAGTAATTGGTTTCTTTATCATATTAGTTGCTTTAAAATCGATCTCTAATTGTTGTATTCTTGAGTTACTTGATTGTTTCTGTGACTTTCTTGCAGTGTCCTTGGTGTCCTGTCCATAGTCCTCAGCCTATCTGTTATTGTTCGCAGAATTTTTTCTGTTTTGCTGTCCTGTGTCCTGTGTCCTGTGTCCTGTAAGCACTCAACAAATATGCAGGCTGTATGGCAAAGATACCAGAGCGGAGTCAATGCATGTTGTCAGGGAGAGAGGGGAGACCCTGTTGGAACAATAAGGCAATATTGGATGGAGACTTTTCCTTTTGGCTTTCTTCACTGGCCCCCGTGGAATCCGTATGGACCAAAAGGATATGCGTGCCAGTGTGTGTGTGTGTTTAGGGAGATTTGCCTTAATTAAATTCCAGCATAAAAGGATTTCGGGATGCGACTCGCCTTTATGTCTTTTGACAAAAGTCTTAGCGGCTTACTCGGGGCCAACTACAGATTTTAATTACGGCTATAAATCATAGAGAATTCGTTCGGGGATGCTCCATTTCCCCTTGTCTTCCACCCCCCCACCCCCTTTCCGGGGCATTAATCGTAGGCATATGGAGGGGGATGCTGGCCAGCAGGGTTATCTCATAGTTAACTCACATGAAAAGTAGAGCGATAATTTAGAGGCTTTTCTATAGAAGATTGATCGAAATAAACCCACTATTACACTGCAAATAAATCTGCTACAATATCCATAATAAAATTGAGCATGTAATAATAGGGAATTCTCTAATTTCTCAGTGTATTTCATGAGCTTTACACTTAAAATTCCTTTTGCCCCAATTAGTGCAGTTCCATTGTTCAGTTGCCCAATCATCCGGATGGATGCCTTCACAGTTCGTGGCCTAAAATTTACAGCACACAAAAGTTGGGCATTAAAAAGTTCACTTAATAGTTGTTAGTTATTTTCCCTCCCCCCGACCTCTGACCTCTTCCCAGACAGAAAACGTGCCGGGAATTCATCATTGGCAAGAATCAACACGCCTCCAAAGAGCAGAGCCTGGCCAGAAACAATGTTCCGGCTTATGCTTTATGGCTTCATTGTGGCGAAACTCTGATAATTATGGCAAAACTTGCCAAAGAGAGGGGAGGGGGAGGAGGAGGAAGGGATCTGGCTTATAGGAGGGACTTTCCATTTGGTTGAAATAGGCTAATAAATTCATAACTGCAAAGTTGATGCTACAATTGCCATGGTAACTTCCAAGAAGATGTGCATTTTGTTTAACAATAAGAGGTAAAGGAGAGATTGGGGCTTATTTTTAGCCTCAAGAGTCGTTGAGTTTTCCTTAAAACATGTAGAATTCATTTCCCTAACTCTTATAACCCGGAGGGCCTGACTACTTCCTGGTTCTTTCGACATCCCCAAGAAGAAGCCACGTAATCAATCCCCTTGACAAAGAAACTTTTGCTTGTTCTTGTTGGCCCCCGAAAAGAAGTTTCTTTTGCCTGAACTGAAAGTGAAACCAAAGCCCAAATTATGTTTAGCTTCAAGGGATCCGAAGTGGGGGAATCCCCCATAAAGCCCTTTTGCTAATTGCATACAAGAGCCGCCGTCGTCGCCGCATCTTCGCACTTTACAACTTTTTTAATGGGTGTCAACAGAGAGCTTGTGAGAGGAATCGCAAATAAATAAGTGTGCATATATATATATGCAGATATTTGGGGATATTTGCTAGATATATTCGCAGATTCCCCTAGTTATATATATGTATATATTTCTCGCATGAAGTCGACTAAATGCCTCTTTTGCGGGATAATCTGCGGCGACAGATCTTGGCCAGACTGGCGCGTGTTGCAAATAAATTCGACGGTTCGGCTTTTGGCCCCTTTGTTTTTGGCCACTTGTTTGCTGAACATTTTAAAATCGAAAAAAAAGGAACAAAAATGTATATACATACATACAAAACTCGTCAGCGGCAGCAGAGGTCACGATGCGATGGCTGTCTCGATTCGTTCATTGTCCAACATTGTTGCCATCGTTACCACAGTAAGCACCCACTAAACAACACCGCCCCACGCCCCTTTTTTGGCTTTTAAAGAGACCGGCAAGAGGCAGATTTACGATTGACCAAAAGTCATCGCACCAGCAGATGCCTTAATCATCGCGTTTTATGATTATCGCTTGGAACAGATACATATCTGCATATCCAGAAGTGTGTAAGAAATGTCTCAAGCATAACTTTTTAATATTTATACTTTTCTATTCAAAGTTGTAAATGTTCAAGAGATATAAAGATGGATCAGAAGGAAGAGGTTTTCAAGGGAAAATATATAAATCAATAGGAATAAGTATTGAAAAGTCAATTAATACTATTTTTTTAAGCAAAAAAATTTACTCATAATTTTTAATAATTAATATTTGGAATATTTGTTGAAGTAGGAATATTATTCTGGTATAAATTATAAAAATATGTAACAAGGAAAACCATAATGAATAGAGAATCTTGGAACTAAAAAAGTTATGCTATTTATATTATCTTTATACCCTTTCAGGGTATTATAATTTCAGTAAGAAGTTTGCAAAGCAGTGAAGGAGTCATCTCCGACCATATAAAGTATAAAGTACATATATGATCAGTACATATCAATGAACATTAAGTAAATCTGAACAGTAATTAACTATGAGCAGTGAGTAACTCTGAACAGTAGATATCTCTGACTAGTAAGTAACTAAGAACAGTAAGTATCTATGACCAGTAAGTATGTATGTATGTATGATCAGTTACTAACTTTGAACACTTGTAAACAATGACTTGCAACTTTTGTAACACAACACATTTCTAAGACTCGGCCGGCAGCAGTCACTTCGTTCCGGGGATGTTTGAACCAGTTGGGAATCATAAGCACAGATGTGCGAGAATTATTTTGGAAGAAATTTAAGCTATTTGAATGAAACTATGGAGTTAATCTTTTATATAATTTTACTAGTATATAAGTCGGAGCATGACGAATCGGTGGACTATATATATACATATATATATAACTGCCATAGAAACAATCGGAAAATTTTAAGAAAAACTAATTATAACTTTTCCAGTTTTTAACAGATTTTTATAAAATTTAATATATAGCCATTATATAGTAATATAGAATTTTGTGTAAAATTTGTTTGCTTCCTTTCTTGTTTAAACTGCAATAATCTTGGTATTTTCATTATTAAATATTTATACTTGTAAACAACAAGCCTTTGCACCTTCTCTGTATATATATAATTTCAAATATTTAATCAAAAATCCATCCTCTTTTTATGCTCACAACAAATGTTGCCATTTTATGCGTTTCAATTGAATTTACAGCAATGTAATGAATAAATAACGATGCTGGATTTTAAAATGCAAGAGAATTCCATTCCATTTCGAGGTAGAAAACGCAATCAATATTTTATGAAAAGTCTCAATTGAATAATGTCACCTAGTTGCAATTTAATTAAACTTAATTAAAAGGAAACAACTCTTACCTTATTTTGTTGCAGTATTTCGTGGTATTTCTTCGCGGGAGCTGCAATGAGAGTAGATGTCATTTAGCAATTGCAATTAACTGATTTTCCTTCCTTCCTTCAATATCACTCATACGCCCGGTGGGTCTCAGTTTGGTTTTCCTTCCAGCTGACGACCTCTTTCAAAAGCTGCCTAGTATCCCAAGCCATCAGTTCCTATAATTTGTGCATAATTTCGGATTCACTTTCCACTCAGAGTACCCCTCATGGATCCTGAACAATGAATCGGGGTCGATGACTAATGTGCTGCTTCTTGGGGTTGATTCGTAATTTATTTTGGGGCGCGCGCTGGAGGAGCAAATAAATCGTGGCAACCTCTCTGACCCGACCGGCCAGTCATTACATTTTAAATAAGGTCAACAAAATATTTTTCGGGGTCTCCTGCTAATTGCTACAAGCCTCGCTTTTCTCCCGCTTTTCACCCGCTTTTCTCCCGCTTTTCACCCGCTTTTCTCCCGCTTTTCACCCGCTTTTCCTTTCGGGGCCCCACTCAAACGCTCAAATGGCCATAAATCCTGTCCGAGCTTTGCTATGCTTTTCGCCGAATAAGGGTCAATGTGTGAACATGCAAAAAAAAAGGGAGCAGAAGGAAAATAGAGGTCCTGGGAAAATTCCGCTTGTTCTTTGTTCCACCTTGCAACCCCATAGTTATGCCCCCCGCCGCCGCCTGTCATGTCGCCTGTCCATCAAGCGCCCAAAAGTGTTAATCAAAATGTACAAAAGAAAATAAATAAATAACTAAAGAAGCAGCAGGGAAAAACATGTATGCACAAAAGAGCTGACAGTGCGCTTGCCACAAAAGAGAGAAAAGGAAACAAAAGGTTTGCCCAAAAGTTAGTTGCCACAAACTTTAAAGCTGCAAAGATCTTTCATACGCCATGTGGTGCGGACAGATTGATTGCATTTTCCAGGCAAACACAATTTCCCCCAAAAGAGACTCAATCAATGGCGAGTCAAGTTGGGGGAAGAAAAGTTGACCCACAAAATATCCTTCTTTTATTGTCATTCTAATAACTGCCACTAAGCGCTCTTTACTGCATTTAAGTACAGACTACATTCGCCTGGGAAATGCATTCCTTTGTTGCCTGGCAGGACTTTCATTTGGAAAACTATTCCTTCTGTTTTGGCCCGCATTTAATTGCTGTCCCAGAAATAGGAAGCACGAGAGTCAAGTTTTCCGTCGTCGTTGTCGTTGTCTTTGTTTGATTTCGCTAAGCGATTCCCCAACACGAAAGTAATTGCACTTTCTTGGCCCCGGGGTGAGACATTGTTTCAAATTGTAACTGGCAGTCGGACGGATGGA
Organism: Drosophila serrata; assembly: GCF_035046125.1. NCBI lineage: Eukaryota > Metazoa > Arthropoda > Insecta > Diptera > Drosophilidae > Drosophila > Drosophila serrata. Next base: position 1,458,853 of record NW_028257088.1, on the reverse strand, counting down.
CAAATGGACAGATGGTCAGATGGACAGATGGACAGATGCCCAAGATGCCCAAGATTGGAAAGGGAAGCCAAGACAACTGTCAGTTGCCAGACGCCAGTTGCCAGTTCCAGTTGCCACTTGCACAACACCAAATTCAGCTCGACATTTATCTGTTTAATATTCGCTATGCGAAAACTTTATATTCAGTCTAAAGTGTTTCATTTATTTGGGTTATCAAGATATATCAATTAATTTTAATTTAAATCAGCAAGCGTTATAGAAAACTGTGATCGATTTTGAGTTGAGTCGGATAGAGTTTTGGAAAATATTTACAAATTATGATTTAAATTTTTACCCCTCAAGCGTATTATAATTTCAGTCAGAAGCTTGTAACTCATGAAAGAATCATTTCCGACCCTATAAAGCATATACATATATTCTTGATCAGCATCAATAGGCGAATCTTTCTAGGCATAAACTAAAGAAAAAAATTTTTTTTAATTTTTTTTTAAATTTTTTAGCATCTTTAAATTGTCAAAAATTTATAAAAATTTAAATTTTTTTTACATTTTAAACTGAGTATGCAGATTTGTTAACCCAATTTAAACTAGCATGACACCGTTTTCCGAATTAAAATTAATGGATTTTTAGTTTAGTTATGAATTTTTAAAGTTTTTATTTTTCGAAAAAAATTGCCATATAAATCATTTAAATTAAAATATTCATTAAGTTACTTTGATCAGTAAGTATTAATGAAAATGAAGTAACTATGATCAGTAAGTTACTCTGAGCATTAAGTATCTATGACTAGTAAGTAACTATAACCAGTAATCCATGAACATTAAGTAACTATTACTATCTATGTATGACCAGTAAGTATGTTTAATCACTTACTAACTTTGAACACTAGTAAACAATGACTTGCAACTTTTGTATCACAACACTTTTCTAAGACTCGGCCGGCAGCAGTCACTTCGTTCCGGGGATGTTAGAACCAGTTGAGAATCATAAGCACAGATGTGCGAGATTTGTTTTGGAACAAATTTAACCTATTTGAATGAAACTATGGAGCTATTCTTCTATATAATTTTACCAGTATACAGTTCGAACCACGGCGAATCGGTGGACTATATATATACACATATATGCCTGCCATAGGAACAATAGGAAATTTTTAAGAAAAAGATTACAACTTTATCAGAGTGCCAAAGTTAGCTTCCTTTCTTGGTTATATGTAAAATTTAAAACCGAAAATAAGTGGGCAGAACCTCTCGCTATTTCTTCCACCCCGCCCCCCAAAAGGAAATGGAAAAGTGAGGGGAAAAGCCATGGAAAATGCCGGCTAAAAAGAAGGGAGAGATGCAGTCCGAAATGTCCGAAAGGAAATCTGTGCGTGCCGACGGGACTAATGGAGAGGCGTTGGCGGCATTGCGATTCGATCGCTCAGTCTGGGAATCCGGTAAACAATTTGCATGAGCGGTCGGCCGGTCAGTCCTAGGCATATTAGCAACGTTTGACCAAGCATTACTTTGGCGTCTCAAATGTGTTAATAATACAATTTTATTTGTCTGCTGGCGCACAATAAAAGGGGGGCAAGCAAGCGGGGAGGGGAAGGGACTGGAAAAGGGAAAAACGAGCGGAAAATTTACGGTGCGTGTTGTGAGGCCTCAATGTCCTGGACAACGAGCGGAATTCTGTGGCCTTTGCCAGACTATTTTTGAAAAGGGTTTGACATTTAAGGCACACACCCCCCTGTGTGTCCCCCCCGAAATGACAAAACGATGTCTAAACGAGCTCCGAACGAGCGTACGCAAAAAATAAACGTTGAGTAAAACACAAAATAAATAAAATAAAGCAAAACTCCGCAGCTGCCTGCGGATATCCTGTCCCGATATCCTGGGGAGTATGTCCCCCTCCCAGGACACACACACACCCGCACACACACATCTGCATCCTGTGTGCTGACCAGCGTAGACAAAATTGAGCACTAAAACGCACACAACAACCTTTTCTCAACCAACAAAAACCGACATAAAAAATACAGAGAAAAATATAACAATAATGGTACAGTGGCCAAAAAAACGATCAAAACTTGATTGAAAAATTTATAATATATATAATATATATTTTAATCAGAAGAGTAGACTTTTAGGCCCATTACTTTGCTTATTCTTTTCTAATTCAAAAATCAAAATCAACTTTATAAACTGTTTGCTTTCCACTGTCCCTTGGACTTGGACTTCAAACGGAGATGCAGAGCAGAGCGTGTTATACATTCATTACACACACTCGCACACCAAAAAAAGAAAAAAAAATAAATAAAATAAGCAAGAAAAAAACACAAAAAAAAGGTAAACGGACCTTTTTGTTAAATGTCTCAATTGGCGCTGGAGGAGCGGAGAAGCTGGCAATGGGGGCCTCTCGTTTGATGCTTAATGTGCTTAATGTTTTATGCAGGGCAGTCGGGGAAACGCACAGGGAGCAGAGCTCAGGCGCCACAAATAATACATTTAATTTATTCATATAAAGACGAGCCCCCAATGTCCACTTGGTCCCCGTCTCAGGCGTTATAAATGATGCCCGAATCTCTTTCAAATATCGCCATGCCATGCACGGCACGAAAATGTGGGGCAAAACCAAAGGAAAAGTGAATTTTAATGAAACTAAAATCAAATATTTTATAGATTAATCGTTGGATATATAGATGAGTATTCACTCACGATTTATTACAATAACAAAACCCAACTACTGGCTTAGAAAACCTTTAACCTTAAACTTAAGATACTTTATTTTGCTGTTGAACTTACATAATTTATTTATTTCTGATACCCTTGTAGGGTGTTATAATTTTAGTCAGAAGCTTGTAACTCATAAAGGAGTCGTTTCCGACCCTATAAATCATATATATTCTTGGTCAGCAGCAACAGGCGAATCTATCTAGGCATAAAATAAAGACAAAAATTTTTGATTATTTTTTTTAATTTTATAAAATTATAAATTTTATCGTTAAAAATGTCAAAACTTGATAAAAATTTAAATTTTTTAACATTTTAAACTGAGTATGCAGATTTGTTAACCCAATTAAAACTAGCATGCAACTGCTTACCAAAATAAAATGTTTGCTGTTTTGGCTTAGTTATAAGTTTTTAAAATTTTGATTTTTCGATCGTCATATAAATAATTTAAATTAAAATATTTATTTAATATGTTTGATCAGGAAGTATCAATGAACATTAAGCAACTATGATCAGTAAGTATAAGCAGTAATTAACAATGAGCAGTGTGTATCCATCACCAAATTACTGGTGATGGATACACACACTAAGATTAGTAAATATCTATGACCAGTAAGTATGTATGTATGATTAATTACTAACTTTGAACACTAATAAACAATGACTTGCAACTTTTCTAACACAACACTTTTCTAAGACTCGGCCGGCAGCAGTCACTTCGTTCCGGGGATGTTAGAACCAGTTGAGAATCATAAGCACAGATGTGCGAGATTTGTTTTAGAACAAATTTAAGCTTTTTCAATGAAACTATGGAGTTATTCTTCTATACAATTTTACTAGTATATAACTCGGAGCATGGCGAATCGGTGGACTATATATACATATATATATATAGCTGTCATAGGAACAATCGGAACATTTTAGGAAAAACTAATTATAACTTTTCCAGTTTTCAACAGATTTTCATTAATTTTGGTATATAGCCATTATAAATTAATCTAGAATGTTGTATAACATTGTATGAAAATCGGACTACTATATCATATAGCTGCCATACGAAGGATTGTTAAAAATAAAGGAGAATGCAAAAGAATTAAGATACAATTTAGTATCATAACCGGATATGGTTTTTTCTTCGTGCATAGTGCCCGGAACCGTATGCAATACTATCCTGTTTGATTCTTTTCATTTCGCTTTCATTGCTGATTACATTATTTATTTGCCTTAATTTTTGGTCACGCAATCGTAGGTGCCACACTAATGGGGAGCGGGGTGGCTGGGTGAAAATTACACACATTTTTGAATTGAGCAATTTGTATCTGGTGGATGCGGTCCGCTTGTCTCGCAATAATGCCAATAATAACAATGGGCGCGTGTCTGTTTGTTCGCCACTTGATAAATGAGAGGGCCAAGTGGGCCAAAGGGCTAAAAGCGTTCGTCTCCTGGGGGTGCGGCAGCCCTTAAGGTGTTCACTTGCCCCGTTTTCTTGTGCTAGCTTTTCTTTTTCCCGCTTTTCCCGCATTTCCTCTTCTTACTTTCCCTTTCTCCCTCCTGCAGTTTGTTGGTTTTTGGCCTTTGATTAAGTTGCTGGGCGTGCCAGCAGCTGTTTTGGTCAGTGCAAGGGCGTGGCCACGCCCCCGCCACCCTAAACTATATCGGGCACATAAATTTATGTATGAGAATATATATATATACAGATATAATATATAATAGTTCCTGCTTTCCGCGGGGCGTTACTATTGGGGTGACAAAAGGGCCATTATTTTCCTAGAAGATGGATGCTATGCGGGGGAAAGTATCTATTATAAAAAATCTAAAAAGCTAATGGGACTCTGTAGATTTATAAATCACTAATCTAGGGTTTACACTTAGATATATCCTTAAAAAATATATACTATATGCTTTTCTCTATCTACGTTTCGATATTATTAAACATTCAAGGGCAGAGTATTTCCTCTAGAACCCAATCCCCTATCCCTGTTCTCTAATCCCCTTAATCTATGGAGGGGAAAGTATCTATTATAAAATATCTAAAAAATTCCCAGGACTCTGTAGATTTATAAATCACTAATCGATGGTTTACACTTAGATATATCCTTAAAATATATATTATATGTTTTCTCTATCTACATTTCGATATTATTAAACATTCAAGGGCAGAGTATTTCCTCTAGAACCCATACCCTATCCCTGTCCTCTAATCCCTTTTATCTATGGAGGGGAAAGTATCTATTATAAAATATCTGAAAAATGCCCAGGACTCTGTAGATTTATAAATCACTAATCGATGGTTTACACTAAGATATATCCCTTAAATATATATTATATGCTTTTCTCTATCTACGTTTCAAGGGCAGAGTATTTCCTCTAGAACCCATACCCTCTCCCTGTCCTCTAATTCCCTTACCAGTTTTGGGGCATTTTAATGGCCCAACTTGTCGTCGTTGCCATACTCGATTGTCAACGTGTCTAGTCATCAGTTTTACGCACCACTTGTTCCATCTCATACTCGCATATATATATAGTATATATAGCCGATATCTGCTGGACTTGGATTTCGGTTGCCAGAGAGACAAAGTCTCGAATTTACATATTTATTTCGTTCGATTCGTACGCACACACACACGCATTAGGGGGGGACATTAAGGACATGTTCCGTACTGTACATAGTGGTACAAGGGCCGTCTAAATGAAATTGATTTTAAGTGCAATCTGCTTATCCTCTACGGCACTCGTCTAATGGCAAAATAAGGTAAATTAACGGAAAGAGCCCTTCGATTTTATTTTATTATTCACTTCAGACAACCGCCATTCCGCCTCTTGTATAATTTTGCTGGCCAAGGTAAAAGTCAGAGCTTAATTTGAGTTTGATGTAAGGGAATCGAGAGGATATAGACTTTAGATATATATGACTTTAAGACCCTAAACTCTGAATTGTATTATCTGTGTTCCCAATCGGATTATCGACGTTGCTTACATTTACTCTATCACACAAAAAATAACCTTTTAATGCGGTTCAAAGCAGCTTAAAATCGCCTTTAAAGCTTATTTTTCCTATTAAATATTTCATACAGCATTATTATTTGTGATGTGGCTAAAAAGATTTTAAGAGAGCTTAAAATGTGACAAAATGAAAGTAGGAGTTACAATTTCAGACTACTGATGTACATTAAAGTAACTCCTAACTATATTAATTTCACAAAATAATAAAATATCTTCACTCCCATTCAAGCTAAATAAAGATACTACTCAATAAAAAATACATTCCTATTTTTACTAGCAACCAAAAGTATAAAAAATCCCCTGTAAATGCGAAAATAAAACACCATTTTAGTTTCAAAATAAACAACAGCTGTGTCAAGTCAAATAAAAATTCAGCTACAAACTGAAAAACTATACTTAATACCTTTAAGCCTGTGACAGATCCTGTAGAGATTCCCCATCAATTTATACCCTTTTTAGTGTCAGCTTCATAGATTTGTTGGGCAGCCGGAAAACTCTATCTTGGCAGAATAAAAAACAACAATTCCACTTGCCGTCTGTGCGGAAAATGTTCCCCCCTTCGGAGTGGGAAATGCACATAAAGCAGGCACTTCCTTGACGCCTGGGAAAACTCTGCAACAATCTGGGGAAACTGTGCTCCATACCTTTCAGCAACGCCTCAAGGACGAGCAACTAGGACTCGTATCTCTGCTGGCAATCAGCGGGAATTGCTCTCGTGCGTTGTTGCAAGTTGCAAGTGGATTTTCCGCGGGCAACACGCTCATTTAGCAGCGCTTTTCCACTTGCCACTGTGCGTAATTTTTTCAGCTGGTTTGCCCCGGAAAACTGCAAGTGTTTCCCCCTCCAACAAGTATTTCCTCTCAATTGTTTTTCCCCGAAAGTGACTCCGCCCCGTAAATGTTTTATTCCGACTTGTATTAGCTTAATTCCAGAGCTCATCTGGCGGCGAACTGTGATTGCTGTCCCTTCTGGCAAAGGAACACAAAAAAAGGAAACAGAGATGGGAAAAGGCAAGTGGCACCCCTCCATTTGGCAATCTTTTGAAGTTCATTAATTTTTATGCCACAACTTGGCATCCCGAAGTGGATCCCGAAGCTCAACTTGAATGCAAATCTCAGGTCGCTTTTGTTGAGCGATAATAAAAGCGTATAATTCGCCAGAAATTTTCATATTTACGAGTATGGCCAATGGCCTTTTCCACTCGCATTTCCACTAAGCAAAATCCTGCGGCGCGTGTTGCCACTTCAAGTAAATGTTGTTGCAGTCGGAAAATAACATAAATATGTATATAGCGAGACTGTTGCAGACCAGAGAGAGAGCGCAATAAATTCTCAAAAATATATATTATCCCAGCACGAGGGCTGACAGGGCGACCACGCTGCGTATGAGTGATATTTGGGGAACTCAGGGAACTCGCGGAACTGGAGGCGCCCCAAAAGGTGGCAAAAAGTGAGAAAGTCGCACGCAGACGGTCAAATATGCGAACAAATAAACTTTAACAAGGCTCAGACATTAACTTGATGCGAAAATGGCAGCACACATCAAAATAAGTTTATGTATTTGCAGTGAAAATAAGTTACAACTCTCTGGAGTTGCACAATATTCTTAAGAAACTTTTAAAATACTTGACAGCTTTTGCATTAGAAGTAATTTCTTCTTTAATTTAGTTAACTATTTCAGAGAATTAATGTATATTTTCATTATTAGAAAACCCATTGTATTATACAAACATATCCTTGAATCTTTACTTAATATTTTATATATATTAATGGCCACAAAAATTTCCCAGAACTAGAAATAATTAATTTCATTCTTCACTTGTCTTCCCAGAATGCTTGTCTTCTTGATTGATTTACACACAAAATAAAAGCAAACAAATGAAACTTAATAATTGATTGACCCTTCAGAGTGGGCACTGAGACATCTCAAGCGAAACTCTGTGGCTCCAATTACACCTGACATTTTTGGGCGTCAGCTTCCGCCACCTGTCACAGGTACACTCACTCGCACAAATGCCGCCCAATTACACATCGCTGGCAACAATAATAAACAGCGATCCGAGGGCCAAATTGAAGCTGGCACGGCGTTAACAAGGCCAAATCACAGCCCAGCCATATTACACTTATATATATTATATATATGCAGTACGATATAGGGGAGGTCCTGCGACAATGGCACGTTATATCATATGGCTTTCATTTTAGCCAGTGTTTGCCAAGCTCATATGCAAATTCAGTTTTGCCTTTCATAAAACCCGCACATCAACTTTTTATAATGCCTGCATATGCCAATGAAGAGGTCGTAACATCCCGCCAGCAGGGGCTACAATGGCAAACAAGGAAGAGGGGAAAACTGGGGGGAAAACTGGGGGAAAACTGGGGGAAAACTGGTGAAAACTGGGAGAAAGGAGAGCTGGGAAAACAGAGTACAGAGAACTGAGAAGAACAACAACAGGCCGCAATCAATTTCCCGCCTCAATTTTCCTCAATTTAATGTTTTTCTTATCGCTTACTCTGTGACGAGTACGCATAAGGGAGCTATTTCTTTGAAGTACTTCAAAAGGTGTCATTGGTTTTAGTTATTTAAATATTATAGAAACTATTTGTTCACAATGAACTAGGTTATTTATTAAAATATAAGACCAAACTATAGAGGAATTATCATATTAAAAATTTACATAAACAATACATCTTGTATTTATTATTCTTCCCCTTGGCCACTATTATTTTGTTCTGTGCTGTGTGGGAGCCAAATAATTGTGGCAAGTGTACACAACATTCACACACATCTATATACTCTATATATGTATAAAAAAAACAATTTTTTTGTGGCAACTAATTGGCGCACATAATTGTCAGAGGGTGTGTGCCTGTTTCTCGTGGCAGTTTCCTTGGTTTTTCCCCCAGACCTCACAGGGCAAACCTCAAGCAAATAATTGAGGCTTTCCCCTCATAAAACTTGCCACTTTTTCCACCCAGCTTTTCCCCGAAATTAATACATTGTCTGGAGTGGCGGTTGCGGTTTTGGTGCTGTACTTCTTTTTTGCGTTCACTCAAGTTACATTTTATGCTCAGTTTATGTTATTGGCCCATTTCTATATCTATATAGGTATCTGTATCTGTATCTATAAGAGCGCATCTGCATCACTATCGTGCGGTGCGGTTTCCTTCGCTTTTTAATGCCATTCCGCGTAAAAGTACTTAGCATTACTGTTTATTGGAGGAAAACAAGAAAACAAGAAAACCGGGAAAACATCAAGGGGAAATTAAGTCAGTATTCTAAGAAACACTTTTGTCCCCAAAGAGCTACCAAAAATTTGTGGAAAAATCCCAACCAAACACCTGAATATATCAATATCAAAGTATCTCCCCAACTTTGCAAAACTCCACTTGGCGGCTTCCCAACTTGTAACTTGGCTGCATCCTTGGGGAATCTTAGAATTTAATGACTGCAGCATCACATATATATAACATATATATAGACATAACTGAGAGCATCATGATGATGTAGTAGAGCAACTAAGTCTTAATCAAACTCGGTCCAGACTCGCCTCGAAGTTTTGCAAAAGGGCAAAGTTGCTGCCCATCCGCTCTATTTGGCCGCTCAAAGTTTTTATGCCCTGAATACAGTGTACATTTTAGTTACAGCCCCCAGCTTTATGGCCAAATTAATAAGTCTGATAAAGCGCAGCCGCTGTCCAGCTGCAACTTTATTGAAATAAATTAAAATTGGTGCGGGGGAACGCAACAGATCCCGTTTGGCATTAACACCTAGCTACGGCTTCTACTGCTGCTGGGGAAAATCAATGCTCCACACACCCACAAACCGCCCAAGGTCACCGAGGTGTTCTCATTTAGACAGCTTTCCTCCCCGTTTCCAGCCCTTTTTTTTGGTCCTTTTCCCCGGCGGCGTGACAGTTTTTAATGAGCATTCATTACGAGCAAGCTGCTAAAGGATAGAGGAAGCTGAGCGAGGCATATGTGACAGGGAAAGTATTCTTTAAATGAAAATTAAACTCAAAAAAACGAAATGCTTTTGTGAGTAAGATATTCTTTGGTGACACTTACACTTTAGGTGTAATTTCAAAATAAACCAAGCAAAAAAGGGCATCTGCAATTCGAGTTCTTGAATCAAAAGAGAGCAAAAATGGTGGCAGTGCAAAAAACAAGCAAGCCAAGCCAAAAATGTTACACATACGCCATGTGTGCCAGAGGAAAACCAGGCGAGACGCCAGCAGTTGGTAGTTGGTAGTTGGTAGTTGGTGGTTTTTGTGGCCCAGTCAGCAGCAGTCTCTACTGGATATTGTTTATGTTAACAGCTTTAGTGCTGGCTTTTTTCATCTAGGAGTAAGTATGGTTATTGAGAGGAGCAAATGTTATCGAAAATATCGAGAAAAACATTGCATAAAGAACTTGGACATATGTGGAACACAGATGGAAGTTTTTAGGTGAGTTGAATTGAAGTAATTTCAACAAATATCATATATTTAGAATGTCAGTACACAAATATTGCATTTAAAATTACTGAAATATCTAGAATATCTTTCTTTATTGCTGTTTACTAACACTATATCATTTTATTTCGATAAATTCAGTTAGTTTTCGATATTTTCGATAAACTAAGAGCTCAGAATAGTACTTCCCTATATAAGCTCGACTTGTGCCAGTCCCCTCGGCACATTCAATTAATGTCGTCCCGAACAAGGACTACTCAGTGTCAACAGGACCTTAGTGCTGGACTGATAAACTCCCCCGGGAGAGAAGCGCTATGAAATTTATGGGTAAACACCACGACCAGCGCATAAATCAGACTAAACATCAATAAATCACAAACTGTTGACATCCGCCATCAAAACATGGCCATTTGGGGGACATCTCGAGGGGCAATAAGAGTTTAGAAAGGGTTTTGGCCAACTGCATTCATGTCAAATTGTGGAATTCAGAGGCGGTTATGGGGTAACCCATAAACTATGGCAATTAATACGCATTTTACGGTGACAGGAATTTATTGGCAGGACAGCAACAAAAGCAAAGCAATCGGAAAAGCGATTGATTGTGTTCTCTCACACACACACACATTATTATTATTATTATTATTTTATATCAACGATTACAAGCTGAAAACATCATAATCAAACTACACAAAACCCAAAAGTTGCCCACAATCAAATGGGGGGAAAAATAACAAGAAAATAAAATAAAAAAGGAAGCTCCAAGAAAAAGGGTCAGCTTACGAAATATCCCTCAAAGTTACAAATCGCTTTTGCCAAAGGCTTTTCAAACGAAATATACATATATTTCAGAATCTCTAAGGTTATGTCAATTAAATCTGAATTAGCATTATCAATAATTTAAAGGAGCTGCGAGCTTAACTCACTCAATCTCTTGTTTATAAAGAAAGCTGGAAAAGTAGTGAAAGGAAAAGGCTTGATTGTTGGTGGAAAATAAACAACCAAAAATCACTTTATTATACCCTCGTGCGTAGCCTTTTTTCCCGACCACGCATCCAGGTCGCTTGCATAATCAGTAATTTGATTAAGTAAATGATTAAATAAAAGTGATGGATTGGCACTGCACACTGGCCAAGCCACAAACACCTTTTTTTGGGTTTGGTTTGGTTTGCGGTGAAACAAAATAAAAAAATCCCCCCATTAATTTCGCTTTCTGTTCGCTTCTTGTTTTATCTGTATTTTCTGCACATTGATTAATTCGATTGCTGATTCAATTAATTTCGCTCGTCATGGGCACACCGTGCGTATACGTAATGCGGTTATTCAGTGAGAGAGAGATGTGAGTTTCGCCAAAAAGTACCTTTTAAATGGAAATTGTAGCGGCGAAACAATGCCTAATGATGTGCTAATTAGATGCCTCCAACAAAATATGAAATATAGTCTCCAAGTGCATATAAATACACCCATGTTTATGGCCATAAATCAAGTATACGCCGGGGAGTAAATAAATTTGTGGCAAGGAATTAATTTCAAAGTTCATAACGATCTCTGAATAATTCTTAGCCCAATTACGAATGCATTTGCTGAGATATCCCATTGCATTTGCATTTTCCACATGCCTGCACTCATTAATTAATTAATAACTCCTGACAGGCTTCAGTTTTATGTGTGGCATCTGTAAATGGCAGCAAATCTCAAAGATGAACCTGTCATGGCCTAAAAATGATGTGTAAATTCAGCCAGAGAAGCTCACCAATGAATACCGAATGTAATTTACTTTCTTTCTGAAAGGAAATACTTATTCTAATATATTAATATCTGGATTTACTCACCTAAAAACTTGCTTCTTAAGGCTTTGGCACAAGGCAGTCAGCCTGAAATTGCACAAAAAACAATGAAATCATCAAGAAAATAAATGAAAAGGTTCTCTGAAATTTAAGCTCTTTTATAAAATATAAATATAACTCTATTGCAGTCGTTTAAATATTAAAATAGCAGTTGACTTTAAATAAAACCCTCTGAAACCCTATATGCTTGCTTTGTTAAAGTCCTTGGTCTGCCTGAATTTTCTTTGTTTTCCACATAGGAAAAAACCGCAACGCATTCACTGGCTGAATCTGAATCCCAACCTGTTGCCAGCAGCGTAACCACACGGCGCAGGATGCAGGCTCAGGACCCAAAGGACCTCGGGGATCTTGGGGCTTCCTGTCCCGGAATCCCTTCGCTTTTTCCGCGCTGCTTTCCGGGGCATTGTTTCATCAAAAGGAAAAGCGGTGAAAGCGAGCCAGTTTTTCACTTGGCTGATGTTTTCTTTTCATTGGTGAGCCATGCAATAAATGCTACTGTATCTTCAAGGATATATGCCCTGTGAATCTCACTGAAGGTTAATTGTTTAAAGCTTAGTTTTAAATAACATTTTTTAGGGGTTTCTAAGGGAAGTCTAATTTCTTCGGTATATTTATCATTTAAAGAACTATTAAAAACGTATCGAAAAGTAACAAAAATGTTGATTGTGCACCTAAGCGTTATAATTAGCTTCCAAAACAGAGCCCCGCATTTCCTGGTATTTATTTTTGAGAAGCACATGTCCTGGCTACCTCACACCTCTCACGGCTTTGATGTCAATGAACCTGGAAGGTTTCTGGCTTTGGGAATTAAGGATCCAGGATCTAGAGTCCTAGAACCTAGGACCTCTCTATGACAGCATCGTTGTTGTGTTTACCAAGAAACTCTGCACGCGCTGCTCAGTTTTTGGCGACACTAAATCCAAATTCAATATGTTGTCGGCTTAACATATTTCATCTTTGGCCAGCCTCGTTTGCATAGTCCTGCGTGTCCTTGTACGAGAGTGTGTGTGTGTGTGTAGGCAAACAACGTGTTGTGCCAATATTGACAAGGCCCACAGGCTCTTCTTTCTGCCCATCGCAATAAAAAAAAGCAAAAGAAAACATAAAAATACCAAGGCACACGCACACTCCCTCGCACAAAAAAATATACAAAACTATACCCATGGCAAAATAAATTATTGAAATTACATATTGCCTTTCGGTTCGGTGTTTGCCGAGGAATTAAATTTGGGCGATTATATTACCCAAGGCCAAGGGTCTAGTGTTACCCCGGACATTGATTGGTAATGAGATCACAAACTTGATTTTGATTGAGTTTCTCTCTGGGCTTGTCTTTCAGTTTGAGTTTGGATTGCCGGGTCCCAATTTTAAATTGAATAAATTAGTGGTTGACATAGAGGGAAAAAAGCAATAACAAAATAGGAAATACCAAAAGCTGTCCATCTGTTGTGGGGAAACTTGTTTACGCAAAAGTTAAAATTAACATTAGGCGAATACCTAAAAGTTACTCAACAAACTTCAAGGACTTCTCAACGAACTGGGAAAATGGTTGAGTTTGGTATACATTTTCCTGTAAAAATATAACTAATCTTTGTTTAAATAAGTCGGCAAGGGAATATAAATTAATAACTCCAACGATACTAAATTCCCTCACCCACAAAAGCTTTTAAAAATAAAATCTTCCATCTTCGAAAGAGATTACCTCCCAGATAATAGTGGAATAACTCTTGGGGAAATCCCCAAGGAAAAACCTCCATAATAACCTCTCTCTCTCTCTGTAAACACTCAATCTCAGAAAAGTCAAGGAAAATACTCTGCAAAAAGAAAAACAAGACCAAGGCAAGGGCAAAGACAAACTTTAGGCTGTAAAGCATTTAAAAAATTAATTGTAACCTTTCTGTTTTCTTTGTTATTTTTTTCTGGTGCCGGGGTCAGCGATGCTTGATAAACCTTTCAGCGGCACTCATAAACAACCGGGGCAAGGAGTCATTAAAATCATGATTAGCACAGGAGCCACAGGTGCCATTAAGTGGGGGGAAAAGTCGGCGGGAAAAGCCAGGCAAAAGCCATGGGATCACAGGGAGCTTTGTTTGTTTGCCGCTCGACTGCGTACAAATTTTGGCAGCCAAAAAAAAAACCCAAAAAAATACGAAAAAAAAGAAAGTGGCCATTGGCAAATGGCAAATAAGCCAGCTGACCGACCGCACAGAGGGCTCCTCTTAATGTTTTTCTTTCAATAATTTGCGCATGAAGCCGGTGTCCGGGTCAGGAAAAAAAAAATAAAGAAAGGGTTTTGGCCCATTGGCTTCCCGACATTGCACTTTGGGCCGATTTGTTCTTTTTTTTTCTTTGTAACACAACCGCACTTGGTCTTTGTTTTGTCCGCAGGTCAAGACTCAAAAGGTTTTCCATGTCATATACAGTATATATAAATATATTAATATATATATTTAACCGGAGAGTGTGTCAGTGGCTGATAAGCCCCGCTTTTTTGGGTGCAACATCAGTGGAAATCGATTTTATGTCGGCTTAATTATGTGGAAAAAATGCTCATGCTCCTTAAATATATAATTAACAAAGGAAAGCAGGGATAGGACTCCGTCCCATTGGAAAATGCGTTTTGATGACAGCATTTGCCTTGGGCAAATACGCCCTTAAAATGGTTTTTTTAAATTAATTTTAAGCCCAGGGCTTAAGCTCTTTTTTTTGTGGGTTTCATCATGAATATTATTGATTGTGTGTTGTTATATTTAATACATTTTTAAACAACAAAAAAAATCAGTAATGAATGCAGTTCAATTTTTGTTTTGTACTTTATGTTTGCATTAATTTTATTAATTTTAAATACCTAAAAATACTTCTTCCCTAACTAAATTAATTACATTCTCTGGTCAAGTACCGAAAGTCACTAATTAAGTGCTTGACATTAAATTTTATGTTTTTTTTTCTATGAAAACTTTGGCTAAAAGCCAGCTCTCTTTTCATTAAAGCCAATAAGTGGAAGCAGAAATGTGCGAATTGGTAATGGCAATCGAAAGCGCTGTCAGCATTTTCCAGGCAAGTCAAATGAATTCATTGTTAGTGCAGTGCAATTTTCCAATTTCCCCCCGACTTTCCCTAGCTCTTCCTAATCGCATTCCCCGGCTAAGTGCATTAAATATAATTTTAATAGGTTTTCCGACTCCAGCGAGGAGTCTCTGCGACTCTGATAATTGCCAGTTGTCTGACTCGAAAATCGGTGCGGGAAAAGTGGAAAAGTGGCTCAGGAAAATGCTGAGGGCATCCTGTCATATAAAAAGAGCACTTTCGACAGTTACACAGGACACTCTTATGCACTTGATTTTATATATATTTACTTACTAAATAAATGTAGTCACATTGAAAACTAATTTTAAAACACTGCAGGTTTATTTTTGATAGTTTATCTTACACACATTTTATTCGCACTTTATGTTCTTTAAAATATCCAAGAATTGATTGTAAAAAATTCTATAAAATATGTCCTGTGCATTAACTGTGTCCTGTCTGTTTCTTATCTTTGTTTTTCAGTTTCTCTTCTCCCATGCGAGGACTTCCTGTTGCCGAAGGACTCGAGCTCAGAACTCAAAGTAAAGTCAAAGTCAAGTTTACTGCCTGACAAGTTTTCCAAGTCGAAGTTTTCTAGTCTTTATGCTTTTTTCATATCAAATTTTATTCTTTACTTTTATAGTTTTCTTTTTTTTTCCTTTGTGTTTTCCCCATTTTATTCAACTTTAAGCTGTTGTTGCCAAAACTTTGACTCTGAGATGGCGGGATAGAAGCCAATGGAACTATGAAACTGCTTAAAAAATACTTCAATATTTTAACTTAAATTCACTTTTTGATTTTTTTCGCGAATTGGAAATCGGAAAAACTATTGTATTCCGCCATTCGGCCGGCAGAGATTTTATCATAATCTATGGCATTAATTCCATCTGATTTGCAGGACCTGCAGGACACTCGTGATAAATGGCCGGAGATTCATTTGCCGGCAAAAAAAAATAAATAAATAAAGAAAAGGGAAAACATTGTGTTTGATTTCATTTTCACATAAGGAATTTTCGTGGAACTTGGGCTTGTTTATGCCGCCAAGGGGCCCAGCGATAAATATTTGCCATTGTTTGGCTGTCAGTACGGATTGCGGCAACAATTTCCCAAGTTTTCCCTACCCCTCCACCAGATTTTCTTGGCCTTTTCTATTCTATTTTTTGTTTTTAAGCTTAAAAAAATCGTATAAAACAAAGACTTTATTTACCTGAATAAATTCTTGGCGTTCCGGCAATTTGTTTTTTAATTATCGGTCACACAGCACAGAAACAAAAATGTGGAAAAAAATGTTTGTTTTGTTTTATTTAATTTTTTTGATGTGTATGTTTTTTTTAGATTTTTTCGTTTGTTGTTTTTTGGCCAGAGAAAAGTTGATGCTTGGCTCGTGTTATTTTTTTATTTATTTTTATAGTATTTTTTCTTTGTTTTTATATTCATTTCAAAAAAAACGTTTTTTCAATTAGCCGGAATTTGGTGTCTCGATTTTGAACTCACGATGCTCGGTTTCAGTTTCAGTTTTCGACTCTCTGCTCTTTTCCAGGGCTGTGTGTTCGCCTTAAAAAACCCGCAACGACTGAATCAAAACAAACAAATTTCTTTGGTTTTATTCGAAAAAGTCTCCTCTGCCTGATGTTGGCGGATATTTCGGCAGTGGCAGTGGCCATGGCGGCGCTTCGCTTCGGCTTTCGGCACTCGGCACTCGGCACTCGGCGCTCGGCGCTCGGGTGACTCGGGGAGACATAACGGAGTCCGGACTCCAGAGTGTTCCCAGCTGGCACCGTTATCCGGCCGCCCGCTATCCGTCGTACAGTTTATCACTTTTACACACTTTATACGCTTTATCCGGCCTTTGCCCCAGTCTTTTGCACACAATTTTCACTTTTTATCCGCGCGTCTGCGCTTTTCCTCTTCACGTTTGTTGTTTACATGGCCTCTGCTTGACTTTTCCCCGTGTTTGATACCGTGTAACGGAGCTGGCCATGTGGCTTTGCATTTTATGCGGGCTTGGGACACGTGTGCTTTGGCCAGCGTCATCGGAGAAACTACTCAGATCGCGGCTTATCGTATGCTTCTTATGGGTTAGAGTGGGAGAGCGAAGTGGGAGCGAAGGTGGTTCTCACGAGTGCTCAAAAGTTCCCTCGACAGATCGTTCAGCCTCTCGCTCTCTTCCAAGCAAGGAGTGGAATTGCACTCAAACAGGGAGTTGCTCCCACTCTCTCCCACACTCTCTCTCTTTCTTAGAATGCATTCGAGTGCAAAGGAGAAGAGAAGAAGAGAGGCTCTGGCTCTGAACTTGAGCCTATTTTATAAGCTCTCTGATCTGTAAGAACTCGAAGAAGACCTGATATAACTTTACATTCTCTTTGGCAATAAATCCCACTCAAATAGTGAGTTGCTTTCTAAATTAAACCCAAATTTACAGAGTGTAATTAAATATGTTTAAAATAGGGTATTAACTAGTCGACTCCCACTCTATCTCTGTTATTATTCCTTCTTGCTGTTGCTTTTGTCTCTGGCCGGCATTGTTGCTTTTGTTTAAGCGTTTTTTAATCTCTTAGCGCCGCGCTTTGTTTTCGAAAGGCACTGCTCTCAGCTGTTTGCGAAAGTTTCATCCTAGCAAGGTGTTTGACACTTGGCCACAACACTTACTCCGCCAGGATACCCATTCCCAGGACCTAGTCCCAGTCACAGCCACAAGCACAGCCCACATGCACAGCCACATCCACATCCACACGGGCAAGCAGATTTAACCGCATCTTCGTCCTCGGAGAACTTACTCAATCACCAGAGTCAAGATGCTGAGCTTCCCCACATAAGCAGGAAGGTGAATATCAAATGCTCTTTCTTGCGGTTTTCTTTGAAAATTCCATTTGTAGTACATTTTTTACAAATATAAAGTAAGAAATTTATACAAATAAAATATACTACATATAAAATATATAGTAAAATATATTTATTTATACAAATAAAATATATAATAAAATAATATAATATAAAAAAATTTCTTACATTATATTTGTAAAAAATATAAAAGCTAGCAGTCGAAAACCATTTATTTGACTTCCCTTTTAAATAATATATTTTATCAATAAAACCCATAAAAGTTTCCCAACTTGCCTTATCTTACAGAATATTAAGTAATAATTTTCCTTAATCCCTGCCAAAGTGTATCAAAAAACCAACATACCCCACGACTGCAGGACATACTCTCGCCGGGCATCTAGAAAATTTGTTTTATGATTTAAGCTATGCGGTTTCTTTTTTATGCTTTCGAATTTTACTTGCTTGGCATTTTGGTCATTGACTTTTTGCCTCCCCAAAAAAAAATAAATAAATAAAAATGCGCAAAAATGGCAAAAGTCATTAACTTTTATGTAGGGGCGCGAGCGTATATGGAAGAAATGCTTTGCCGTGGAAATGCAATTTCCTTATCAGTTTCATTCTCGTCCTTTGGCTGCTTTTTTTTTTAATTTCCCCGCTCGGTTATTTCTGGGCGAATTTCTATTGATTCCCTGATTCGATTTGGGCCTTTGATTGATCCTTTGTTGCCCCCTCTCCCCACCGTTCTCTCTTGGATATTTTCGGCCATTGCCAAGGATAACAATTAAAGGAAGGACGAGAAGAAGGGCTGCCCTTGGTTCACTGACTCTCGTCTGCTGGAAAATTCCACTTGAGAGTGTCCCCAACCCCCACTTTTGCAGGATTAAACAAAAGGAGAAATTGACTTCCTTGTCACATTTCCGACCTGTATCCATATTTATAACCATTGTCAGTGGTTGCCACGGAGAAGTCTTGAGTTTTGAGGGGGAAGAAAGAGTCGAAGGAGCCACTCGATTAGATCCCCCGTTTTATGAGTGCAATCTGGCGAGTCCTGGCATCAATAAGTCCTGCTTCCTTCCCGGCTAAGTGGCACTGCCCAAAATCAGGACTAACTTGGTTCCAGGAGAGCGTACCTGCACTCTATCTTCATAACTAATCATCTGTTAAAGTTACTTTATATTATTTATATCATTTTCTTTACTTCTTAACCTTTTCTTTGAGTGTTGCTCTCCTAAAAACATATTGAACTTTCCCCACTTGAGTCTTATTAATCAAATTGGAAACTAAAGCCTTTGGACCTACGTATTATTCTCCGTCTTTCTGTCCGACTCAAGGAACGAATGTGAATACAAATACGGCTTACTTTATGTCTCCCCCCCAAAAGAAGAATTCCAGAACACGTTCGCCTGTCACAGATTTTGGCCCCGGGAAAAAGGACTCTCACACACATCGGCTTTGATATGCAAAGTTGCAGTTTCTGTTGAATTCTGCGTGTTGCAGTTGCATTTACTGCTGGCATTATAATTGCATTTCTGCACTGCTGCCTGGGGCCACACAGATACGGATACTGTAGGGATACTGTGAGGATACTGTAGGGATATGCGCCTCGCATCGGTATTTCAGTCAGGAAGTCGTCTCTGTCAGGACAAACGGAACGGCAAGATGAAGGAGCCACAAAATTCAACAGAATCAGGACTCGAAAAATGTGAGCACAAAGGGAAAGAGCCATCATCTGCCAAGAAATATATATCGAAGAGGGGCTTACTAACATTTAGATGGTAAAAATTTAAATATTATATTATTTGTTAACAAAATAAACTTTGGAGAAAGAGGTAGCTTATCGTAGTAAATTTATAAACTATAAAAAACAGCTTGATTTAGTTTTAGGTACAAGAAAGGTCTATTTAAATAATCAATATTCAATTACACAGCCTTGTTTAATAATTCTTATTTAATCCCCTATCGACTCAGCATACCCCCTTCCAGTTATTAGTACAGGGTATTGAGTGCAAGTCGGTTTGAATTCAATTTCATAGAATTTGGTCAGCACAATTCCGGGGACAAAGGCTCAAAGTGATTGATATGCCTGGGGGACAGCGCTCTTGCATTGCATGTCTCCGGAAGAGACCGGCTGGGACAGCGGCCAAGAGTCGTCCTGCGGGTCCTGCGGGTCCTGCGGGTCCTGCAATGGGGTCCCAATTATGGCAGAGGTGTTGCTGTCACTGCACATAGCCAGGATAATCCGATTGGAAACTGTACGCACACTCGAACGGACACAAATCGCATCAGGGAGTGCCGCAATTTGCATTGTTCGGCAATCGGAATCGGAATCGAAATCGAAATGCTTTCCTGCCAAATCCGATGTCAAGTGGGGAATCCTTAAATCACTTGCCACAACACCTTAATCCCATGAACATGTCGCTTCTTTTCGCTTTTCAAATTGAAACTTTTCGCCGCTGTTAAATTATCCGTGTGTCCGATTAATTTGTATTATATATATAAGCATTCCCATTATCCTCCGAACAATTACCGGCCATATCCGCTTATTAATTGGGCTCCCAGCTTAATGTATTGCTTTTATGAGTTTCAGCCTGGATGAAGGCATCAATATCCGCAACAGTTTTAATATTAATATTAACATTAAGGGAAACTAGCTTTGGGATGCCGAAAATTATACACCCTTACAGTTTGCAATTAACTTAAAGGTTTGTATACGGAAATAAAGCTCATTCAAACTTAAAATTTAAATATATATAGTTTATGGGGTCGGAAACGACTCCTTCACTTCATTACAAGCTTCTACTTAAACTATAATACCCTGAAAGTGTATAAAAATAGTCTCTGATTTCAGATAAATCCAGCATACGTGGCGTATACTTAACGTGAAAACCCTCAAATTAAGTATACGCCATGTGTGTCGGAAGGAAGAATTGTTTACGAATTTATAAAAATACATAGTTTCAGTTAAATAGCTTTTTTAAGCAATTAAATTATAAGATCGAATCGAAAACGTTTAAATATTTGATATTTATTAATATTTTTATATAAAAATTTTCTTGACACATCAAAGTTTCAAAAACTCATAGCTAAGCCAAAACATCATTAATTTTAATTCGGAAAACAGTGTCATGCTAGTTTAAATTGCGTTAACAAATCTGCATACTCAGTTTAAAATGTAAAAAAATTAAAATTTTTATCAAGTTTTGACATTTTTAACGATGTAACCCCTTAAAAATTAAAAAAAAATGGCCAAAAATATGTTTCTGTATTATATGCCCAGAAAGATTCGCCTGTTGATGCTGATCAAGAATATATATGATTTATAGGGTCGGAAATGACTCCTTCATGAGTTACAAGCTTCTGACTAAAATTAGAATACCATTTTGTGATCGATATTTATAAATTATTTTTTATTTAAAAATTTAAATAAATCAAAAATTAAAAACCTCACAACTAAGTCAAAAAATCATTAATTTTAATTCGGAAAGCGGTGTCATGCTAGTTTAAAGTGCGTTAACAAATCTCAGTTTAAAATGTAAAAAAATTAACATTTTTATCAAGTTTTCACATTTTTAACGATGTAACCCCTTAAAAAATTTTAAAAAATGGCCAAAAATTTGTTTTTTTATTATATGCCTAGATTGATTCGCCTGTTGATGCTGATCAAGAATATATATGATTTATAGGGTCGGAAATGACTCCTTCATGAGTTACAAGCTTCTGACTAAAATTATAATACCATTTTTTGATCGATATTTATTAATTATTTTTTATGTAAAAATTTAAATAAATCAAAAATTAAAAACCTCACAACTAAGTCAAAAAATCATTAATTTTAATTCGGAAAGCGGTGTCATGCTAGTTTAAAGTGCGTTAACAAATCTGCATACTCAGTTTAAAATGTAAAAAAATTTAAATTTGTATCAAGTTTTGACATTTTTAACGATGTAACCCCTTAAAAAATTTTAAAAAAATGGCCAAAAATATGTTTCTGTAGTATATGCCTAGATAGATTCGCCTGTTGATGCTGATCAAGAATATATATGATTTATAGGGTCGGAAATGACTCCTTCATGAGTTACAAGCTTCTGACTAAAATTATAATACCATTTTTTGATCGATATTTATTAATTATTTTTTATGTAAAAATTTAAATAAATCAAAAATTAAAAACCTCACAACTAAGTCAAAAAATCATTAATTTTAATTCGGAAAGCGGTGTCATGCTAGTTTAAAATGCGTTAACAAATCTGCATTCTCAGTTTAAAATGTAAAAAAAAATTAATTTTTAACAGTTTTTGACATTTTTAACGATGTAACCCCTTTTAAAATTAAAAAAAAAATGGCCAAAAATATGTTTTTCTATTATATGCCTAGAAAGATTCGCCTGTTGATGCTGATCAAGAATATATATGATTTATAGGGTCGGAAATGATTTCTTCGCAGCGTTTCAGGCTTCTGACTAAAATTATAATACCCTGGAAGGGTATAAAAATGGCAAGCTCATTGGCATTTAAAAATTAATTCAACGGGCATATTGTAAAACAAATTACCAATGGTCAAGTTTAATCAGGAATGTACTGATATCGGTACGATACAAATATTAATTTCAAGACTTAAACTTAATAAATAAATAAAATATATTCTAGCGATTTAATGTACATTTTTCTTTTATGAAACCCCATCGATAACGATACTTCTGATCTTATTTGCAATCCATTCAATCGATTTGTGCTTATTTTTTGGACAGGACACGTGCAGGATGATAGGGAATCCTTTGAGTTGTCCTCCGCATTGGCGGGACTTCTCGTTTCCGGCTTCCTGACATCCGTCGTCATCTTGACTTTGTCATTCAAATTTCGTCTGCCATTAAAAGGAGCTCAAAAATCCATCGATCCATCCGGCGTGTGTGTGCGTCATCGGTCTATGGGATGTCCTACATGTTCTATATTTACCTGTTTTCAATCATTTCTCCACTGTTGTTACTTTTGGGAAATCGGAAGGAGAGGCAGTCATTCCTTTGACTTGCTTATTTTCCACTTTAATAAAGGCGAGTCCTTGGATATCTATCTATAAATGTGACTTAAAAAATAACATTAATTTAGTACCTTTTTTTATAGTTACATTAATTGTCATAAAAGGTAACTCTTTATATTTGTATAAAAGTAGAGTACTCAAGACTTCGTGGTTCATAGCAACAAAAATAAAGGCTACTTAAAACACAAAACCACTTGTAGTAAGGTATCTCAAGTATTCATTTCAGGATTCCCTCGAGGGTATTTTAACCCTCGACTATTTCCGTTTTCCTATTTAACCCACCACAGTCATTTCCCATTCCAACATTTCGACTCACAGCTGCGGGGTTAAAGACGGAAGTGGCAAAATATCTGCTCACAATGCGTGTATTTGTCGTATTGGTATTTCTTTGACAACCAACAAACAAGCTTTCCCAGCTTCTTTGAGTGTGTGTGTGTGTGTGTGTGTGTGTGCACCCACACCCACATCCCCCACACTCGCACACACACACTCTCCCCTGTGGGCATTTTCAAGGTGTACGCTTTTCTGTGTGCGTAACAAATTGAATTCAACATATTTGCTTTAAATGCCTTTTTATCCCCTTTCGATATGCTACCCTGTGAATTGGGGGTTTTGTATCCTTGATTGATTTGGTATATAATATTGTTTTATGATGGAATATGAAATGGTATTAGAATTAATTTTTAACTAACATATATGGAAAAGGTATTTATATATATATTTTTCTGATAATCAGTTATAAAATCTTTCTGATATAAAGTACAAATATGTATTTAACATAGATAACAGCTGAAAAAAACCTATATATAAGTGAAGTAAGTAATTAAGTAAGTAAGTAAGTATGTAAGTAAGTAAGTAAGTAAGTAAGTAAGTAAAGTAATTGAATATATATTTCATCGACTAATCGATACTTACTCTTATATTTTTTCTATTCTCTTTTAAAAAATGCAATACTATAGAGTTTATATTTAATGTATTTACTCACTTTAAGAATATATATATTTTTTCAACAGATGTTTAGAAGAATATAATACTGCATTTAAATTGTATAATAGTTATGTTATCCCTATATTTACATTTATTTTATTTATTTCTTATTACAGGGTACTTGAGCTTCGATTCCTTATCATCTCCCTCCCAATACCTTACCTGCTGCCTTATCTTTGCCGCCTCGTTTGTTCATTTGCATAGGTGACATGCGTCGACTATATAACATATCTACATATATATATATATGTGAATCGGCCGATAGGCTAGGCGAGCGGGTTATCCTTCCCCCCCCCCTCCCATGAAGGACACATAGGCTGAGGCAGGGGGAGGGGGCGAGTTAGATTAACGCTTAAATCATGATTACCGCAGTGGCAGTGGCAGTGGCAGTAATTAGGAGACACTAACCGCAGGGCGCCGAGACGGGGGGGGTTATAAATACCCTCAAGATGGCAGAAACAAGTGGCAGAGGGGGGTGAGTGGGAAAGTGAACGATGCCAGCAATTTGCTATTACTTATCTCGGTTATTGTTATGTGTGTGCAGAGTGTGCGGTGTGTGTGGTGTGCGTGCCTGGAGACGGGGGACGGGGGACGGGGGAAGACTTGTTATGCATTTGCTTATGCTGTGTGCGTGCCGATATCCCACCGAGGACCACAGGCTCCCGGCACATGGGACCCACATCGTACTCCATTTATATATATATTATAAATATATATCTAGCAGGGAGCTAGGAGCAACCGCTTTTCCACAATCCTTGGCAATTTTCTGCAGCAAAAAGATGCAACTTTGTGGCCAGAAATTAATGTTCAGCAGATATTCCCTCTGGCAAATAATGGAAAATATTAAAAAACTAAAATTGAATCAAGGCAAAAAACTCACCGTTGGCTAAACTAACTTTAAATGGAATACCAACTATAATAGCAATACAAAAATAAATATCAGTTTTATTATGAGAAATATATGTATTTGGTTTGAGATAAACGAATTCTCGCTGGCAAATGAAAAGTGTAAAAACACTACAGCGAGAACACACAACTTTTATAATTATTCATAATTCATCAACAATTACAAAACAATTCTCCAGTATCTATCTCTCTCTCTCTCTCTCTCTATCTCTATCTCTCTCTTTTGTTATTACAAAAGGATTTCGCTGGACTCGTGTATCCGGCAAATTAATTAGACCAGCTCTCTCTCTGGCTCCAACTTTCGTGGCCTGCGGGATCATCATCCCTGAAAAATAAAGAAAAAAAAAGGGAATAAACTAAACCAAATTAATGCTAGATGTGATATTGTGCTATATAGTGGACCGAGGGCCACAGGATAATTCAATAGACTGCACCCACACACTCCACCCATACGCATTACGTATACGCAGCGTGTGCAGCAGACAACTATCGCTAGCCACCCACGAAGGGTTTTCCTCTCTAATATATAGATATATATACATCTAGCAAAGGGCAATTCCATTTAGAAATTTAGTTCCCTGCTTTTCAACAGTAGGAAGTTGCTACCGCAAAACAGTGGTCACTTCTTGATTAAAGGATACCAGTATAAAAGAGCTAAAGGCAACTTCAAAAATGCTTGTACCTGTTGAAAATCTCTTCAAATACAAGGTTTATTTTGCAACTACATTTATTATATATTTTTTTTAAGACTCTTTCTGTCAAATTGAGGGATTTTAGCAAACCACTGTCTTCAATGCTCAGCATTCACCATAAGCAGCGGTTTTTCCGTTGCGCATGGCAACTTGCAGCAAAAAGCGTCTGACAGACTAACTGACAGATTGCCCACGCAATGGGTGAGGGGGTGAGGGGGCTAGGAGGGGGTTGGGAGGGGTTTGGGTGGGGCATCAAGGACGACCACCTGCCACGGGCAACCTTTTTATAGACATCATACCCTACCAAGAGCAGGAAGCATTGCATAGCCAGAGAATTGCAAACCAAACAAAGAGAGCTTTTCCTACAGCTTCTGGGTTACATTAAAATATTTATAGCATTTATTTAATATGTGTAAGCATTGTGCTAAGCATATTTTAAATATT
Source organism: Drosophila serrata (assembly GCF_035046125.1). Taxonomy (NCBI): domain Eukaryota; kingdom Metazoa; phylum Arthropoda; class Insecta; order Diptera; family Drosophilidae; genus Drosophila; species Drosophila serrata. The sequence continues at coordinate 1,432,887 of NW_028257088.1, read as the reverse complement.
TAAAATATTTAAGGTACTTATTAGGCTCTTTAATTCCTAATACTTTATACTAATAATGTTTCCACATTTGTTCATACCTTTACAATCATTTCCAAGATTATTTAAATTGTATTTTATACACTTTATAGACAAATATTGACTTGAATAAATCTGTAAATATAAAATAGATATATGTATATTAATGTTAAGCTTTATACTCCAAGAGCCTTGTTTGAAAAGGGAAGGGAACTTTCCAATTCCAATTCATTCAATTTCTGATTCTTTCGTGTAGCTGTAGCGATTTTAATTGAAAATTTCCGACTTGTACGCACTCCAACCGCGATATATCCTTGGCTATATTTGGGCTTACGAGTGAAATTAAAAGCATTAAGCTCAAGATTATTTCAATATTAGCGGGGCATAATTGTCTGATTAAGTTGCTGCCAGCAGGACGTGTTACCTTGCAGAAACAGGAGCAGGAGCAGGAGCAGGATCCGCACTCGTCCTTGCCTTGCCTTGTCTTGTCTGGCAACGCGGCGTATGTGTAATGTAATTTGGCAGCTTTCGCTGGAACGGCTGGCACGAAGGGAAGCCTGCTCATGCTGGCAATTAGCACGTCTCAGTTCAGTTTTTGGTCTGCTGCTCCTTTGTGTCCCGGCAATTTTCTGGCAGTACTTTGATCACAAAGATGTCCTGAGATGTCGCACACTCGGCGCTTTTGTGTGTGAAAGGAAGCCTCACCGCCTCACCAAATAGGTCCCAATGCCGCCTAACAAATTGCAAATGGCCTTGATAATCGCAAATGATGAGCAATTGTTCGCAGGCGAAACCGAAAGGACTCGCAAAAGGACCTCGAGCGGGATGAGCCAACACCTTGCGACTGTCTTGTCTTGGAACAGGATGTCAACCCTTCCTTCGAGGATCTATCAAAAGTTGCCATTCTTGGAGAGTGTGCTCTTAATGGGCCTAATTATGGGGAACAATTAAATAAATGGCCATATCCTGGCATGTCTAGCATTGCTTTTAAGCTGCGAAACTTATGTTTGATTAGATCATGATTTGATGGCACTTTCTGGTGACTTTTTTTTACAAAAAAGGGTTTTTTGGAGAAAGACAAAGGAAACCCTATTAAACCATTTAAAACAGGTCTCAGTCTAGCCTCAGTTATAATTAAAAGCAATTCCCCTTGTTTGAAGAGAACAGAATAACGTTGAATAATAAGTTAATGTTTTAAGCGGCTTGTCAAGCCATGACCTTGGCCCCAGCAAAAAAAGAACCAGAATAATGGAAAAAGTAAGCATTTTGTGCCGCCTTCTCATTACAATTTAATGCGCTTTGCTCAACAGCTTAGTGAAGATTTAAATGGCGGCGGTCTCCCCTCTTTCACTCCTTCTCCCCCCAAAAAAAATAAAATAAAATAAAAGAAGGAGCCATTAAAGCGATTTAGTTAATTAACATGCCATCCGAGTGCCTGGGCTTCTGCCATTGAGCTCATTGTAAATGCATGGAATCGATTCCAGGGACTTTCACTCTCACTCTCACACTCTCACCCACTCCTGGCCAGGATCTGGACTTGTCTGCCAATTTTCCAATGTTTTTTCGCCCAATTAGCTGCAACCCGGCAATTTCCATGGGCCAACTCTCATCGCCAGGCCCTCAAACAGGCAGCTTGCATCTGAAATGGGCATTTAAACGCTCGAAATATAGGTCGACATTGGGCTAAATGGCTGAGTTTAATGGTTTAAGCTTTCGTTTTTTCTATTATTATTTATTTTCAAGTGCCTCAGATTTGTGTCTAGTTGAAGAGCCCTTTAGAGCTGAATTTATTCAAATGGGGAGACCCTCTAGCTAAAGTACTTTTTGTGAAATAAATGCAACGTTATTATTTGAGCATGAGTATTTTTTAAATATTTCTTTGTATATATAATTTAAATAAGAAATAACTTAGGTTTAACATAAATTTTATAAATTTTTACACTATTCTCCCTACAGACACACTTGGCGTATACTTAATTAAAGGGTTTTCACATTAAGTATACGACATGTATGTTGGATTTCTCTTAAATTGAAGACAATTTTTATGCACTTTCAGGAAATATAAATTTTAGATTAAGTTTTGATTTTTTTTTAAATTTTTTTCATTGGTAAATTTCTATCAAAAAATGGTATTCTAATTTCAGTCAGAAGCGTGTAACTCACGAAGGAGTCATTTCCGACCCTATAAATCATATATATTTTTGATCAGCATCATCAGGCGAATTTTTCTAGGTATATAGTAAAAAAACAAATTTTTGACAATTTTTTTTTAAATTTACATCGTAAAAATGTCAAAAATTGATAAAATTTTTAATTTTTTTACATTTTAAACTGAGTATGCAGATTTGTTAACGCAATTTAAACTAGCATGACACCGTTTTCCGAATCAAAATTAATGCTTTTTTGACTTAGTTATGAGTTTTTTAAGTTTTAATTTTTTTTAATTTTTAAATAAAAAATAATTAATAAATATCGGTAAAAAAATGGTATTCTAATTTCAGTCAGAAGCTTGTAACTCATGAAGGAGTCATTTCCGACCCTATAAATCATATATATTCTTGATCAGCATCAAAAGGCGAATCTTTCTGGGCATATAATACAGAAACATATTTTTGGCCATTTTTTTTAAATTTTTTAAGGGGTTACATTGTTAAAAATGTCAAAACTTGATAAAAATTTTAATTTTTTTACATTTTAAACTGAGTATGCAGATTTGTTAACGCAACTTAAACTAGCTTGACACCGCTTTCCGAATTAAAATGAATGCTTCTTTGACTTAGTTATGAGTTTTCTAATTGTTGATATTTTTTAATTTTTATATAAAAATTATTGATAAATACCTATCAAAAAATGTTATTCTAATTTCAGTCAGAAGCTTGTAACTCATAAAGGAGTCATTTCCGACCCTATATATTATATATATTCTTGATCAGCATGAAAATCCGCGTCGATCTAGGTATGTCCTGCAAAAATTGATTTTTTTCCAAATTTTCATAATTTTATAAGGTGTTAAATCGTTAAAATTGACAAAAAAAATTATGAAAAATTTTAATTTTGTACAAAGTTAAATTGAGTATGCAAATTTATTAAGCTGGCAAAAACTAACATAGAACTGCTTTCCGCATTAAAATTAATGCGTTTTTTGCCAAGTTATGAAATTTTTAAAATATTAATTTGTCGAAAAAACTGTCATATAAAAATCTATAAAAATATTGATGCGGAGAGTGCAATTATTTAATTTTAATTTAAAGTGATGCAGGAATTTGTATCTACAAACACTTGGTTATATTATTATTATTAATCGTTATAATTCATATAAATTCTGTAATTTGCTCAAGTGGCTTATGGTTACTCTAACTTCCACTGCCAACTATGATCTTTGCTGGCAGAAAGCAGCTTTCCTTATTTATTTACGACTTTCTAATTCAGTTTCAGTTGGCAGACGGGCCTTAAATTGCGGAGCAACTGTGGCGTGCTCACTGGCATTTCTTCGATGTGACAATAAGCCGCTTGTCCTATCTCGGGAAATGCAGGAAAACGACTGCCCCAGGACACACTCCCAGGAGCAACAGTTACTGTGTGCGTGTGTGTGTGTGTGTGTGTGTGTGTTTGTGCAATTTTCCGAGAGTTAACAAAGTGAAAAGTGGGCGCCACGCCCCTCGACTGCTGGTGGCACGTAATTTATGCATGGCACAAAGAACGATGCACTCGGAAAAGCAGAGAAGCAGCATCAGGAGCAGCAGGACGAACTCGGTCTCAGGATCAGGCTCCATCTCAGTCTCAGACTCCTTCTGAAGTGAAAGTCGAAAGGCAATCTGCAGTTGCCGGGGTCAAATGCTAAACATCAATCACGCAACCCACTGCCGGGGTCTGGATTTACACATACTTGCCACATCCTCCTCCCCTTCGTATTGATTTCCTATTTGTTGCGGCTGCTGGCAATGCAGCCTTTAATTGAATCGATGGTGGAGTGTCCTGTCGATGGCAGGATTAGGCTGCAATCCAAAGGTAACTGAGCTGTGCCACTTAATACGTAACATGTCGCAGCCTTAATTAATGGCAAACATCTTGGCCAGAAGGAAAGCCGCAGTCGTTGGCCGCTCTCTGTGGTAAATAGTTGTCTAAATAAACTGGACCGGAGAGATAGTCCCTGAAGCATGGCTTTAAGAAAGAATTCAACTTTACTTCTTCTGGGAAAATAAATCAAGAGCATACTCTTTTTGGAATAACAAGTAAACACTTTTGGTTTTGGTAAAAATAACTTCAATTATTTCTCTGACTTTTTGATAATAAAATGCTACATAAATATAGAATAAAATATGCTGTGTACTGTTTATAATTTGGAATTTAAAAGAACTCTTTTACTCACCTAAAGAACTTTGCCACAATAAACTCCTATTTAAATAAATAAAATTTGAAATAAAAACTTATGTTATACACTGCAATTTGCCTGAGTTTATCCCCTCTGTTTTTCACTTTAAAGACCACTCTTTAATGATTTATCCCCCCATATTATGCAAGTGCAATTTCCTGGCATATTAATAGACTGATTTTTAATAAACTCTCATTGCTGCACCCGGAAGCCAAGGCAAACAGACATGTTCGCACGGCAAACAATTAAGCGGCCATAAAACAAGTCAAGAGTGCAAACACCAGGCCACATATAGTACAGGGATACTATATATATATATGTGTGTATTTATGCTATATATTGGAGGTAGTTAAACCGCATCGAGCGATCAAAATGACAAGCGAAGGCGTTTAATTAAAACTGACTCTCTGGCAAAGGCAAAGGAATTGGCGGGACGCGCGCATAATTGAAATTTTCCAATGCGTCATTATGGGAGCCCAAAAAAAATATTAAAAAAATAGAAGAAAATCCAACAACTAGCCGCAGTTTTTCCGACACTCCCCCCAATTTCTTGGCTTCGCTTTTCTTGATTTTTTTCTGGGGTTCTTTTTTTTTGACGCGGGAGGAGCAGCGTTAATTGCGTCGTGTTGACAGGCAGAAAGGCCGCCACGGGGGGAGTGTGTTTGTATTGACAGCAAATTAAGCAGTTTTAATTACAATCAGGCCAGGCAGCAGCAGCAGCAGCAGCATCAGCAGCAGCAGCAGCAGCAGCAGCAGCATCAGCATCAGCAGTTGGGGCATAAACAATAAGCTGTCCGCCAGCAGAAACACTCAATAAAGGCAATTTTCACACACAAGACATCACATCGATATGGGATTTTTGTGGGCTAAATAAATCTTATCAGTTCTTACTGACATATTTCTTTTTCACCATAATTTCCACATTAAAAAACAATTATTTGAAGGGAAATTCACATGTTGTCAAGACAAATTTTAATTATTTTTCGCGTTGACTGTGCATTATTCAGAACCTTTTTACCATTTACTAGCCAGGGCAAGGTGCCTGTAAAAATAATAAAAATAAATTGTTTGCTTTCAATATAAACGTAAATATTATTAAACTGGCATCGATATATCGCCATATATGTTACATATATGGACAACTTAATTTTTCATTTATGTTTGCAAATTGCCTGGGCCCTGATTTCGCCTTAATCAATTTACGATACGTCAAAGGGTTAAATGGTTTCAACCGGCGCCGCCGCCGGGTCGGAAAATGGGTTTGGGGGGGGGGGAAATTGGCCCAGAACCGGAAAACTTGTCCCCTGGTCTTTGATGTTGCATGTGAAGGCTGCAAGTTGGCAATCAATATCTAATGAAATCTGAAATGCCAGTGCCAACATATATACGAAAAAGAATTTAAGGCAGAGAATACCCTAAAATAAAGAAAGTCATTTTGATATTTAATATATATAGTATATTTTAAACTATTTCTTATATATTTATATAAATAATATGTACCCTTTCAGGGTATTATAATTTTAGTTAGAAGCTTGTAACTCAAGAAGGAGTCATTTCTGACCCTATAAATCGTATATATTCTTGATCAGCATCAACAGGCGAATCTTTCTAGGCATATAATACAAAAACAAATTTTGTACCATTTTTTTCCAGAATTTTATCATTAAAATTGTGAAAAATTTAAGGAAAAATTGAATTTCTTAAAATCTAAAAATCTAATTATGCAGATTTATTAACCCTATTAAAACTAGCATAGAAAAGCTTTCCGAATTGAAATTCATGCAATTTCGGCTTAGTTATGATATTTGAAAAACTTAGATTTACCCAAAAAAAAACAACATAAAAAAATATCGATTTAATATACCTAGAATACACAGTGTTCATTGGCTTATTTATGATCGATTTTCCTATAGAACCAATGATCCCTGATGGGATCATACACACACAGTTAGCTTCCCTTCTTGTTTTATTAAAAATAAACTCTTTCCCCAGTTAACAACTCTTTCTTTTTTCTGACACTTTAATTTCCATTAAAAAACCAAAAGAAATACGATACAAAGTGTAAACAAAAAAAACCACTGAAATAGCAAACACATTCGAGGACACTTGACGCGGTCCATCAGTTAATTTCCCAATAGCCCTCGCAGCAGGGTATGTACTATGTACTGTGTATATACACTATGTTATATGGGGGAAAAAGTAAACTTTGACAATGGCCAATTTGGAAAAGTCGAAGGAGCGGAGTGAATCGAACCGAACCGCATCGCACCGATTACGAATGCCATCCATGTTCGATGGCAATTTAATGTGCTTCAGTGCGTAGAGTGATTTTTTCAAAAACAATCGAAAACCGATTGACCAGAGCAATAAAAGACATTAAAAAGTACATTAAAAGCACCTCCCCCTCCAATGCAATTGCCGCCACAGAGGGAGTATTTAGAAAACAATTTTATGGCAATATCTGTACATATATATACATGATACTTACGTGCGATTAAACTAACATTTGGGCTGAATGATGGAGTAAACAAGTCGCTGGATGCACTGTAAGAGATCTCATTTGAATGGCGGCGCTAATTGGAAATGGATTTAATGGCGATATAGCCGCGGGGACTCAATCTTAATTGACTCTCACAAAATAAACCAGAGGCCAAGTTTTCTAATTTCGGTCAAAGATATAAATATACACCTGAATCAGAGCACATCCTGACTTTATCCTTGGACCAACTCCAAGTCCAGAAAGTGGAGCACAGTTCCGCCTCGGTAATTTCCACCTTTGCAAATCAATATTGAGTCCTCTTCCCCTCTCTAAATGCAAGTTCATAATTAATTTAATAATATTTTTGTAATATAAATATTATTCCAACTGAATTCATTAGTAGCTCTTTCTCAACCACAACTTATTCAGACGATTAATTCAGGCAGGATTTAATTTCTTGACAAAAAAGAGAGCTCTATCCTTGGCACGGTCCTTGCTCATTGCCCAATTCAGTGCTAACTCAATTTAGGGACACTCGGTGAGTGCCTTAGCCACCCTGCCCCTCCCCTTGTTTCCCCCTCTCTGAGCCCACTTCCTCCCTTTCTCAGTCGAAAAAAAAGCAACATTGTCACCCACATGCACGCGTACACGGAGCTACACCGCCATTCAGGTGCTCGCTTCAGCCAGGTAGAACAGCCAGTGTTGACATAGCTATAAAAAATGAAATCAAGTTAAATGTTAAATATATATATACAAAAATGTATAAACTAAAAAAAAATACTATTAAAAAGGATTGATTGATTTTATAAAATATGCGTTATCTGTATTTGCAAGTAAAAGTCTTTTATGTTGCAAAAACAAAACTTATCTCTAAGAACCAATGAACTAAATACTGAGCCTATATTAAATTCATATTCAAGTCACAATAAAATAAAAAGCACACAAATAATGGTTGATAAAAACATGAATTTTATCTATATAACAATACGGTTTATCAAATCTACATCTATTTTCTCCAATGTTTAAAAAATAAATTCTTACAGATGAAAAGTAATGTATTCAAACCCACATTAGATAATAGTTTTAAATTATTTCAGCTCTGTGGTTTTATATTATTTATATATTTAAATAAAAAAATATATTTAGCTTATAATTAAAGCTATAAACTAACCAAAAAGCCAGCACCATTTCGTTTCCGTAGGCTGGGCAAACTTTTTTGTGTGCGCGCTTGAAAGTATGCAACGCAAAAAGTGGAAGATGGCGAGAATAAGGCTGAAAGTTGAGTGCACAGTACGCCCTGTGTGTGTGTGTGTGTAGTTGAGAGGATGCTGCTGGTAAGGGGGCGATGCGTGTGTGTGCGGGGAAGTTGGTGAAAATTTGTCGTAAATATTAAAATTTCATACGTTTATGCAAATTCACTTTCGACAACTTTACTTCCTGTCGTGCTTTCTCTCCCTGCTCGCCTTTGCTTTTGGCTTTTACTTTTTTACCTGTGCCGCCTCACTCCCCCGCTATCCTTGTTACATTTTACTCTACTTTACTCCTCCCCATCTTATTTTTACCTGTAAACTCATAACCGCCCGCCACACCTTTCTGAGCCATTACCACAGTCATTGTCGGCTTCCGTTATAACGCAGGCTTCACGGCAGGTGGGCTCCTTTCTAACGGATATGTACACTGTAAGAAAAGTCTTGATTTTTCAACAAGATTTGTATGGCCGAGTCACCATAAATATAATTAATTACAAGGTATTTTTATGGTGATTATACAATTTTAATGTAATCAAATTCAACAATATTCTAGTGTAATTTCTCTCCGTGCACGCTGTGACACTTACCTGCGGCTCTAGGAGTAAAATGAGTTGTCGCTTTATACGAAAATGAACATTTATTAAGTTGAAATTACATTACAAATAATTTTCATATTATTGTAATGCACACACACACACACACATACGGGCGTTTGCCTATAAAGGGGGCGTGGCGAGTAATATCCTTGTAATATTTATGTAAATGCGTAACTGTTGCCTCGCGCCTGCCTTCCCTGAGAGTTACTCATCTTTCTGACGGCTGTCAGTCTCGCCTGAGCTCCAGCCTCCGCCACTCGCTTATTTATTCATTTGCATAAAATGTTTTAATAAAGATTTTGATTTAATTTCGAATGTGCGTGTGTTGAGGAGAGTTCCAACCAAGGGCGAGGACTAAGTAAATGGAATAATTGGCCTTTATAGCGTCAAATTTGTCACATCTCGTATGCAGATTTTTTGTCGCACACCAAAAATTTAATTGAAATAATTTCTGGAACGTGTTTGGACTTATTTTTTCGTATGAAAAAAAGGGATTAATACGCATGTTCTAAAATATAAGTGTATATAAGCTATAAATAACAGGCTTTTGGCTAGTTAATATGTTAAACAAAGTCAATAAAACACTCCAAAAATTGATGCAACTTTATTAATTAAAATATAAATAAAAGGCTTGGCCATAAATATCGATCATTGCAACCATAACTCTGACCAATTCCCCAGACGGCCATTCAATCCAATTCCCAATAATCGAAAATATATATACATACATCCATATATGCATATTTGCATATATAGTAGAGTCCGGGTATAATTTACTGTCTGCAACATTTGGCCAGCAGACAATTTAAACAATTTAATTTTCATGCCCAAAAACGGATGGCATATTTCATGCCCCCAACGATTTTCCATTTACAGATAGTCCATAAATTCTGAAATTTTTCAATGTATATATATTTCTATAGAGAATTAAAGCTTAAACTGGATTAAGTGGCCTGTCCCCCCTCCAAAAATTGTAAGCTCTTTCCATTTTAATTGCAATGTTTAAGTTTTCGGGTAAGTGGGTTAGTGCCCAGCTTCTCATTGTCCAGAGCATATATTTTATATTTTAATACCCTGTTTTCTAGGGGTCAATCAATTATTTAAATAACCCTTTAGATAAAGATTTATTCAAATAAAAAGATGTGCTTAAAACTCAATTATTAAGAAAGTTGTAAAACAAAAGTTACGTTATGCCTGTAGTTTACATTACTCATACGCAGCGTTGGCTGTGCACTTTGCACTTGTAATTAGTTTTAGTTTTAATTTGTTAATTATTATTTCCAATTTATAACTTTTCTTTGCTTAATTTTATATAAATAAATAAGATTTTAAGCTCTGATAGATAATAAAAAGTCTCAATATGTTCCATAGACATTACTCATACGCAACGTTGGCTGTGCACTTTGCACTTGTAATTAGTTTATTTTAATTTGTTAATATTTATTTCCAATTTCTAATGTTTCTTTGCATAATTTCCTATTAATAAATACGATTTTAAGCTCTAATAGATAATAAAAAGTCTCAATATGTTCCATAGACATTACTCATACGCAGCGTTGGCTGTGCACTTTGCACTTGTAATTAGTTTTAGTTTTAATTTGTTAATTATTATTTCCAATTTATAACTTTTCTTTGCTTAATTTTATATAAATAAATAAGATTTTAAGCTTTAACAGATAACACAAAGTCTCAATTTGTTCCATAGACATTACTCATACGCAGCGTTGGCTGTGCACTTTGCACTTGTAGTTAGTTTTAGTTTTAATTTGTTAATTATTATTTCCAATTTATAACTTTTCTTTGCTTAATTTTATATAAATAAATAAGATTTTAAGCTTTAACAGATAACACAAAGTCTCAATTTGTTCCATAGACATTACTCATACGCAGCGTTGTCTTTGCGCTTTGCTCTTGTTTCTTGTTTCTTTTAGTTATTTGATTATTATTTCCAATTTATATTATTTCTCTACATAATATTCCATTATTATATCCGATTTTAACAGGTAACTTAAAAGTCTCAATACCTTTCATAGAAATTGCGCATACGCAACGTTGTCCTTGCAAATTGCACTCTCTGTCTTTACATCCTCCAGTCTTCATCTTCGTGTCGTTGCTGTCGCTGCTCGGTGGGTGTCTGTGTGTGCGTGTGTTTTCCGCCCTGTTTGTTTTAGCTAAGAGTGAATGGAGGTGGAGGTGGAGGTGGAAAAGTGGACAAGTGGCGGCAAAAAAAGAAAAAAAAAACCAGGAAAACTGGCACCAGGAACAGAACCCGGAGCAGAACCGTAAAGGTTGCGCTGCCTGGACAAGCGCTGCATACGAAATGCGTTGCAACGGGGCCAAGGGTTATCAGTGGAAAGCGGACGGTCGGAAAAGGTGAGGATGAGCTTGGGTAAGGGGTGGTGTGGGTTGCCCGCCGGGGTCACCCGCTCATTGTTACAGTTTTCCCAGTTTTCCACTCTGCTCTGGCATTCCGCTCACGTAACATTCGTATAACTTTCTATGTATCTGCATTCGCACCTAGCACGCCCCTCGCCCCTCTGACAAATATCTATTGTGCTGTATTACGGCGGCCATTGTTTGCCAGTTAGTCGAGAGTGTTGGTCCCCAAAAGAAGAAAAAAGAAAATGGAAAAACAAGACAAGACAAACACGAAATGAAAGGGCTGCTGCTGCTGCTGTCGCCCCATCTTATTCGCAATGATATTGTGGAGAAAGTGCAACCTAAAACCTGCTGCAGGTTCTTCTTCCTCAACTTTTCAACTATTTTTGGGCTGTCACTTATTAAACGAGACAATGAAGGAATTATTTATGCATTCGGAGAGTTTTTGTGGGCAGGTACCTGGCATTGTGTGTTTTTCCTTCTATTTATATTGTCTTGTAAACGTTGCACTTTCTTTCGTGATTTGCTGAGAATTTTGTTAGTTAATAAAGGCAAATATACTTGGAAAACTTCTTTATACATTTACATTAAATTTCAAATATAATTTTTGACTTTATTTCATTCTTTCTGTATATATATTTTTTTATATATAATATTATTTAACCCCCAAAACAGGCAGGTTCATCCCTTCTTTTTTTGTACAAACTTAAGCACCACTTACAATGGGACAATAAGCCCCAAAAGCTGTTTCCACCTGCCAAAAGGAAAATTATTAAAAAATCTAAGGAAATATTTACATATATATTGAAGCTATATACTATATACTATATGTATTTGGGCAAGTGAATGTGAATGTCGCAAATGGAGCACGCTTATATTGAATTTTAAGCTTTCGACAATGACGACAACGGAAGGATTTGCGCCACATCCTTGTCCTCATCCTCGTCCGCCGCTTTCTTTTCTTTTTTTTTTTTGGCGCGTGACTTTGTTTTAGCTTTTGTCTTCCTGCCCCTGCCCCTGCCCCTGGCCCTCCGCTTGTGTCTCTTTATTTCGCCAACATGTGGCAAAATTATTTCCGCTCAAAAATCCACTTCCGGCAACTTCCTCTATTCATGCCACACACTTTCACTTTTCATTTGCTGTTCTGCTCTTTTTTCTTAATATATATAGTATATGTTTTTTTTCTGTACTGGCTTTTGTTTCAGTTTATCCGCTCTTTGTTTTTAGGAAATTGAAAAACAGAAATCTCCTTTTGTGTTTTACGGTTAGAGTAAAGCACCGTTTGGCGTCGAGTTAAGGACCTGCAGATGACAAATAAAGGTGGGAGCCAAGGTCCTTTAGAGGGGGGGTGGAGTGGGCACTGGGGAAAATAATCCAAAGAAAACTATAATCAAATTATTTAGATACCTTGCAAAGAAAGGAAATTGGTAAATTGATTTGAGTTTTAGGTATTTAGGTATTTAAGAAACCTAATTTCCTGAAACCCTAGAATTCCCATTTAAATATATTTATTATTTATATATACTTAAATATTTCTTCCAGTGCTTTAGCAACAAATCAACTTTGCCAAATGTCAGCAAAAGTACATCGTACATAAATAAAAGAAAAGAAACAAAAACACACGCAAAAAAAAAACAAAAAAAGGGCAACAAGGGAAAGTTGCTGCCTGCGCCTTTCCCTGTCCCTGTCACAATGTCACAAAAATTGAATAAAGTTTTCCTTTGAAAATTTACGCCCTCAGCTTGAAGTGTGTATGCGTGTGTGTGTGTGTGTGTGTGTGCTCGATGGTGTGTGTGTCTTTGTGCGTTCACCTGTTGATTGTAGGCGGTAGCAAAGGTAAAAGGTGAGAATCGCCAATTTTAGTGCAGATATCCCCAGAATATCGATAACTTCCTGGTCAAAAAAATTGAATGTAAATGGGAAACTAGCTGGAAATGCTTCCGAAAAATGCGAAAATTAATGAAGGGATGGATGGTGGAAAGTAGAAGGTGGAAGTTAGTGGAGAGTTAACTATTCCCGCCTTAGTTTGTGCTGCCTTTCATTATTAAACAGCACTTAACCCACAAAGACCCACTAACCGGTCAGTGGCTTTCACTTTGGGGGTGTTAAGTTCCCTTTCTATTCCAGAGGCAGGGGATTCACCACCCTTCCTGCCTTGCACCCTTCCAACCCCTCCTTCCTTGCCTTTCCTTCCCACGCAATCTGCCAGACGGGCTAGAGACAAAAGCAATTCCCATTTGCCGTCCATTAATTAGGGAAAGCGAGGAACTGTTCTCACTCAACTGTGTTCTCAGTCAGCTGCTGTCTCAGTTTAACTGTTACCTCTCGAACTGTTACCACTTGAACTGTTACCACTTGGAACTGTTACCTCTCGAACTGTTACCACTTGGAACTGTTTCCAGTATTTCGGGCGCACTCTTAAGCACTCTCTTAAGCCCAAATGCAAGCAGGAGAAAACTGTGAACAGTGCACCCTACACAAAGCGGGCATTTTAGTATTCATTTAATTTTTAATTTATTTAAAATACTTTAGGGGATTGTTTTAAAAGAAACTAAAGAGAAATGCATTTAAAAGCCTTTTAAAATAATCACCATAAAATAATACCACTTAAATACAAATCGTTTACTTTGAAAATAATAATTGTATTGAGTTAAAAAAAAAGAACAAAGCAGAAATTTAATTATTGCTTTACTATTTGCTTTATTTACGTAATTATACCCTTGCAGGGAATTATAATATCAATCAGAAGTTTGCAAGTCATCTCCAAACATATAAACTATAAAGTATATGATCAGTAAATAATTATGATCATTAATTAACCATGAGCAGTTAGGAACTCTGAACATTAAGTAACTCCGAACAGTAAGTATCTATGATCAGTAAGTATCTATGACCAGTAAGTATGTATGTATGATCAGTTACTAACTTTGAACACTAATAAACAATGACTTGCAACTTTTGTACACAACACATTTCTGAGAATCCGCCGGCAGCAGTCACTTCGTTCCGGGGATGTTAGAACGAGTTGAGAATCATAAACATGTGCGAGATTTGTTTCGGAAGAAATTTAACAGCAAGCTGCTTAAATAAAACTATGGAGTTATTCTTCAATAAAATTCTACTAGTATTTAACTCGGAGCATGGCGAATCGGTGGACTATATATATACATATATATGCTGCCATAGGAACAATCGGACGATTTATAGAACTATGATCAATAAGAAACTCTAAACATTAATTAACTATGAGCAGTAAGTAACTCTGAACAGTGAGTATCTATGACCAGTAAGTAACTATAATCAGTAAGTATCTATGACTAGTAAGTAACTATGATCAGTAAGTATCCATGACCATTAAGTATGTATGTATGATTAGTTACTTACTTTGAACACTAATAAACAATGACTTGCAACTTTTGTAACACAACACATTTCTGAGACTCGGCCGGCAGCACTCACTTCGTTCCGGGGATGTTAGAACGAGTTGGGAATCATAAGCACAGATGTACGAGATTTGTCTTGGAACATAATTAAGCTATTTGAACGAAACTATGGAGTTATTCTTCTATATAATTTTACTTGCATATATGTCGGAGCATGGTGAATCGGTGGACTATATATATATATATATATATGCCATAGGAACAATAGGAAAATTTTAAGAAAAAAATATTATAACTTTTTCAGTTTTCAACAGATTTTCATCAAATTTAATATATAGCCGTTATATATTAATTTAAAATGTTGTGTAAAATTTTATGAAAATCGGATATACATAGATGCTATACAAGCAATTGTTAAAAATATACTATTGACTTCTTTAATAAACCTTAATTAAAGGGGCTTTTCGTACCGAGCCAAGCCCAAGACAGGGAACAGCTGTGCTTTCCCCTCTACAAATGAGAACAGCTGGGCAGTAAGTGTTCCCGCTTCTATGCAATTTCCAGGGGAAATCCTGCCATCCTTCCTTCCCATTCTACCATCCATCCTTTCGATAACATCGACAGGTTGTCCTAGTTCCAGCAGCTAATTGATGGTTGCCTTTGGCCCTTTTAATGGGTTTTCCTCACCTGCTCACCTGTATCAATGCAAAACAAAAAAAAACTAACACATTTAAGCAGGTAAAACTAAAGAAGAAAAAAAACAACAACAGAGTGCAGAAAACAGAATGTTTATCATTTTTCCTGGGCTTATCGATCGACGGGAGTTATCGCGTCATGGGTGTGGGTTAAACCTGGCCAGGAATACCCCAAAAGCCTTATCAGGAGGGCTTCCCTTCGTCATGCCATGTAAGACCAGCACTATCTATTCGGGAACACTCCTGATGGCATTATTATTTAATATTTATTTTAAATTGTTTTCGTCATGGAAGTGGGATTAACTTTTGTTGTTTTGCCCTTTTTTGGCCGCTTTTTTCACTCTGTTTTCGCTTTGTTGGTAATATATTTATCAACCGATGCATTATTAATGCAATTTAATCATTCAGTCACCCGAACGGTCAAATATAATTAAATAATATAATTATGGGAGAGAGAATGTAATTCAAATGATTTCTAATCTCCGAAAAATAATTTAAAGGGAATTAGTATGTGTAATAGAATTAACCTTTAGCCGAAAAAACAAAAAAATAAAAGCTGTAATTGGAAATGACTAGCAACAATAATTGCTAAACAAGCTTTAATAGTTTGTACTTTCCTTTATACATTTTTTTCTTTATATTTATTTAAATTTAATTTTAAATGAAAGCCATTTAGTTTATATTTTTATTTCATTTTTATTAAAATATATATATTTTCTGTGTATGTTTTTGTTTTTCTATATAAAAATTGATCTTTTGGTTATACGTTTAAATTTTTTTGTAGTATATAGGATATAGTTGAAGGAATATAGTTTCAAAATGATATAGTATTGTAGGGGTATTGAAGGAATATTGATAAATCTTAGAAGCTTCCCGGAATTTGGACTAAGCTGAATGCTTGCCATGTCCATGCTTCTGGTGCTTCTTGTGCTTCTTGCCCTTGTCCTTGCACTTTTTGTCCTTTTTCTGGCAGTGTTTCTGCGGCTTTTCCTCCGATCGAGAGTGGGAACGAGAGCGTGGTCTGGAGTGGGATCTCTCCTGATGGGAACGGGACAGAGAGCGTCCTTGACGACGACGATCCTGGTCTGGGGCTGGCGGGCCAAAAGCAGGCGGATGTAAAGGAGGAACCCCTAAGGGCTCACGATATGTCCAGGGAAAACCGGGTATGGAATGCGGTGGATTAGCAAGGAGAGAGGCAACCTGATACTGAGGATTGAGGCGAGGATTTCTTACTGGTGGGGGGGGGCCATGATGTGGCCCATGATGTGGCCCATGATGTGGCCCATGATGTGGGCCATGATGGGGGCCATGATGGGGGCCATGATGTGGGCCATGATGGGGGCCAAAATGATGGCCATGGTGGGGGCCATGATGTGGCCCATGATGTGGGCCATGATGCGGCCTGTCATGACGGCGTTTGTGCCTCTTGTCCACCTTTTCTTCGCTGTCCGAACTGGAACTTGATGAGCTCGACGAGGAGGAGCTGCTGCCCTTCTTCTTCCTCTGCTTCTTGGTCTTACGCTTCTCGTCGGAGCTGGAACTCGAACTGGAGCTGGAACTGGAGCTCGACCTGGACCTAGACTTGTCGCCATGCTTCTTATTCTTCTTCCCTTTCCTGAGCTCCTGGTCGCTCTCCGAAGTGGAACTGGAGCTGGAGCTGGAGCGCTCTACTCGACGGTCATGTGATCGACCCTGGTGGCCATGTCCGTGTCCGTATCCGTATCCGTATCCGTGTCCGAATCCGTGTCCGTGTCCAAAATCTCGACGATTTGCGTGGGCGGATCTAGACAGAGATCGGCTCCTCCTGCAGCGGCAGTCCGTGATTGGTTCTCGGGCCCACGGCAGGCCCATCGACCGAAAAAACTGACACTGATCCTGCCAAGGTCCCCAAGGATGGGGACCAAAGTGATGGGGTCCAAAGTGATGGGGTCCAAAGTGATGGGGACCAAAGTGATGGGGTCCAAAGTGGTGGGGTCCAAAGTGATGGGGTCCAAAGTGATGGGGTCCCAAGTGATGGCGACGGTGACCGTGGCCATGACCATGACCGTGACCATGACCATGACCATGACCATGTCCATGCTTGTGACCATGTCCATGCCCATGTCTCCTTCCATGATGACCGTGCTTGCCATGCTTATGGCCAATGCTGTGACGACGACCATGATGATGACCATGAGGTCCCCGTCGCCAGGGATTGCGACCCCAGCCGTAGCCATAGAAGTTCACCTCCTGATCTTCGCCAGAAGTAGAGCTCGAGCTGGAGCTGGAGCTGGAGCTAGAACTGGAGCTGGAGCTGGATGAGCTCGAGGTGGAGCTAACGCTGTTCGAACGGGAACGTTGAGGGAGCTCTGGCTCCTCCGCTAGAAGCTCTCCCTCGGCGCCCTTTTTGGCCTGCTTCTTGGCCTTCTTGGCCTGCTTCTTCTGCTGCTTCTTGGCCTTCTTGGCCTGCTTCTTCAGCTGCTTCTGGGCCTTCTTAGAGGTGGACTGCTCTTGCTCTTGCTCCTCGGCCAGCAGGATGCGTGCCTGCTCCAGCATGCGCTGCACCTTGGACACCTTCCTGATGGCCTTGTTGAAGAGCCGGGTCGAACTGGCCGGGTTCTTGGCTGCCTCCGGGACAGCCACTGGAGACGGAGCGTCCTCGAAGTCGATGTCGCAGTCGAGCAGCTCGACTGGATCCTGCTGCTCCTGCTGCTGTCGCAGGTCTCTGGTCACCTCGCTCATGTCTAAGGATTCTCTTTGGACTGAATTTCCCTCAATGGCGTAATGAGTACAATTTTCTTTGTTTGCCTTGGAATAGTTTTTCCTGTCGATTTCGCTGAGAGCTTGTTGGTTTGGTTTCCACAAAGCTGCGAGCTGGCAAACTGATGACAAACGCTTGCCGGCCGGCAACTTTTATACGCTCCGCGGACCCACGACCACGTCGGCGTCTGGCGCCGGCAGAACGTTAACTCGCTGGATGGGGCAGGGGCGTAGTGCGGCACTCTCAAGGGGGGCTGGATGGGGATGGGTGTGTGGCAAATCGGGGCCTGGGAACACTCGGAGCTGTGCGAAATATGCGTCGCAGACAAAGGGAGAGCGATAGGAGTACAGTGGAGCTTGTTTTGTGCGGGAAAACTATATGGAATTTCATCACTGTACTTGTAAGAATGTCACATTTCTATTTGGTTATTTAATTAAACTAATTCTCTCTAAAAGCAATTGATGCACATTCTATAAATCAAATTAGATTTGGATTCAAAAAATATATATGTTTAAAGATCTAAACCAGCACAATCTGGCTTTTATTCTATATAATATATACAACTTTTGGAGTTTAAATTTAAATTTCATTCATTATTCAAAGTTCTGTTAATCAAAGTTTATTATTTAAGAATTAAAAGAATTCAAATAATTATTACAAAAACAAGAATGTCACATTTCTATTTGGTTATTTAATTAAACTAATTCTCTCTAAAAGCAATTTATGCACATTCTATAAATCAATTTAGATTTGGCTTCAAAAATATATATGTTTAAAGATCTAAACCTGCAAAATCTGGCTTTTATTCTATATAATATATACAACTTTTGGAGTTTAAATTTAAATTTTATACATTTTCCTAAGCTCTGTTAATCAAAGTTTATTATTTAAGAATTAAAAGAATTCAAATATTTATTACAAAAACAAGTAAGCACACCCAAGTTATTGGGATTAGTATTTCAGGGGTTTAAAATGTATTCTTTTGTAAACAATACTAAAGTAAAGGCTAATGCTTTCATTGTTGATACTATTGAATTATATATTATATATATTATTCTAATTTGCTTTTTCCCTTTAGGCAGGCTCCACTGTAGCTGTATCTCTCTCTTGTTCAGCTAAACACAACAAACGAGCAAGAGCTGTGATAGTATGGGTTTGTTTTCGCAATTCTCACTATCAGCTACGTGGATTTGGCGTCGTATTCGATATACGAGTTTTACTCATACAGAAATAAAAAATAAACTAAACAAAAAAACACAGAAAAAGACGAAAACAAAGCCTCCAAAGACCAGGCAGTGGGGAATTTTTTGCATTTATTTCGCCTTGTGATGAAATAGTTCCACAACAGCCGACGTGTAAGGTGATCCAAATAAATGTTGCATTTCGCAAGTTTAGGAAAATATGCAAAGTGTATAAAAAAACATTAAGAACGGTCTAGAACAGGGGGAAAAATCCACCTGAAAAGGTCAGGGATTTTCATCATTCATGCATCATTTTCATATCAAATGGAGATGGAGATCCATATAATGCTCCAGGAACTTCAGTTTGAAGATCCCTCATGCACTCAATTGATCGCTTCATCTGCTAAAAAATATTTATATATATTTTTTTTAATATATATTCATATATTGTACATATATGTATTTATTTATATATTTTAATATGGGTTTCTTTTGAGGAATCTTAAGGAGTTTGGGGTATTATTTAAATTAGGAAGGCAAATCAGAGATCACTTTTTTAAGAAAATTTCACCAACAGTCTCTTTGATGTACATATATTCAATATATATATATTAAATTTAAATTTAATAATTTAAGATCACTTGAGACTTATTATTTCTTCCAGAAATATTTTTATATTATATTTATTAAATTGTTATAAACAAGCATTAATTAATATCCACCATATGCACTTTTTACAGTGCATTTTAATTTCACAATTTTACGAAATACATAATAATATTTCGCGATTTGCTTGCCACACAAATTATTATTTTTATTAAAAAATATAAATCTTTTATATATACATAAAATTTTATAATATTTTGGGAATTATAGAGACTTTTATCACATTTCCCTTAAATGGTTATATTTATATCTGTAATAATACACTTGAAAGAACTCTTGCAAGATCTTTATAAAAGATCTTTTTTATTTTTACCACCCAACACAATATAAAATATATTTCGTTATTATATTTTAAATATATTTTTTATTCACATATATTTTGTATATATTTTAAATATTTTTTGAATATATTTTGTATATTTTTTTAAATATATTTCTAAGTTAAAATATCAGGGTGTAATTTGGTCAGGATTTTCTTGAAAATCTCTCATTGGGAATCACTATTTTATAAATATCAGGTATTATACATTCAGATCCTGGGGACTTGAACACGAAAACAAAAAATAAGCATACACTTGAGATTTTATTTTGGCTTCAACTTTAACACTTAACAGCTCAACGACTGATCTGTAAAAACATGAGACCAGGAGCAATCTTGGGTTCGGGTTCGGGTTCGGGTTTCGGGGGCAGGGGTTATCAGGGGTTTATAATACTGGGTATTTGGTATTTTATAATATATTTTTCAGGGGTCTCAGGGGATCAAACACAATATCACATGTAGATAACTGCATTTATGTAATGGCAGCTTGGCATGGAGTATGCCTCGTATATCTTTGGATATATATTGCTATATGGAGAGAGTGTATCTCTACGGCACTGGGCACTGGACTTTTGACTTTTCTATTTTTAATCGTTGGCTGGACTTTTCTTCAGTTTTAACTGACTAAATATTTTTTAAAATATATATGTATATATATAATTTAATTTTGAACACGTTGCCAAATTGAACGAAAACTTTTTTTCGGCCGACAAACGGTCCGAGTCGTTCGGCCGATGTCGCCAAATGAAATCTCCGCTGTGTAGCCACGTAAGCTCTGGGGCTGGGAGCATTATTTCACAAAGTTAGTCAACTTGGTCGAAAAAGCTCCAAGCAGAAACTTTGGGGAGCGGGAACAGAGCTTGCGCTCCCCACTTTGAGATAATGAGACCTCTCGGGAACCCCTCAGAGTCAAGAGAACTACTCAAGTGTAAAGCTTCTAGGGGATCGAGGGCTTTGGTCAGACCTTAAAAGGTCGACAACTCATAACAAAAAATTTCAAAAAAGATGTTTCTTTATTATATGCCTAGAAATATTCGCCTGTTGATGCTGATCAAGAATATATATGATTTATAGGGTCGAAAATGACTCCTTCATGAGTTACAAGCTTCTGACTAAAATTATAATACCATTTTTTGATCGATAATTATTAATTCTTTTTTATGTAAAAATTTTAAAACATCAAAACTTAAAAAACTCATAACTTAGTCAAAAAAGCATTGATTTTAATTCGGAAAACGGTGTCATGCTAGTTTAAATTGCGTTAACAAATCTGCATACTCAGTTTAAAATGTAAAAAAATTAAATTTTTATCATTTTTTTTTATTTTAACGATGTAACCCCTTAAAAATTTAAAAAAAAATTACCAAAAATATGTTTCTGTATTATATGCCCAGAAAGATTCGCCTGTTGATGCTGATCAAGAATATATACGATTTATAGGGTCGGAAATGACTCCTTCATGAGTTACAAGCTTCTGACTGAAATTATAATACCATTTTTTGATCGATATTTATCAATAATTTTTATATACAAATTAGAAAAAAATAAAAAATTAAAAAACTCATAACTTAGTCAAAACAGCATTGATTTTAATTCGGAAAACGGTGTCTTGCTAGTTTAAATTGCGTTAACAAATCTGCATACTCAGTTTAAAATGTAAAAAAATTTAAATTTTTATCAAGTTTTGACATTTTTAACAATGTAACCCCTTAAAAAATTTAAAAAAAAGGCCAAAAATATGTTTCTGTATTATATGCCCAGAAAGATTTGCCTTTTGATGCTGATCAAGAATATATATGATTTATAGGGTCGGAAATGACTCCTTCATGAGTTACAAGCTTCTGACTAAAATTATAATACCACTTTTTGATCGATATTTATTTATTATTTTTTATGTAAAAATTTTAAAAAATCAAAACTTAAAAAACTCATAACTAAGTCAAAAAAGCATTAATTTTGATTCGGAAAACAGTGTCATGCTAGTTTAAATTGCGTTAACAAATCTGCATACTCAGTTTAAAATGTAAAAAAATTAAAAATTTTATCAAGTTTTGACATTTTTAACGATGTAACCCCTTAAAAATTTAAAAAAAAATTACCAAAAATATGTTTCTGTATTATATGCCCAGAAAGATTCTCCTGTTGTTGCTGATCAAGAATATATATGATTTATAGGGTCGGAAATGACTCCTTCATGAGTTACAAGCTTCTGACTGAAATTATAATACCACTTTTTGATCGATATTTATCAATAATTTTTATATACAAATTAGAAAAAAATAAAAAATTAAAAAACTCATAACTTAGTCAAAAAAGCATTCATTTTAATTCGGAAAACGGTGTCTTGCTAGTTTAAATTGCGTTAACAAATCTGCATACTCAGTTTAAAATGTAAAAAAATTTAAATTTTTATCAAGTTTTGACATTTTTAACAATGTAACCCCTTAAAAAATTTAAAAAAAATTGCCAAAAATATGTTTCTGTATTATATGCCCAGAAAGATTTGCCTTTTGATGCTGATCAAGAATATATATGATTTATAGGGTCGGAAATGACTCCTTCATGAGTTACAAGCTTCTGACTAAAATTATAATACCACTTTTTGATCGATATTTATTTATTATTTTTTATGTAAAAATTTTAAAAAATCAAAACTTAAAAAACTCATAACTAAGTCAAAAAAGCATTAATTTTGATTCGGAAAACAGTGCCATGCTAGTTTAAATTGCGTTAACAAATCTGCATACTCAGTTTAAAATGTAAAAAAATTAAATTTTTATCATTTTTTTTTTATTTTAACGATGTAACCCCTTAAAAATTTAAAAAAAATTACCAAAAATATGTTTCTGTATTATATGCCCAGAAAGATTCGCCTGTTGATGCTGATCAAGAATATATACGATTTATAGGGTCGGAAATGACTCCTTCATGAGTTACAAGCTTCTGACTGAAATTATAATACCATTTTTTGATCGATATTTATCAATAATTTTTATATACAAATTAGAAAAAAATAAAAAATTAAAAAACTCATAACTTAGTCAAAAAAGCATTAATTTTAATTCGGAAAACGGTGTCTTGCTAGTTTAAATTGCGTTAACAAATCTGCATACTCAGTTTAAAATGTAAAAAAATTAAAAATTTTATCAAGTTTTGACATTTTTAACAATGTAACCCCTTAAAAAATTAAAAAAAAATGGCCAAAAATATGTTTCTGTATTATATGTCCAGAAAGATTCGCCTGTTGATGCTGATCAAGAATATATATGATTTATAGGGTCGGAAATGACTCCTTCATGAGTTACAAGCTTCTGACTGAAATTATAATACCATTTTTTGATCGATATTCATTAATTATTTTTTATGTAAAAATTTTAAAACATCGAAACTTAAAAAACTCATAGCTTAGTCAAAAAAGCATTAATTTTAATTCGGAAAACGGTGTCTTGCTAGTTTAAATTGCGTTAACAAATCTGCATACTCAGTTTAAAATGTAAAAAAATTGAAATTTTTATCAAGTAACGAGGTAACCCCTTAAAAAATTTAAAAAAATGGCCAAAAATATGTTTCTGTAGTATATGCCTAGATAGATTCGCCTGTTGATGCTGATCAAGAATATATATGATTTATAGGGTCAGAAATGACTACTTCATGAGTTACAAGCTTCTGACTAAAATTATACTATTTTTTTATCGATATTTATCAATAATTTTTTTATAAAAATTTACAAAAAATCAAAAATTAAAAAATTTATAAGTAAGCCGCACTAATTCTAGCATATAATTAATGATTGATGTATAAATATCAAATAATTATTGCAAAATAAAAAAGGAATTTACTACGAAACTGATCACCAAGGTGTTAATTTACAGTCAGTAAAAGCACCTTAAATTATATACACTTAATACAGTAAATATGTAATTGATATTTTAGATCCCACAGATAACCCTTAGATTCGGCAGATTCTGGGTATTGCGACAATAACGCTGCCATCCACTCCAATGCTGGAAGCCATCGGAGGTGTGAATCCGCTTGGCGCAGGCCGAGGCTTCCATTAGATTCTCGTCGAGGAGATCTGGAATATGGAGATATGTACACTCAGTGCTATAATATATAATTCCGAACATAATCCGCGTTTCCTACCCTCGCACTTGACATTACAGATGCCGCCACGCCTGCCCTCCTGGCAGAATCGGCTGTTGATCTGGAACAAACCATAGTTCCGGGAGCCATTCGGATTCGAGGTGATCCTGTTGGAGTCCAAATCGCTTTCGTGTTCCAGCAGGCAGATCCCTAGGTTGACATTGATTATGAGCATTAAATAATAATAATATTGAATTCAGAAGTAGGCAAAAACTCACAATTGGAGAGCAGCGATCGATCGAATCTGTAAGGTGGATCGAGCAGCTTGCGTGCCAGCTCGCAGCGCAGATAGCGCTTGGCCGAAACCAGGCCGGAGTCGCTGGCCAGCACGAGCAGGCCCAAGCCCAATCCCAGCCACGATCCGAACAGAGCAGCTCCCATCGTGCAACTGGCCAGAGGTTCGAGCGGGAGAGCGATGGCTGTGGCGGAGCTTTTGCGTCTCGACCTTGGCCGGCACCTGGCCCATTCCGGGGAATGGGATCAGATGGAGAGGGCAGATCGTCGATAAGGCGTTGATTTCATTTCATTTCCCTGAAGTCTAGAAAACCGGCTCTCAATCGTGCATATTAATTATAATTATAATTAAATCCATTAACTGCATATTTCCCTATTTATTTTCACCCAGAAAAAGAGCTCTGACGATGCACAGTTTATTTGTTAATCCTTTAATGACTTTAATAGTTTAATAGTTTAATTATCACAACTATGTGTTCAGTTTAAAAGCGAAAATTGTTAATGTCTTTATGTCTTATTAGTCGGGTTTTTCGTTTTATTAATTTCTTTTCCTTGCTGATTTTTACAAAAGTTGGAGTTGTATGTTTGCTTTGCATATAGGTTCTGTTCTTTTTTTTACATTGAAGTTGTAAGTTTGCTTTGTATATAGTTCTGTTGTTTTTTTTTACATGGTTTTTAGGGTGGTTTACTTTTGAATTATATAAAAAAAAAACAGCTTTGTAGGTAACAAAAAGAAACGTAGGAAAATGTATGAATGGACATTAATTGGCATTAGCTGCTCACATTTCTGGACTTGTGTTAGAATCTTTTGGGTTTCCTCGTGAAATATCTCCTTAATTTAAATTTTAAATCGTTAGTTAAACCTAGTTCATAAGATTAACTGTTTCGTGTATATATATATATTCATATATCATATGCTTCGTTAAGGTATAAATCTCTCGTGGCCTTCGAAACACTCTCTTGGCCTTCTTGGCCTTGGTACCTAGTATATAGACCCATTATATAGTGTGTGTATATATATATATAGTATATAGTATATAAGTTAAGATTACAGCAAAGTTAAATTTATTGGCAGAAGCGAGCAATTGGTTGTGGTTTTAATTCATCCGTGTTTCCTGCTTGTGTGTATAACTTATGAACTTATTCATCAGCAAATTGTTTCGTTTTCTCCTTTGTTTCTCTCCTTTACTTCCGTTTGTTTCCGTTTCGTCGCGTTCGGCGTTTTTCTGGTATTTCTGCTGTCCCTGCTCGAAGCAAATAGCTTGCAAGAACTAAACGTAAAACGTTTCCATCTAACTAGAACTAATAAACATTGTAATTTGCTTCCTTCAACTGTCTTTTCCCCTAATAAGTAGTAAAAAAAATGAATAACTAATTAATAAACAAGAAAAAATTTAACGAAAAAGTATTTCCTGTCCCAGAGAGGGAGAGGGAACAGAAATAAATGTGGGCCAAGTGCAGTGTATCCCCTACTCTCTTTCTATCTCTCTCGCTCTCTCTGCCGTCTCGTTCTCCCTCAATCCTGAGCTGGAGATCTCTGCGTCCCCCTAGTTAATGTGTTCCTTGGTTCCTAACTTAGTTTGTCATCTGCTGGGCGTAAATGTCCCCCTTCTCTACCTCCTGGTAAATGCACAAAAAAGGATGGAGAATAAATGTAAAAAATAAGTGAAATCAGTGAAAAAGAGTAATGGGTGTGTCCTAGTCTTGTTTGACCCCACCTAGTAGATGCGCTCGTAGAACAGCAGATAGGCCTGCGCCTTCAGCGCCGAGTCCTCGCTGACCTCCTGGACGCGAGAGTCGGACACGTAATACCATTTACCCGGCGGCGCCTGCACATGGGCGGCCTCCTCCTCCTGCGGCGTTTCCTCCTGCGGCGCATTGCCGCCGTCATCGGAGGTGGATGAGTTGCTGCTAGAGAAGTCATCGCTGTCGTCCATCGCCTGCATATGCAAATCGCGCGCCTTCCGCTTGGCCTGCAGCTCCTCCAGCTTCTTCAGCTGCTCATCGTCCTGATCCAGTTCCGCCTTGCTGCCCATCGGCAGGAACTTGTAACGCTTGTCGCCCGGCGTCACCTTGGGCCTCACCTTCACGTATGCCGTATAGTGACCACCGTACATGCCGCCCGAATGCTCCACGACGCCGTAGAGGGCGTACAGGAGCTTCTTCTGCTTGCGATCGATATTGGGAAGATTCTTCACCTTGGAGCCGCAGAAGGCGGCAATGTCCAGTAAATTGGGATAGCTAACCGGTCGCGTTAGCTTGCGGAAGACGCAGCGCGGTCCCAGCTGGAAGCGCTTCAGATGGAGGATGAGGACTGCCGGCGGACTGGAGACCAGCAGCTGCTTGGTGGCATTCGTATTCACAGATTTGGCCTTCGGGTCGCTTCCATTGATGCGCAGTGTGCAGCTGTCGCAGCCCACCTTATTCTGGCCGGTCATTAGTTCCACGGCGGTGAAGTTATTCAGGCAGGACTGGACGGAGCATTCACCGTCCTCGCACTGGTAGCGCGGGGCTATCGTGGTGCTCCAATCCGAGTAGCTCTGCGTGCGCACACGCTTCGGGCGGGCCTGGGCCTTGGCCAGGGCTTGGGCTGGCGTCGGAGCTTGGCTTGGCGGCGATAGCTTTACCTTCTCCAGCTGAGCCTCGTTCTCTGCTCCTTCTGCTCCTCCCGCTGCCAGGCCATTTAGTCCGCCCTGCTCGGCCCCAATGGATAGCTGGCGTATGAGGGAGGCTCCCTTCTCCGACAGCCCGGCACTGACCAGGCTAGCTGGCGCTGTGACCTTAGGGTCGCCCTCCGCCTCTGCTTCGTCGAGTGTTCCAGCCACGGAGGCGGACGAGGAGGAGTTGTTGCCAGTCGGTACGGTGCTCGAGCTGCTGCTGGTCACGTTGGTGCTGGTGCTGCTGCTGGAGGCAGTTGGTGCGGGACTGGTGGCTATGCCAGAGTCTGCAAGCAAGAGGCATTAAGAGTTTGCACAGCTTCTCTACATCTGGACTAAACCCAATTTAGACCTAGGTCACTCACCATTCTCATCCTCCTCCAGCGAATCCTTGTCCATGTTCTCGGGCGTATCGTCGCGCTTCTCACCCAGCGGCTGGGCGTTGCCATTGCTGTCCGTATAAAACTTGGCTGCCGCTCCCGAAGCGCCACCAGCAGCCGCTCCTCCCGGTGCCGTATCCTCCACCAGATTGTCCTCAACATCGGCATCCGAATGCTCCGAGGTGGTCGAGGTGGACGAGGTGCTGTGTTCAGCCTGATCCTTGGGCTGTTCCTCCGCCTGTCCGTCGCCAGAGCCCAGCCCATTGCCGTTCAGCTTGAGGCTGAGCTTCTGGGCCTGCTTGGTGCGCTGATGCTTGGCCGCCCGCTTGGCCTTGCGCTCCCGCTCCTTCTCCTTCTTCACCTGCGACTTGGAGGGACCGAGCTGCTGCTCCGGCTGATCGCCATGGAGGTAGAAGGAGGACGAAGCAGTAAAGTTCACATTGCCATCCGAGAACTTGGTGTTGATGACCGGCTGACCGCCGATTGGGGTCATGGTATTGGTAGCAGTGGTATTAGTGGGGCTGCCGCTGGTCGGTATCGAGAGCTCGGGGCTCGGTTTGCGACGCTGCGGCGGCTGCGGCTTCTCCACGGCAACAGGCAGCGACATGTCCAGGAAGTATTCGTGTCGCGACGACACACTGTGGCAGTCCTGGCAGGTAAGCGTGGACACGAGGAAGCCACGGAAGACCTGCTCCGGGCGCAGGATGCGATCACCAGCCTGATTGCCATAGATCTTGCACTTTTGCCGCAACTCCTCCGACACACTGTTAATGTCCTGGTCCTTGTATCCGAGGTTCTGCAGGATGACGCGCTGATAGCGCTTCAGATCCTCATTGCGCACACTCTCTAGCAGCTGGCGGAGCAGCTCGTGGGCATCGTGCTGGTCGCCGCCGGTGAACTGGGGGCACTTGGTGCACAGCCTGTCGAAGAGTTTGCTGGGCGTAAAGACGCTACCGCCGGCCTGCAGCTCCTCGAGAGCGTGTGCCAGAGCGGCGGTGAGGGGCCCCCAAGAGGAGAGTTTGCCCTCGATCTTGGGCAGTGTGATGTCACCCTTGTCCTTAAAGTTGAAGGTGCCGCCAGGCAAAGTGAATCTGTAAGAGAAATAATAATATTAATTAATTGAAGAACAGCAACCATGAAAGGTTAATTTCCAAAGTGGATATACACTTAAATGCCAGACGGGGGCCTATTCAGACTTTAGTAAAGGAAATTGCTAAACTTACTCTTCTCCTGGCTCGGCCAGGTCCCTGAGATCGGACAGCAGGAAGGGCGTCTGGGCCAGGCACTGCATCACCGCATTAAAGAAGCAAGTGTTGCCCAGGTTGGTCAGTCCCCGCACTCTGGACAGTCGATCCAGCTCGTTAAAAGTTGGGCGCGGAACATTGGCATTATCTTTGCCCTGTTCAATCCTCTTGGCCATGCCGGGGACCAGGGTCAGCGAACCGGACGTTGACGACACCGGTGGTGGCAGTGGTATGGCCTCCTGGCTGACTTTGCTGGCTGCTGCTGTGTCCTCGAACGACCCACCGCCCGTCATGGGCACCATGGGCGTTAGATGCTCCAGCGTGGACTTGAACTTTTGCTCGATGTAGCTAATGGTGGGCGGACTGGGCGTCGCGGTTGTCGTAGTGGGCGGCTTCTGGGCCAGCCGCTTGACGAGCTCCACGCACTCAAGTAGATTCTTGCGCATATTGGAGCCGATTTTCATGTTGCACTCGTAGCACCAGATGTCAAAAGAGCGCGTGTTCATCGCCAGAGCGTGCGAGTCCGAATGTGGTGTCTGTAGGGAACGATTAGGAGAGTCATTTGAAGGAAAACAGGAGAAAGAGGAGAAGTTGGAGACCCACCTGGTAGTGCTCTAGGGCATGCTTCTTTCGGGCCCGCCCGCACAGCTGGATGCCGCACTTCAAGCACAGCCAGAGCGTGCTGTCAAACTCATAGTCGCCCGGCTCCCCGCCTCCCGCTGATCCAGATGCTGATGTTGCTGATTCTGTCCCTGTGGCAGCCGTCTTGGCCTGGCATAGCTTCTGGCACTGCGAGCACTCGTACAAAAGGCCGGTGGACCTGAGCTGACGCCGCAGTCGTGCGGCATCCACCGCCTTCTTGATGTGTTGGCAGCTGCTCGCTGTGGGCGTGGCACCGTCCATGACCGTGCCGGATGCCGTGCCGCTGCGATGATGCTGCAGATCCTCCTCGCCGGAATCCGTTGAACTGGCCTGATCGTGGGCATCTGTCTGCCGCTTCTTTACCATCTCGTACACCTGATTGGCCGTGGCCTGCTTGTACGCGCGGTCTGTGGGGGAGAGACAGAGATAAGATGCTGAATTAATGAGGCCTTGAGTACACATTTCGAGGAATAGGATCCTTGCTTTCAAAGAATTCGATCAGGCGGGAAGTCATCGAAGTGCCGGGCAGTCGACTCATCGCTGGACAGTTGCGATCCTGGCACAGGTACTGGTACTGGTCACGGTCTCGATTTGGGTTCGGTGCGACTGGCATTAGTCGCTTTGTTTGCTTTGTTGTCTTTCGTCGCACGTTCCTTCGTTCGTTCGTTTGTTCCGTTCGTTCGTTCGCCTTTGAGGTTAAGTTTCTGGCTTCGTTGCTTTGTCGGTGCGTCGCAGCAGCGCCAGCGTCGGCGTTGCCCGCCAATGCAGCCCCCTTTCGGGCCGTCTTGTGTTATGATTCCCACGAACCTGGCATATTGCGCTAGGAGGCTTCTGGGAAGCGCAAGGATTCGGGGAATTCAGAGGCACTCAACCCAATTCCCACACTCGCACACACACGCAGTGCGAGAATGTCGCAGCACACACACACGCTCACGCATACGGGCAGCATGCAGACAGACTGCGTCTGTGACGCACACGGCACCCTCAACATCCACCTTCTTTATTTCTTGTTGTTATTGTTTTCTTTTCGTTTGTCTATTGCGACTTTACCTTGAATACAATCGCTGCAATTGCAAAAATTCGCTTTGGGTTGATAATCGCACTCGTGTGCTTAGTTGTGATCCAGCGTGACCTGACAGAGATTTTATGCCAAAAACGCCTGCTCGAGCACTGACTGGAAGAGAGGGGATCTTTACAGCCGTGCCAGCTGGTCACACTTGATTCCAGCGGAGACGTGACCAAGCTGTGTGATTTAATCGATAGCTTAATTTTTGACACGTAAAAATGTCAAAGAAGTGATATGAAAACAAGAAAGGAAGCTAACTTCGGCACGCCGAAGTTTATATACCCTTGCATATAGAGCTTCAATGACTAGGAATCCATATAATATAAATTATATATATTTATGTTAAAAAACACTGAAGTAATACCTGCTTTCATTTCATTCACCTATACATGTTATATTAAAAGTTTTACATTCACAGATTTGCATTTTTCCTCTACATCTAACGATTTGTATGGCACCTATATGATATAATCGTCCGATTTTCATAAAAATTAACACAAAATTTAAGACTAATATAAAAATGGATATATCTCAAATTTGATAAATATCTGTTGAAAACTACAAAAAAGTTATAATATTTAATTGTAATTTCTCGATCGTTCCTATAGGAGCTATATGATATAGTAGTCCAATAATAATATAATTTTACACGAAATTGTAGAATAATATGAAATAGCTATATCTCAAATTAGATAAAAATCTGTTGAAAACTAAAACAGTTGTAATATGTAATTTTATCAATTTCTCGATCGTTCCTATGGGAGCTATATGATATAGTAGTCCGATTTTCATAAAATTTTACACAAAATTTTAGAATAATATAAAATGGCTATATCTCAAATTTGATTAAATTCTGTTAAAAACTGAAAATGTTATAATTTTTTTGTAAAAATTTTCCGATCATTCCTATGGCAGCTATATGATATAGTCGTCCGATCCGGCCCGTTCCGACATATATGTATACGAGTGAGAGTATATAAAAGACTAACTACAAAGGTGTATTCAGATAGCTTTAATAATGAGAGACTAGTTTGCGTAGAAACGGACAGGCGGAGAGAAGGTCAGAAGGACAGACGGACATGGCTAGATAGACTCGGCTGTTGATCCTAATCAAGAATATATATATACTTTATTTGGTCGGAGGTGCCTCCTTCAGTGCGTTGCAAACTTCTGATTCAAATTATAATACCCAGTAAAGGTATAATATGAAAAGACGCTTTTTACTCTGTAATTAAGTGTTACAAAGGTGGAAAACTTTGGTAAATATACGCTGAGAACACTTATAAACTGTTATACTATGCTATTTGTAAAAATTAAATTTGTATACCAGATGGTATTTTAAAACGACAGCCGAGCGGTCACACTGCAGTGAAAAAGAATTTACCGTTGCTTTCGCGCGAAAATTGCAAAGAATTTGTGTTAAAACGTAATACTTGGAAAAACTTATGTAAGTATATTCCGCATAGCATTTAATTGTTGTCTTAACAAGCACCATATACCCTATTACATTTACAACCATTTAAACATTGCACAACCCCAGTTTTTTCCCTGTATTAACGAAAAACGGGTAGTCGGCCGCCATGCCGCGTAAAAGCCAGAAAAGTCAGAAAAACTCTGTGGAAATTGTTTCGCGCAGTCCATCTCGGAGTCCCGCCCCTGCGTTGTCCCAAGAAAAGCCACCATCCGTTGTGGATACTCGAAAAATTAGAGCAATTAGCGAAATTAAGAAGCCACCAGTCGAGGCTTCCAAGATGGCGGACAGTTGCGATCGTTTGCTGGCAAGGGCTGCCGCAGTCGCAAAACTTCCAGTGACGCCTTCCAATAAGAGTGAGGCCAACCAACTGGAAGTCGGCCAAACTCGTCGATCGAGGGAGAGGGGAGATGCAGAAGCAAATATTCCGACCGCGGTTCCTGTGGTCGCCACGAAGGCTCAAAAAAGAAGTGGGACTCCGTTGTCATCGACTTTTTTCGAGGCTTACAACAAGAAGGTGAAGATTATGCCTCCGCGTTTTGATAATTCCAAGCCAAAGCTACCTGTGGTGGTTGCGGGTTCCAAACAATTGGAAGGGAAATCTCTTCAAAAATCGGACCTTAAACTAAGTCAAGGAAAGGAAAATGCTAAGAGAAACGAGAATACTGCAGACGTCAAGGGTGGCACAGGACATGGCCAGGGTACAGCTCCCAAGCCAGCTAGCTCTGTGGCAGACATTGAATTAGCATCCTGTGAATCAATGGAGAGCTCCGCCAAAGGAATGCTCACAGCTACGGGCAACGATAAATATTACCTTGAACAGTTCCATAAGTTTTACGAGGACTACAGGGCTTGCAATAGGAAAATTGCCCAGCGTTTGCTCAAATTGGAAGTCAGTAATACCGAAAAACACTATGAAAACATGTCACTGAATAGTCGGTAAGATTAACATGCCATGGTACTTTCTCGATCTTTAGTAAACATTATTTTGTACATTCTAGGCTTAATATTATGATAGACAAGAAGAAGAATCTGGAGAACAAGCTGGATCAGCAAGCTAAGCTGAACGCAGAGGTTCACGAGAAGTATCTAGACGCTCTAAAGGCGCGTACAACCGTTGAGAAGAACGGCAAAAACCAACTTCAATTGGCAAATTCACTTATTGACCAGCAAAAGGAAGAGCTTGACAAAAAGCAATCGGAAATCGACACTCTCAGGGCTGAGGTAAACATTTCCGGATATTTTTTATCATAGAAACGGGCTCCTATTAATATTTTGTTTTATAAAGTAGCTTAACAACATCCAAGAGGCTAATCTCGGCATGACAAGTGTTCTGAACGACATCCAGGTAAAATTGAAGCATACTGAAGAGACTGTCGCAAACCTTTTGAATCAAAATAATAAGCAAGCGGCAGAGTTGGACGAGCAAAAGCGTAAAATGCAAGATACAGTTGCTGAACGGGAAGTTTTGGAGGTATCTCTATTTATATCTACTCATTTTAAATAGAATTTTATGTAAGAATCTACTGAATTTGTTGTGAATCTGTTGTAGACCCACTTGTAATACTCTATCCGTTCTATTTGTACTACTCGCTAAACTGTATTTAAATTCGTTAACAGCGTCGAAGTGCTCAGCTAGAGTCCGAATTAAAGGAAAAGGCGCAGGAGGTCAATAAGCTTAACCAACGTCAAGTAGACTTTGAAGAGCTGCAGTTGCAGAATGACAAAATCACAAATCAGCTTGAATGCAGCCGAAATGAAAAGGCAAAAATCCAGAGCTCCCTCAATGAGCGCATCAAATTGCTAGAAGATACTCAGATCTCTCTAATTGAGGCTAACGAAGAGTACACCAAAGAATCAAAGAAGCTGAAAGCCCAAAAGGAAGCATATGAAGCAAGTTATTGTTCCCAATCAAAAGCAACCTAATGTAATTACCTTTTTTCTTGCACAGAATGAAATTTCCAGCCTAAGGTCTACTGAGAGCCAGCTGTCACAGGATCTCAAGAAGCTAGCAGAGAGTCACGAGAAGCTCGAAGCTGCAAGCCTCCAGCAGCGCTCCGTACACAACGGAGAGCTTGAAAACTACAAAGCTCAAAACACCGAGCTGCAGGAAATCATCAAAAGCTTTGAGAACGAGCTGGAGGTTCAAGCTCAATCCTTGCAAGCCGAAAAAGAAATTGTAATTAATGAAACGCGTAAGGTTCAGATCCTTGAATCCGAATTAGAAGTCGAAAGAGAGCGCTATCGAAACGATATAAATGCCATGAAAACTGCACTAGAACATAGGGACAAGGCATCTTGTGCTGAGCAAGATAAGATCGAAAGTCTTGAGGTTGAGCTAGATAAGCTCAGAAAGATCAATTCCAGCCTCAAGGACGAGAAGGAGCAAAAGGACAATGAGTTATCCGAAGCTAGGAAAACCTTCGAGGAAGAAGTGAAGAGCCAAACAAATAACCTAAAGGTATTACAATTTTTTTTGGCAATACAATAATTAATTAATAAATTCTACAACCATATTTGCAGAGTAAGATATTCGGCTTGCAAGAGGACCTAAAGCAGAAGGAAATTAAACTAATTGGTGTCGAACACGAGAAGAATGTAAGTTGAAGTATTTCCACCGTTCAGATTAACTTTTCTAGCTTATAATATCTGTAACAGGGCATCATAAATCAGCTGAAGAACAAAATGAGCACAATTTGCAATACCATCGAGCAGCCGATAGTTGCCTCAACAATAGCCAACTTGCCAGAGTCCAAGAAGTCCACAAAGAGGTCGCAGGAAGTCAAGCCCACTGTCGCCGTCGTTAACAGCCCTGCGAACTCTTCCAAAAGGCGTAGGGTTCGAAAGTTCGACTATTTTCCCAATGATTCGGACTTTGAGAGCGAGGATGATGCAGTACCGATAAAAATGCTATTTTCCAAACGTGAAAATTTGGCTGTAGTCATGCCGCAAGACGACATTTTCGACGCTTTAAAAAGTGGAAATATTTAGGAAAGCCAATGGAATCCATCAAATATAATATGTATGTATATTCCAACTCATTTCTCTTACCATTACGTACGTTAAAACAAAACTAGTTGAGAGTAATCACAGATTACTATAAATACTGAGTTAAGTAGGTCTTGAAATATCACTGACCATTTTTTAAGTTCTATCCATGTACATTTCTTTAAAAACTTGACGCGTAGGGCAAGTCTTTTTCAAGAACAATTACGTACTCTTTTTCATAACAAACTTTCATACTTTTCTTATGAAACATCTTCAATTAATTCAGTAAATTAACGTAAATACTTTTGTTAACTAAAAATCATATTTCACTTGTAACAAATCAGTATTCCTTAAATAATCCATATTCGTGAAGAAAGGCAAATAAATGAAATCGACAGTTTATCATTAAATGCAATAGTTTCGATTCTAATCTAATTCTTGTATCAAAGCTAACGAAACAAAAAATACATATAGATATCCTATCCGTTTTATTAGTTATAAATTTCTACACTGAAACAAAACATGACCTATGTACATAAGAGCTTAGGGTCCGGCTTCCAATCTCAATCCATGTCCGACCCTTGCCGCACCTTTCCGATTTACCCCTGAAGGGGGGCGTTTCCCGGGGCAAAGATACGAAAAAAAAGAGTAAATAAAAATAAGAAGACAAAAAAAAGGAAAAACTATAAAAATATCCACTCGACCGACTTAATTCAGCAATCAAAGGCGAGTGCAACAACAGCGCGAACGGTATATGAAAGGAACTTGAAAGTAAAAACCCTATCATAAAGGAAACTTCCAGACATAAAGTCCCTATAATTACCAACACCCCGAACCTTGTAAATGCATCAAAATTGAACCGCCCCTTGGGCAATATTTCATGAAAATACAGCAAAAAAAAACAAAAGAAGCGAAAGAAGAAAAAAGCGAGGAGCGGCGACCATGAAGAAGGGGAGAAGGAGGATGCGATAAAGATGGAGTAGGAGGGGCGAACAATGGGGGAACAAAACGTGCATTCAATATTCAGTTTGTATCTTGATCCTAACACTATTTACACGCAGAAAAAGAATATATCTTTGGATCTATCTTTCTTTATGGCTACTTGCTCTGTATATAATTTTTTATTTAAATTTTAAGTTCTATAATTATTAGTTTCGAAATATTGATCACATTTTAAATGCTTTAGCTTTAGAATTATTATATTTTAAGACATCATTTATGATTTACCACTGATTACCACTTCTTCTACTCTACTAGTTTTACGTTTATTTCCCTTAAAATACCTTTAGCTTTTCTGTGAGTGTAACGCCTCAATTGAGTTGTCGCCTTGTCTTTGCCGTTTTTCCTTGGCTTGATTTCTTTTCAAGATTGTCTGCGGGAAAATTCTTGAATGACTTTCCACACTGCTGTTCCCATCAGTTTTTCCGCCTTGATCTATTAACGCTTTTGTTGGCAAATAGTACAACGATTTTGTCCCCTTTTTTTTGTTTTTCTTTCCGACCCTCCGATTCTCGCCTCAGGCCGCTCCCTCCCCTGCTTGTCTTCCGATCCTCGAAGACACACAGGAACTGTGCGCATTAGGCCTCATAATGCATAATAACACCACGGATAATTTCGCAAAAAAAAAAGGAAAAAGCAAAGCGATGAGACGTGGAGGAAGACGGCATTGGACACGGCCAAGATGAGGGGCAGAAGGAGAAATAAAAACAGACAGCCGACCGGGGCCAAGTCATGTTCCAGCCTCCGACTGCGTCATCATCCGACCCTCTGGCACTGCCGCTGTCTCTGTTCCTTCTCCAGAACACTGCTAGAAAAAGAAAGAGATTGCTTCTTGAGTTAATTCAAATAGGAATTGATTTAGAATTAACTAATTCAGTAGTTCATTTACATGTGATTCCGCTTTCAAGCCTAGATAGTATCTAGTATCTAGTAGATACAAATGATCTCTCTCAGATCTGAAATGCGAAGCTCCCTCAGAGTGAAGCTGTTTTCTGGAAAAGCGTGGAAGAGAGCTATCTCGAATCTATATTGTTGTAATTTGTTTGTTATTCGGCTTTTAATTTATGTTAAGCTCTTCTATTGGTAATTAATTTCGAACAGTGCACCCCCTTTGGTGTCTGCCCCGTCGATTGCCTTTACAAATTTGCTGTAATGAATATTTCGCAGAAGACGTAAAGCGATTCCCGGATGGCTGCCGTTTTGCTCCCGCTCCATGTGGTGCTCCTCCTGCTCCTCCAGCTCCTCCAGCTCCACCTCCTGATCTCCCATCCCCTGCCGCTCCTCTGTAGCATATAATCTTCATCGAGATGATGGGGAGGCATGCAAAGCGGGGCTTAGCTTTCGATTTTTGTTTCAGGATTTTTATATTTATGGCTATGACTACCTGGAAGAAAGGATTCCGAGTCTAGGTGATCTGTAAAATTGACTCACCGATGACTCAGACATTGAAATTTTGCAGAATCTTTACAAAATTGAACTCAATGCTTCGAGTTTTAAAATTCTCAATTAAATTTTCAAAAGAAAATGCAAAATATTCCCTGAGAAATGGCAGAGAATGAGAGAATAAACTTATTTATTCACAATGTGTGTTCCTCGATTGTTTATTTTGCCTTTATCTTGTTTTGTTTTGCTTTGTTTTGTTTTGTTTATTTTTTGCAAACAAATTGCATCATAAATTTAAGGACTTGGTCCGTCCACTGTGGCGCCTCGAGGATTGCGTGTATTTAAATCATTTCTCTCCTTACAGCTTCTGTTTCTGCTGCCCCGCTTTGGTTTGATCATTACCTCCAGCATTGGGTCTCTCGGTTTGTCTTTTCTTCAGTTTCTGGGAACTGTCATTAGTTGAATTCCATTTCATCCACATTCTCCTCCTGCTCCGGCTCCTGCTCCGGCTCCTGCTCCTGCTCCTGCTGTTCCTACTACCTGTATCAGCTGTCGGAGCGGGTTAGTTCAAATGGCCTTATCACTCGGACGCGGCCGTCGCTCTGTTATCATTTAATGAACGCCCCGCTTCCACTTCCACTTCCACTTCACTTCATTCGGGGACCAATCCCTTTCCCATTCCGATTCTCAATCGTATATAGTGATCCCATACCCCGGTGTTACGTTATCTTAAGAAGAAGGAAAGACCACTCGGCGGCCACAGCTTCGACACTGAGAGAAAGAAAATCAATAACCTTTGGCAGTATTTCAATTTCAGTCAGTACAAAAATGTACCCTTTGTTATTTGTACACTTTATATAACATTATAAAAATGTTCAAAAATGTATAAAAATTATAATTTTAATACATTTTGAATTTCGTAGGAAGATCTTTTAACCCCCCTAAAAACTAGCACATAAATGTTTTTTAAATTGAAATTAAAATGCATTTTTGATAGTTATGGTTGATTTCAAATTCGGTTAAGATCTAAAGCTATTTATCTTTCGGATTCCCGAAGTAAGATTTCTTTCTTGTTATACCCTTTCTGGGTACTTTAATTTCAGACAGAAGCTTGTAACTCATGAAGGAATCATTTCCGACCCTATAAATCATATATATTCTTGATCAGCATCAAGAGAGAGAATCTTTCTAGGCCTAAAATAAAGAAACATATTTTTGGCCATTTTTTTTTAAATTTTATCGTTAAATATGTCAAAAAATTATAAAAATTAAAATTTTTTTACATTTCAAACTGAGTATGCAGATTTGTTAACGCAATTTAAACTAGCATGACACCGCTTTCCGAATCAAAATTAATGCTTTTTTGACTTAGTTATGAGTTTTTTAATTTTTGATTTTTTTTTAATTTTTATATAAAAATTATTGATAAATATCGATCAAAAAATGGTATTATAATTTCAGTCAGAAGCTTGCAACTCATGAAGGAGTCATTTCCGACCCTATAAATCATATATATTCTTGATCAGCATCAACAGGGGAATCGTTATAGACATATAGTAAAGATAAAATTTTTTTGAAAATTTTTTCAACATTTTGTAAGGGGTTACATCGTTAAATATGTCAAAAATTTATAAAAAATTTAAATTTTTTTACATTTAAGATTAGGTATGCAGATTTATAAACCTATTTAAAAATATCACAGAACAGGCTTTTATATCGAACTTAATGCATTTTTGGGTTAGTTATGAGATTTTTAAACTTTGATTTGTTGAAAAAAAGTCCTATAAAAATCTCTATAAATATTCATTCAAAGAATGTGAATATTAGTTATGATCGATTTCTGATTCTTAAGGAATATATTGAAAGTAAGTCAGGCTTAAAATTTTTTTTTTTTGAACAGTGAACAGTCAACTGCAGTGCAATGTTAATATAGCGATAATCGTGGATCCATCTACTAATTAATTGACTCTTTGTGTTCGCTTTATTTTGTATTTTGTTTTACTTTTTTTTCCGGCTTCTTTGGAGCGCTTTTTCGCTCTCGTTTGCCACCATCTTTGAGCCGCGTGGACGCCAGCCAGATAGCCAGATAGATAGGTGCAGTCCGCTGTCCACAGTCCGCTGTCCATGGTCCACAGAGACCGTCCTGCATCCAGCATCCAGCGGCCAGCGTCCAACCAGCCGCGCATCTCATCTCTCGCGGCGCTTTCATTTCATTAAAAGCCTGTTTCAATTTTCTGCATTTTAGTGCCTGATGCACTTTGGCATCTCGAGGTAAGGCAATCCACTCAGCCGTGTTTTTTCTCCTCTTTTTTGTATTTTTTTGCGGTTCGGTTCTGGCCCGCCTTCCTTTTGGCTTTTAGCCTCGACAGCAGCCTCAGCCTCAGCCTCGTATCCCGGCTTTTGTGGTCTGCAACATATATTTGCACTTTGTCTGTCCCATGTGCCCTGCTAGTCTTGTTGTTTTATATTTCTTATTTCTGTATTTCTTGTATAATCTTTTGCCCCGACTCATCCTCGCTCGATCGGCAATCTCCGGTGTTTGAAAGACCTGGGTTTTTAACCCATGTCCGGGGAGTCGAAATTTCTTGATTGATTTAACACAATTAAGCTTTAATTTTATGATATTTCTCGTTTTGCTTTTAAATAAAAGTGAGAATAATATTATTCATTTATATTTCTTATGTTAGACAATTAGATAACAGGTACTCTTAAACTTAGATGACATTTTATTTATCCTTTAAACCAATTTTTTGTGTATTATATATCAACTTTTATAAGGAAACTAAATTTAACATGGCAGAAAATGTTGCTAAACAAATGTAGCTTAGGTAAATGTTGCTAGAAACATCAGGAGCCATATTTAGGAACTTAATTACAGTTTCTTAAGTTATTATTTATTTAAAGTAGCATTAGTTGAACTTTTAAGCCATGTTGGTACTTTCCATATTGGAGGTCAATCATGGGTTAATTGGTCACCGTGTGCGTTGATAATTTTGACATTTAGTCTCTCTTATCGTGAGTTCATTTCTGTTGAAAATGGAAATCGAAATGGAAATGAAAATCCCACATCGTCCTCACCAGAGTGTGTGCGTGTGTGTGTGGGGTCTTTTGGGGGGCTGAATTAGCACCTACACCACCAGAGATCGGCGGTGCTGTGGATCGAAGTTCTTTATTTGTCTGCGGGCAACTTTATTAGCACCCCAGCGGCACTTTCATCTCCGCCGACGACGACGAAAGGATGGGATGGGATGGTATGGGATGGTCCCCGGTCGTATGTCTAGTAGTTGCCTGTGCCAGGATATGGCAAATTACATATCTGTAAATATATATATTCATATATATTTATTTATACCCTTTTAAGGTATTTTCATTTCAGTTAGAAGCTTAGAAACCTATGAAGGATTCATTTCCGACCCTATAATTCATATATATTCTTAATCAGCATCAACAGGCGAATCGATTTAGCTTTCTCTGGACGAAAACATTTTTTTTATGAATTTTTTGAAAAGGTGTGTCGTTAAAATGTTGAAAAATTGATAAAAAGGAAAAATTTTTTAAATTTTATTGGAGTATGCAGTAGATTTATAAACCCAATAAAAACTAACACAGGACAGCTTACCGAATTGAAATTTATGCATTTCTGGCTTAGCTATGAGTTTTTTAAACTGTGATTTGTTAAATAAAAATAATAAAAAATATTGATAAAAACAAATCGAATATTTTAAGCTTAATTATAATCCATTTCCGATTCAATCCTATAATTCAATTGCAAACTGCAAGAGTATCTAAACATCGGGCTCCAAAAGTTGGTTTTCTTTCTTGTTTTAATTCCTTTTGTATTTTTTGGTTTAGAAGCAGCTCA
The DNA here is from genome assembly GCF_035046125.1 of Drosophila serrata. NCBI lineage: Eukaryota > Metazoa > Arthropoda > Insecta > Diptera > Drosophilidae > Drosophila > Drosophila serrata. The sequence goes on along the minus strand of NW_028257088.1, from coordinate 1,391,743 downwards.
AGGGAACTCATATTCGCGGGCTTTTATCATTTTTATATCCCAAGTTGTTGTTGTTTTTTGTTTTCTTCACATTTTTCTGTATTTTTTTAGGGTTTTATTGTCTGCCGGCAGGATTTTATTGTTGTTTTGGGTCTCCACTGTGTCGTACCTGAATAAGCGCCAGGCCAGGCTTTACTCTGCGTATCGGTTTCCATCAGGACTCTCCCAGGCTTGTTTTCCTGGCATTTATTGCATATAACTCCTTTAATTAGGCCTATCAAATAACCGTGTCGAGGCTTTATATTGGGGTAATTATATTCAGTAAAAAAAACATCAGTAATTGGGAACATAATTGAGAATACATTGTTGTGCGAAGAAGAGCTTATTTATATACTATAAAACCGCAGATTTTTAAGAATGCGAATATTTTTAAGCTTAGTTATGATCGATTTCGAATTCAATCCTTAAATCCAATTGCAAACTGCAATGGTTTAAAAATTTAAGCTTTCCAAAGTTAATTTTCTTTCTTGTCATGCTTAAATTAGGTATTATTTAAGTTCTTCCTTTAAAAATGTATATAAAAGTATAGACAAATTTAAACGTTATTCAGTTAACAGCTTTATATAAATAGACTTTAGAATTAGCAAGATTTAAAAGATAAAATATGAAACTAAATAGGGAATAATTAGATGAGGTATGGATACCTCAGGAATATATACAAAGTAACAACTAAATTTAATAGGGAACATAACAAAAAATTAACTAAAACTCTTAAATTAAAGTCCCAAGCATGGACTTTGTTCGAAACACAAAGTTCTTGGTTGTATTGTATTTAGTTAAGACCGCACAGTCGGCTATCCATCCATCTATCCATCAGACTTGGGCCTGTCCAGGAAGATTTATGTGGCCATGGCGTGGAGAGTAACTGAAGTAGCTGTAGGATAATCCCGGCCTTGTCCCGGGGGGAGTAACTTTAGACGGCTTTCACACGGTGTCCCCCAGCTCTCCAACTCCCCCAAGCTGGCTCCTCCTGGGGCGAGGAGTGATTCTCGGCATTGTAATTATCGCATTATTTCTATGGCTTCTACAAAAGAAGCACCCTGAAGGGGACAGAGGAGGAGATAACATGAAAGCCAAAGAAAAGAGTTTTGGCCAGAAGGAGGAGGAGGAGGCAGAGGGATTCCGGGATCGGTGGGGAGTCGGCCTGGCGGACGCGGTGTGTATTGCATTGCTGGCGGGCGCCAGTTTCGAGGGTGTACAAATCCACTGACCCAGGTCTCTGCCTCAGCTCTCTGACTATATTTTCCTTTTGCAGACAGAAAAATTTAGAAAAAATCACATCTTAAGTTATTTTTAAGGAATTTTTCATGAATTTCCCATCACTTTTAGTTGGGGAAACTCTTGTGTTTGAGGATTATTTTGCAAATATTTGTTTCCCTTGAAAAATCATATTTTTTTGTCGGTGTAACCTTCCCTTTCCTGGCTGGAAGATCCGTGAGCTGAGAGCGGGGGCCAAGAAGATAAATAAAATAAATATTGACGCGCGTCCAATTCGCAAGAGCAAAAAAACAAAGATACAGAGAAACAGAGATACAGGGAAACAGGGAAATGGAGAAACCGAGACATGGAGACATGGAGAAACGATAAAAGGGGGAGAACTAAGAGCTAAGAGCTGAGAGCTGAGCAGAGCAAACATCGTGACTTGGAGCGGCGGCAAAACATCAAGCATACTGATTAAAAGTATTCAAAACGTATTTAAAAGTACTAAACACAAGTACCAGAGATTAATAAGCGCGTTTGAACTCGGCCGACCAGAAAACTAGTTAATGGTACACTACAGAGCACACACACACACACGCGCTACACATCTTAATGCCAAGCGAGCATTGAAAGAGTTGTATCTCTCAGATACAAAATGTGGGTGGCCCAGAGAGGCCTGAGAAATGGTACTCGAAGAATGAAATGTAAGGGGAATTTTGTACCAAGTAAATATTAAGCATTATTAACTTAAAAGCCTAAAATATCTATAAACTAAATGTATATTTTAGAGGAGAAGCTCACACAAATCAATGTCAACTCGTGATCGTTGGGAAAAGCAAATGGCAAAATGGCAAAATGGAAAATAGTAAATGGTAAATGGAAAATGGCAAACAAGAGGCGTCGTTTTGCCCATGTTGCCAGCTCTTAACGGCTGAGCAAATCCTCTTCAAGCCGCGGCCGGCTGCCTTTGAAGCCAGGAAAATGGAACCAAGTGTCACTGGAAGTCAGCAATTTGAGAGACATGGGTTTTCCCTGACATTTACTAGTATTTTGCCAAAAGAAAATAAAGGAGTAATCTTAATCTTTCTTCATTAAGAGTAATTAAAATATAAACCTAAATGAAAAGAGCACATAAAGTGCTATGAAAAACTAACAAATAATAAGCTATTTTAGCTTTCGTAATACATTATTTAACAACTTACCCAGGAGAACAATCTATTAGCAATCTGCCCTCGTTAATCGCATTTCTTTAATCTTTTTCAAGTGACAGACAACGGTTATCTATGAGTACCTTTTCAGAGATCTTTCAGATCTTCCGTAGTTCCTCCTTATCCATATCCGGGAAGGGAGATATCTTAGATTTGGAAGCAGCACCAACGGATTACCACAAATTGGACTAATCTCCTGCCAAACCCAAGTGATCTTCGCTTACGTACGTGTGTCATCCGGGAGGAACACTTAACTGGAGGCAGCAAATAAAGAAAATAAAGCCCCGGGAATATTATTGGGTAAATAAACAAACAAACACAGACAAAAGATGAAGGCCCAAGTGTAAGTGCTTACATTAGCTATTATTTTATTATTATTATTATATATTCTTCTTTTGTTGTTGCTCATTCCAGATCGATCTCTTTGATGATATTTTTACGTGCGCATCCCAAGTTCAAACAACTGGCGGATCCCGAGAATCAACAAAAACAAACAATTCGGCCGGCATTCATCCCTCTAGAAACGAGAAGAGGTCTCGTTTCTAGTGCTTACATTGCGGATTATGGATTTGGGAAGAGGAGATGGAAGAGAGTGATCTCTGGAGATCGGTAGATGGAGGAAGTGCGCCCCGAATTTCCGCCAATTGAGTCTTTTTTTGTTATGAAACCTGAGAGTAAGGGCTCTGAGAAAAAGCCATGCAGGGTGAGAAAAGGTTCTGAAATATGTCATAATTACAATCTAACCATGGCAGCTTATGAAGATTGGAAAATAGCTTCATTTAAATAGGTAAATATGAATGTAATACTATCATTAACTTGTATTTATATCTATCTATTTCCCTTTATCCAGTGTCTTTAAAACAGGAAGGCCTACAGGTGTTTACCCCTCGCAAAACTAATGCCATTTCGCTGGGTCCTCCGCCTCCGTCTCCTCCTACTCCAACTTAGATCCATAACGAATTTTGCAGCGATTCGTCTTGATCTTGAGAAGGAGCAGCAGCAGCAGCCAGAGAGGAGGTCTGGAGGAGTAGGAGAATGAGGAGCTGGAGGAAAAAAATCTTATCTGGCTGCCGGAAATCAAAGCACACATCAAAGATCGCCGACACCGACGCCGCCGTGGTCGCAGTCGCAGTTGCAGTTGCAGTTGCAGTCGCTGCTGCAGCGTTGCAGCGTTGTGGAGGTCGCGGTGTTCAATTGCAGCCACCACCTCATCCGCTGCCTCCTCCTCCTCCCCAGCACCTGCCCCAACTCTCCTCCAAACACACACACAGAGAGAGAAAGCCAGCACCACCCCCGGCCTGGCCGCCGTTCAGTTTTGTTTGATGTTGCCTGTCGGCTGTTGCGGTTGGTCGCCGTTGCCGATCGAATTTCCACAGGCTACACTAGGAGAAAGAGTGTGTCTAAAGTAAGTTTTAATAGAAATGGAATCAATATTAATGATATTATAAGGAGAAATGTGTAATACGTTATTTGTTCTATTTATTATTTGTGTAACCAAATTAATAAAAAATACCTTTCTTATTTTCAGTGCTCTCCAGAACCCGCACACACATCGAACCGATGATCATCGCTGAGCACCACCAGGTTGGATGGCAGTCATGGCTCAAAGGAAAAGGTTATCTCAGCCAGCGGCCACTGATTTATCTTAAGGAAAGGGAATACGCATAGCTGTCAGGCTATGACACTGGCATTAAGACAATAATGTAATTGACAGATCACTTTCCCTCTTTAGACTACAAAGTTTACAAATCTAACACAGAGTCTTTCTTCCTTTTGTAGAACCCTGAACCTGCGAAAAGGTCATATATCATACATTTCTGGACTTCAAGACTAGAGATCAAAATGTGAGTACGTGAAGACTTGCCCATGTTGAGGATATGTTTTGATGGGCATTAAAACGTTGAATTTATTTTTACAGACCTCAGGAAGACCTGTGCTCAAACATGTTGCAAGCACTGTCAGAAAAAAGGGAGGAAAGTGAAATGTATAAAATTTAAGCTTAAAAGAGAGGAAATTTATAAATAATGTAAGTTATATTAAGAGTATGTAAATAATGCAAGCTCTTTATCCTGTTATACTTATCATTTCCAAATGTTACTATAAAGCTTTCCATTCTTTTCAGTGTACCAGTTGCATCGAGCATGTTCGTTGCTGTGGAAGCGAAGAAAACCCAACAACCGGAGACCGGTTGCCGGCAGTTGCTTCGAAAAACACCGAAAGAGCGGACGACGACGGTGACTCTCTGTGCGCGTTTTTCGAGAATCGAAATCAAATCAAACGAATAAAACGAAAACGCGTAATTTTCGCAGTACCAAAAATATTGGAAGAAACTATATAGAAAAGATATATACTATTTTTTTTACGTGCTCGCGAGTGATATAGAAAAAAAGAGTAAATATTGAAAATATTTAAAGGAACCCCCAAGATGAACCCCGTCTGATTGAACACTTACCCTGTCAGATCTTCGATCCAAGCTCCAATATGCTGCTGATCCTGATCCTGATTCTGTGCCTGGCCAGCATTAGCTGTGGAAGCAATCTCGGCCTGAATGGCCATCAAGTGGCAGGCGGCTCGAATGGATTACAGTGCCAGCGGATCAGCGTTTCCGCCTGCCAAGGTCTCGGCTACAACATGACCGCGTTGCCCAACCTGGCGGGTCACACCAATCAGCTGGAGGCTGAGCTGCAGGTAAGCGAGCAACACTCTCTATATCCACTAGCCACTAGCCACTAAGCCACATAACAAACCCAAAAAACTAAGCCAAAAGCTGGCACGTCTCCGGGCCGCGATCCCGTGTTCTTGATAAGCTTCGCTTTTGTGTGGCCCATAAAAATACTTCTCGTCGCTTACGTGCAAAAAAAAAGAAACGAAATAAAAATAAGTAAAAAACAAAGCCATAAAAAATAGGGGGAAACATCAGCAACTAAATATATAAAAACCAAAACATTAAAGAAAAACCAAGTTGACTAAGGAGATGAGCTGGATATACACTGATTTATTATGGCTCAGAGCATTTCCTCATAGTTTAAACTGGATTTTTGATGAAATTTCAATATATATTTTATTTTATTTTGAATTTAACATGAAAGGAAACTTAGTTTATATACTCTTGCAGATTGCAAATGAAGTATAGGATCACAAATATATATGATTTATTGGGTCTGAAATAACTCCTTTACAGAGTTTCAAGCTTTCGATTAAAATTAATAATATAACCTTCAACGCTATAATAAATTAATAAAATCATAAAGTAAGAATTTGTTGTCCTAAATTAGTTGTATTTATAGATTTCTTTGAATTTAAATACCCATTTTGAAGAGCATTGCAATGAGGGCAAAAATGAGGACAGAAAAGCCAAAATAAAAATATTGTTATAGAGTCACAAACTCTGGCGAAATGTACGAAATTTCAAGAGTTTTGAGGGGGGTCTCAAAAGGGGATCTTTTTTTGAGGGAAAACAGCTCATCAGAGGGGCCGCTTCCGGCCTTCCAGTGAAACCAAAGAACTAGTAAATATAAGTTAAAAATATTAAGAAATATAATGAAAGCCATCTAGAAATTATTTGTTATATGTCAAAGTAATAAAAACAAGTAAGGAAGCTAACTTTGAGAAATCAAAGTAATAAAAACAAGTAAGAAAGCTATCTTTGATAAGTCAAAGTGTGTACACTCTTGCAAATACTCATATGAACATAGGTTCGAATATGAAATTGATCATAACTTAGCCCAAGATTCTTTAGTTTTAACTTGGAAAGCATTTCACGTTCTCATTATGATGCCAGCATATGGGGCCTAAATATTAATATATATATATAATATTAATATATATAATATTAATATATATTAATAATATTAATATATATTAATAATATTTAAAATATTAATAATATTTAAAATATTCATAATATTTAATATTATTAACAAGTTTACAATTTTACAAGACTTGGCTTTGTCATCCAAATGATTTGCATTGGCCACGTCATATTTTTCCGGGTCGAACGGCCATCACTATCACTGCCACTCTAGATGTAAACACTGGAGACGCCACGAACAGACTGAGGTGCGCAAGGCGGCAGAGCCCGCTATTTATAGGCTCCGAGTGGAGAGAGCAGAGAACGTGAGAGCGGGAGAGAAAGGGAGAACTCCAGAGCTAGGCAGAGGCAGATGGAGAGAAAGAGGTTTCTCCAGAGATGCACAGAGAGGGAGATGGATATGCCGGAAATGTTAGAGGGGGAAGGTGAGCGAGTACGAGAGAGGGGGAGAGGGAGAGTGAGCCAGAGAACTAAATGGGGCACGGTTTTGCCTTTTCCTCTACATTTAACGATCGTTCCTATGGCAGCTATATGATATAGTCGGATATAATATGAAAATCGGACGACTATATCATATAGGTGCCATACAAATGATCATTAGATATAGAATGTGAATGTAAAATTGTAAATAAATATTAAATGTATATGTGAATGAATTGAAAACAGGCATTACTTTATTGTTTTTGACATAAATATATATAATTTATATTGTATTAGTTCCTAGGCATCACAGTTCTATCTGCAAGGGTATATAAACTTCGGCGTGCTTCCTTTCTTATTATTAGTAATATATTACAAAAAACTCTTCAGGGTTTATTTATGGATCCCCAAAAGCAATGCCTTCCGAAGCTCCCAGATATTAACGATTCTCTATACCAATACCATTTTGTATATTTGAAATATTTAACCAGCTTTAATCTAATCATGGTCGGGCTGCTTTCGTCGCTTTCGAAATCAGAGCATTATGGAAATTGGTGTGTGTTATTTATGAAATATGGTTTGCATTTGTAAGCTGGCGATTTGAGAGCTCTCCTCGTTGGCAGAGGTTCCAGTTCCTATTCCTATGGTATTTTGCTTTTATCGAAGCCCTTACTCACTTTGTGTGTGCCTCCCGCTGTTTTGATTGTGTTTTCTTCTTTTTTTTCGGTGCCTATCGGGGTTTTCATTTCCATTAGCAACGCTCTCGGGGGAACAAGAGAAGAAGGCGGCAAAGAAAAAGAAGACCGAGCTGGAGGAAGGTTCCCTCCACTCATGGTTCTATCTAGATAAAAGTGGAAACAACACTTAGGGACAAATACAAATGCATTGGTGTGTTATCAGTCTAAAAAAAAACAGAAACAAAGTCAAAAGAAGTGACATTTAATTGCTTTTCAATTAGGGGAAAGGCACTCGCCTAATGGAGAAGCTAATCAGCATATATTTGACTCTAAAAATTACTTCATAAACAAGGTTTAAATATTGGTATACATCTTTGTGATATAAACAAAAACCCTCTGAATCATAACTAAAGATTAGGTCTCTCTGTAGCACCTTTTATGGCAACAAAAAGTAACCAAATTTCGTTGAGAATATGGCTTTACTTTACTTAATTCCCCAAATATGTTGCGGCTTAGTAGAGACAGAGAGAGAGAGAGAGGATCTCAACTATTTGAGGTCATCTCCCTCTTTCATCCATAATGTACCGTGAAAATGGCCCATGAAAATCGCTGAGTAGCCGCCAGAGTGCGTGAAGAGAACAGAATGGACTGGCCATTTAGTGGAGAGCTCAAAAGAGCCACAAAAGACCAAGACCAAGGAGTTAGTTGGACCCGGGGATCGGTCATGGGGGGAAACCTGTGCCGGCAAACGACACTGGGAGAAAGGAATAAATGGGCGACAAGAAAGAGATGCCGCTGTGAGGGAAATGTGCTAAGCACTGCGAGAAAATTCAATGAATTTGAGTAATAAACTAATTTAAAAGAAATATCAATTAGAAAAACATTTTCACAGGAGATTATTTTCTTCATTAAATATTATTTTTATATTTATTTAAATATTTTTTTATAAGAAATTTACCTCGTAATTTAATATATATAAATTATTTTACTCTTACCTTTGACTCAACTATTATTAAATTAAAAACTGGACAGGGATTTCTCTTAACATTTTTATTAAATATTAATAAATATATACAATAATTTCTATTTACAAAAGAACTTTAAATGTTGAATAGAATAACGATTGAAATATTACAAAAAGTTGTCAAATATATAAATATAGACAACACCCTTATTTCGCTCACTGTACACACAACGCATCAGTTTCGGCTTTGAATTTTTTTTGGGCCTAGCTCAAGATAGAAGCTGTGCGTGCGTGTGTGTGCACAGTCGAGTCCATTAACACCTTTCCTCCGACTTCGGTCTTCTTTGAGCTCTTTGAGCATCGGGCATTTCCATGCCCAGACCCAGACCCAGACCCAGGTCCATGCCCGCTTTTGGGATGAAAAAGGCAAATGTCGGTGCCGCTTTTGTTTTTCCTTTTCAATGTCCAAATCCATGTCGAAGTCAGATGCTAAGTGCAGACGCCAGAGATGCTGCAGCTAGATTTTATATATAAAATATTCATTAAATTTATTATAAATTATGAAAAACAAAGGTATTTAGCCAGGAAAGTAGAAGAAATACAACAAGAAGGCATATAATTATTTATCAATTATTTTGTACTACAAATGTCTAAAGTATTTGATATTTTCTTTAACAAATTGAACATATTTTGCCAAGTTTTATTCACAAACTTTCTGTAAAGACTTGGCCAACACTGACAGAAAAAGATGCAGCAGATACTGACCATAGATCTGGCTGCATCTCACCTTTTTCTCTCCATTTAGTTTTTGTATTTTCTTTTTGTGGGGCGTTTGCCGAGCGCGTTGCCGCCTACTTTGTGTTTTCTTTTTATCTTTAGAAAGAAAATAAAATGCATTGTCCGATCTTCTCGCGATTTTTCTTTCGTTGAAAGACAAAGGCGGCAGCAGCAGCCTCAAGTGGCAATAAAAACGAAAGCAGACCAAACCGAATCGAACCGAACAAACAAATCGAATCGGAAGCACGTTGGCGCAGATCAAAGAAAATTGAAAAAATCAGATAGCTAAACAGCTCAAAAACTATACAGAGAATCAAAAGAGATCAAATTCAAATAAGATTCCACATCAGGCGGCTATAAAAATGCACATGGACATGGTATTTACATAATCTTGCTCCTCTCTCTCTCTCGAGATCACATCAAACGGAAGGGAAGTTTACTTTAATGTGGGAAGTAGTAGTATTAGCCAGGTCTAAACGTAATTTCCAGCCAAAAGGTGCTCGTGATGCATGTATCTGGGGATCAGAAAAATTTATGTATTCAAGATTATTGTTTTTGCTTTCAATTTGGGGGTACCTTTGTGAAGTTAGAATATATACTCTTGAAGGAAATATTATTTTTTGGGTTTCTAGTATTTAGTTATTATTACATTTCGATACATTGCCAGTTTTCCCTGAGATGGTTATCTATCTTCCCGTGGGGAGGGGGCGCACTTTCAATTAATTTGCTTGTAATTGTCGCTTGACGAGCACTTTGTCGGCACTTGATCGCAACGCCCACTCGGAAAACAAAAACAAACAAACCAACAAACAGACAAACAGACAAACAAACAAACAAACACAAAAAATAGGAAAATCAACACACAAACCGATAAACTGACACTTACCAGACCGATCTTGGACATGTCACCAGAAAATGTAATATTTCCACAGTGCGTATGTGTGCTCTTCGTATCTCAGTGCCTTCAGATAAAGAAAAAATATTCGTAGTTAAATGCCGTCAACAAAGTCAACAAAGACCCATACAGACCCAACATCAAATCAGAAAAACAAAACTAGAGAAATCATTCAAGAAAATTTGAACTAAAAACTCTATATTCTGTGTAGAAAACAAATTATTTTAGGGGCTCGTTTTAAAGCCTAAATTAAAAATACCTTAAAATTAAAGAGTCTTATTTATCTAACTTTTACATGAGCAAAAATATTTTAGTTTACTTCCCTTGGCATTAAGCATTTTTATCCCCTTACAAAGGGTCTTATAATTTTAATCAGAAGCTTGAAAAACAGTGAAGGAGTCATTTCCGACCCTATAAATCATATATATTCTTGATCAGCATCAACAGGCGAATCTATCTAGGCATATAATAAAAAAACAAATTTTTGGCCATTTTTTTAAATTTTTTAAGGGGTTACATCGTTAAAAATGTCAAAAATAGATAAAAAATGTTAATTTTTTTACATTTTAAACTGAGTCCGAATTAAAATTAATGCTTTTTTGACTTAGTTATGAGTTTTTTAATTTTTGATTTTTTTTTTTCAAATTTGTATATAAAAATTATTGATAAATATCGATCAAAAAATGGTATTATAATTTTAGTCAGAAGCTTGTAATTCAGGAAGGAGTGATTTCCGACCCTATAAACCATATATATTTTTGATCAGCATTAAAAGCTGGATCGAACTAGCTATGTCCTGGAAAAATTTTAATTTTTCATAATTTTCACCATTTTTGAAAATTGTATAGGGGTTAAAATCGATAAAAATGTCAATTTTTAAACATTTTAAATGAAGTATGCAGATTTATTACCCTAATAAAAACTAGCATAGAAATGCTTTCCGAATTGAAATTAGTGCTTTTTTGGCTTAGTTATGAGTTTTTAAAACTTTAATTTATCGAAAAAATGATCATAGAAAAATATCCCTTTGTGAATATTTTAAGCTTAGTTATGATTGACTTCCGGTTTGATCCCAGAATTAAATTGCAATCTGCAAGGGATAAGCAATTCCTGTGACTTCCCAAAGTTAAGTTTCCTTTCTGTTGCCATTATTTCCCCCCTCGCATTTTGTGTCGGCATTTTATGTAAAGTAATTGTAAATATTTGAGGAAGGCATTAGCCGCAGAGCAGAGCCCCACCTGCAGAAAAATAACAAAATGAAATAAATAAATAAAGAAACGGGCAGAGAAAACATCAGACAAGGCCGCGGCCACATATAGATGGCTGTCATAAAGCAAAGGCAGCGGATGGCGACAATAAAATTGTTTGATTTTGAAAATCAGAACCCATTAAGATTGCCCAGCAACCCGGCAATGTGTGAAAGGGTATCCCCTCTCTCAATGGGTCCCCTTTGATAGACGATGTAGAAGTACTTTTGGGCAGCCCGAAAAGGAATGCCGTAAAACTTACTCGTATTTTTTATGACAATTGCCAGCGGCTTATCGCTTAGCGATATATACTATATACTGTATATAGTACATATATAGGCCGCATGACTTAACCTTAGGCTGGGCAAAGTATATCAATCCGATATCACACACACTCACTATCCATATCTAGCCGCATTTTGATTAAAGAAATTACCGCACAAATAGGGCCAGAGTCCAGCAGGAAGGAAATCTAAATAATTAAGCAGAGGCCTGGCAGACTTTATAATGTTGGTAATTCATGTTTATAGAGCGTTAAGAAGGTAAAAAATATCTGTGTAAAGTACAATTTAATAAATTATTATCGACCTTCTATCGAAACGCGTAATCCCCGTGGCTCAAGTGCCCATCACTGTCATTATATCTAGACCCTCACCACCTCTTACCAATTTTCGATAACTAAAGTGCTTTTATCAGCTCAAAAATAAAACAAAAAAATCATTGAATGAAAAGTACAAAAAAGTGAAACACTGGAAAACTCCAAAAGACACCGTTCAGAGTTAATCCGACGCTTTTCTGCGTTTCTGATAAGAGTAAAGGTAACCCAGTGTGGAGCGTAGCGTTCTTATCGCACTCAAGCGCCGCCAGCTACCTGGCTTACGATATCAAGTGCAAGCGAGAGGGCAGAACGCTCTAACCCTCTCTCTCTCCCCCCTCTGTGTGTTTTGTTTGCATTGTAATTATGGCAAAAGGCGGCATGGCCCGGTGTGCTCGGGCAATGAGAAATCCATCAGGGGCGGCATTTGAAACGACTTAACGCTGATAATGTCAAAAAAAAAGTAAAGAAAATAAAAAGCAAAAAAATATAAAAAATAACAAAAAATGCCGCTACTGCTGGCAATGTTTTTTGCTCGGCGACAACTGACTTTGAAGTCCAGCGAATGGCGAACATAACTCAACCCGAGTCACAAATGCCTTCAAGTGCACGGCACAAAAAAAGTATACATTTATGTGAAGAAAGATCTCATAATTTCTAAAAAATTTCCTTAAGTAATGAAGAAAATCTATATGAACAAAAATAAATATACATTTTAACTGAATAAATGTAGTTATTTAACAACAAGTTGCTTTTGTAAGCTGAAACTTGTCTACACAAGAAGTGCTGCTCAACATGTTTCTAGCAACATGTGCCTTCTTACTTAGCAACATTTTCTTGTGCATTTCGCCAGGTTGGATTTAGGTGTTCAAGAATATTTCTTTGGTTTATTTATTCATTTTTTGATTAATTAAGGATTTCGGATTTTATTTTAATTAAATTCAATAATTTAGGTTTAAATAAAGGCATAGACTGTGACTCTTACCTATCTTTTACTTAAACACTTCCCTTATTTCTTTCTGTGTTTTTTATACTCTTGCAATTTATCTCTGTGTATAAACTTTTTTCGTTGGAATTTTTTCGGCCTGGCCACAATCCGTCTTCATAATGATGGGTCGCCGCTCCGGCAAGTTGCAATGTTGACGAAAACAATTTGACAGGCAACAAAAATAAAAACAAAAAATATACAGGCTAAAACCCCAGAGAGAGATAGAGAGAGAGGGATAGAGGGAGATGGAATGAAATAAAAACAATTAGTTCATTCCCGAAGTTGAAGCGGCTGCTTTTGCTTTTGCTTGATCTTCTGCTGCTGCTGCTGGAAAGCACGCAAAAAATGCGGCAAGGTTTTTCAAATGCCAACCCAGGCCCAGGGAATAGGAGCTGGAGGAGGAGAACGATGAGCTCGGGGGAGCAGGAGGAGCAAGAGCAGCATTATCTTTGGAATGCTGGAGTTTTGCAAAGAAAAACCAGGGACAGAGAGACAGAGAAAGAGAGAAAGAGTGTGGAAAACAACACGAGAAGAAAGTCTAGAATTCATGTAACTTAGGGATATGAGAGGCCTTAACATGAAAGTCTTAACAAAATCTACTTTTATTTACTTTGAAAATATATAAACAAATGTTTTCAAAGGTTTACACTCCCTTTTTCTTATATTACTTTCTTAATTAGTGTTATTTAGTTATTTAGTCCATGAATATATTCAATTCTAGTCTCCTCTAAACCCAAATAGAGCAGTTCCCTTATTATATATAGCATAGTACATAGGTAATACCTTCAGAAGTTCAAGAAAGAGATGAGGCTCAGTCAAAGCAGCAGCAGGTTTGTGCCTTAAGTCTTTTGTTTTGCCTTTTTGCTTTTTCCGTTTTCTTTTTGCTTTTTGCCTGCTTTTTGCTGTGGCGGCAGGATGTTGAAGATGATGGTGAAGCTGGCTGAGTTGTTGTTGTTGTTGTTCCTTTTGTTATTGCTTGTTGGTGATGCTGTTATTGTTGTTAATGTTGCTGCTCTTGTTGCTGCTGTTATTGTTATTGTTGCCGCTGCTGTTGCGCGTAATTACATGGCAATTAAGTTAATTGAACTGCGCGCCTGCGCTCGCGTGAATTGCTCTCACTCCCTTATTTCCTTCTGGGTTTGATCTCGTTCTGCTAAAAAAAAACTAAACAAAAAAGAAAACAATGTAAAGATGAGTATAAATAAATATGGGAGGCAGCTGGCATAATTTCGCGTTGTAAGTTGGCAAAACGGCAGCTCATTTCGGTAATCCGAAATGACAAAATGTCAGCGATGCGAACGGCAGCGCATATATTAACCAATGCCCATACAATGGCCCGGCCTGTCACAGTGCCGAAGCCAGTGCCAGTCCCAAGAACCCCTTGTCCGAGTATAAAGGGGGACGGGATCCTCTCTAGCTGCAGACCGACCGGCCAAACATGTCCCAATTGTACTGCCACAAAGCCCAATTGCGCCTTTGAATGCCCGGATCGCAGCCGGAGATCGTTGCTAAAGATTATCTAACTTGGTAGCGTACCAAAAACAATGCCAGTCAGCGATTTAGAATTTCTATTAAGTCTTGGTTCCCAATATATAGAAGAGAGAATAGTTTAATACAATATTGTTTCACTCAAAACTAAATTACAAGACAGTTGGTTCTTAATTACATTATCGTATAAAGATTAGGATTTTCTTTAAATAAATTACATATCAATTAAAAGATATATTAGATTGTCGATGCATTAAATCATTATTTCGATAAATCAATGTAAACATTCAAAGCATATAAATCGATAAATTCGATATGTTACGATAGCTATTTCTCGATAAACATTCCTTGGTAAGATCGATAACTAGTAACTTGTCCTCTAGTGTGCCCTGGCTGGGTAAAGAATCTTGGGAGAGGAGTTCTCTTTTGGCTTTTGTTTTTCCTTTACCCCTTGGCAAAGAGATCCTGGCGGCTTTGGTGCATTCCGACGTCCGATCACGAGACCAGGGACTGCTGCTGCTCGTTTTGCCTTTGAATGACAATCGTCGCCAGTCAAAATGTCAATTAATTGTGAGACGACGACAGTCGTATGTCGTCGGCATCACTTGACAGTTCTGTCAACGGTCTTCGGTTGGCAACGGCAACGGCGGCGGCTTAAAGCCAGTCAGCCAAGAGCGACTTAAGTCAGAGTTAGTCAGGGTTAGCCAAGTTAGCAGTGCATTTGAATCCGTCCCGTATCCGTATCTTATCTAAGCTAGGGCTAATTAGGAATGCAAAATGTATCTTTGCATCTGCCGCTGATGTCATTGTCTCTGCCATCCCCATCCCCATTCCCATCCCCATCCCCATCCCCATTCCCATTTTCATTTTCATTTTCGCCTCTCTTGGGCGTTTCGGCGATTTATCATCGCATCGTTGTCGCCACGGGACGGCATCTTAATTATGCAAATTACGGAGCAGAATCAAGTCAGCGATCTGCCCAGCGATTGAAACAACTTCAGCCAAAAATATAAAAAAAGATAGATATATAAACCACATACTCTTAACTGGGGATGGCAGGAAAATAGCAAAAGTATCGAAAATATTCAAGTTGTCAAGTTATTTTGTACATCAATATAAAGCTTGTAGTGTATTTTCATTTTAATCAGAAACTTGTAGTTCTGTGAAGGAATTGTTTCCGACCCTTTAAATTATATATATTATTGATCAGAATGAACAGGCGAATCTTTCTGGGCATGTGGGAAGAAAAACAAATTTTTTGAAATTTTTTCAAAATATTATAAGGGGTTACATCGTTAAAATTTATAAAAAATGTCAATTTTTGAACATTTTAAATGGAGTATGCAGATTTATTCCTATAATAAAAACTAGCATAGGGCTTCTTTCCGAATTGAAATTAATGCATTTTAAACTTAGTTATGAGATTTTAAAGTTTAGTGTTTTTAGAAAAATATTCATATAAAAATATAGATAAATATCGGCCCAAAAAATGTTATTATAATTTCAGTCAGAAGCTCCTAACTCACAAAGGATTCATTTCCGACTCTATAAATCATATATATTCTTGATCAGCATGAAAAGCCGAGTCGATCTAGGTATTTCCGAAAAAAAAATTTTTTTTTTCAAAATTTAAAAATTTTTTAAGGGGTTACATCGTTAAAATTGTCAAAAATTGATAAAAATGTAAATTTAAAAAAATTTTAAATGGAAATGCAGATTTGTTAACGTGATAAAAACGAACACAGGACAGCTTTTCGAATTAAAATTAATGTTTTTTTGGCTTAGTTATGATTAATTTCCTATACGAATAATCGCTTTATTTCGTCTTCACAAAGTTAGCTTTCTGTCTTGTTTATTATCCAATATTTATATAAAGGAGCATTGTTATTTTAATGGGTATATAAATATTTAATGATTAAATCATCAATATTTCATACTTTATCGATATCATCGATATTTTCGATATAGAGTTTACTAAAGTTCTATTATTATTGGGTTTATTTTGTATTTTGCTTTTTAAAAAGCATAATAATTGTTAGGTATATTAATGGATATATATTTAGTTTTCTGCTATTTATTCGATTCCCATAATATATCGATATACCAGCATCTCTAGCATCGAAACACAAATATACAGAGGCAGCAGCTGCGGTCCGCTCGCTAATTGCAAACGCTTTCGTAGCAAATTAAATCAATTGACTTTGAAGTTGTGCCGACTTCACACACATCCCCATCCTCTCCAGCCTCTCCAGCTTCCCTAGTCCCTCCAGAGTCTCCGTAGTCTCTAGGCCACATCCACCTCCAAGTCGAACTCCACCGCGGGGCCCCCGCTCTGTGCCGGCAAACAGCTGTCAATTCGAGTCAGCGGCGGCTCAAGTCCGAGCAGCTTTGAATGGCAACTAAATCAAATAAAGCGCAAATCAAATAAAGTACCCGCAAAGGCATCAAAGCGGAACAAGCCGACTAGGAGATGCTCTTCTTCATGAAATATTATAAATAAATTTAAGAGATATTTATTTATTAATCCCAAGAAGGCTACTCAATCTTCTCTGAAGTCTAGAAAAGCTTGTGGATAATATTTCTTAAAATACAATTTAATCTAAGGAAAGGTTTTAGCAAATATCTAGCAGCGTATCTATAAGATACTTAACCCGCTTAGCCGCTTAGAGATAAAAAGCCGCCGTAGTGACTAACTTGACTTTGAGCTGCCAAGTGGCAATGGTGCGTCAGGAGGAGGCTTCACTGTCTGTCCACCTGTCTCTGGCGTATCTATGTGTGCATCTTTTGCGTGTGCGGCATTTTCAGCTGGCATTTCGCAACACTTGTCACGCCGACAGCCGGCAAATTGTTTGAGGTTTGTCCAAAACCGAAAGTTAAAGCCAAACTCAAAGCGTAAACGAAGCTAAAGCGAAATTAAAGCCAATGAAGCGTGCCACTGAAGATGCATCTTGCACATACAGATACAAAAAAGGGCTATCCACAGACACTTGTTGAATAAATATCTAGCAGAACTCTAGTTATTATCCAAAATATATTACGACTACTATTAGTTAGAGGAAATAATTAAAAAGCGGCCTGAGTAAATCCTGGACAGCGTTCTCCTTCACTAAACGCATAACAAATTCCATTCATCGATACTTAGATGGCATGGAGCCACGCTCCCAAAACCCATTACCATTTCGAATCCCATTTTCGAGTTCCCTTGGGCGCTTAAGTCCATAATTTGTATGCTCCACTCGGGCCGAAGATGCTCCATAGATGGCAATACGGAGACCAACCACTCCCATGGACACTGGACACTGGACACTGGACAGTGGGCACTCCTCTGCCACAGCCAGCGTGGAAAATTATAAATTAATCCATTACGTAGATTATGCAGATGTCTGAACGCATTAAGTGTCCCCCCGGTTGATCGAGGAGAGGATCGAACTTGTGGATAATGAACGAACACATGAGTGGCTTTAAGTCTGAGTGTGATTCGGGTCTTTGTCTTCGTCTTTGATTTTAATACACCTTTGAAAGGGTATTATGAATTTAGTCAGAAGGTTGAAACTCTGTGAAGGAGTCATTTCCGACCCTATAAATCATATATATTCTTGATCAGCACAAAAATCCGAATCGAACTAGCCATGTCTGGCAAAAATTTAATTTTTTCCAAATTTTCATAATTTTATAAGGGGTTACATCGTTAAAACTCATAAAAATGTCAAATTTTTAACATTTTGTATTGAGTATGCAGATATGTTAATCTTGTAAAAACTAACTTAGGACTGCTTTCCGAAGTAAAATTAATGCTTTTTTGGCTGAGTTATGAATTATTTAAGTTTTGATTTGTCTAAAAAATTGTCACTGGAAATTATTGATAAATATTGACTTAAAAAATGGTATAAGACCTTTAGTCAGAAGCTTCTAACTCGCAAAGGAGTCAATTCCGACCACATAAATCATATATATTCTTGATCAGCACAAAAATCCGAATTGAACTAGCCATGTCTGGCAAAAATTTAATTTTTTCAGAATTTTGAAAATTTTATAAGGGGTTACATCGTTAAAATTGTCAAAAATTGAAAATTTAAAATTCTAATGTGGGTATACAGATTTATTAACCTATTAAAAACTAGTATAGGAAAGCTTTCCGAATTGAAATTAATGCATTTTTGGCTAAGCTATGAGGTTTTTGAACTTCGATTTTGTCGGAAAATATTGATAAATACAGAAAGCGAATATTTTAACTTAGTTATTGTGTATTTCCAATTCGTTTCTATAATTAAATTGCAAATGCCAAAAAAATATAATATGCGGCGTTCCAAAGTTTGATTCCTTTCTTGTTTATCATGTTTTTGTTTACTAAAATATCTTTCTTACATATTGTTCTTATATTTTCTTAATTTTCTTAACTTCGTTGCATTTTCTCACCGTGTAGACATTTTCTGCTTGTAATTCCTTTCCCAAAAGAGATATATACATATATTCAAAGTCAAAGTGCCGCTGGAGCAATTTGATTCTCCCTTCCACTCCTATGCTTGGACTTGGGCTAAGAAAAAATCATTAATCAAAATCGAGAAATCATTAGGGCCGCGTTTAGGCTGCGAGGTGTCAACTCTCTCATTGTTGTTGCTGTTCTGGGCCTTGTAATTGAATTGTGAACACAAAACTCGAGTTCGGGCATCGAAAATTGAAGGAAATTAAATGTTTCTTTTTTCGGCCAGAGTTTGCCCCCAAAAAAGTGTGAAACATGCTGCGAAAGAGGCCGAGAAACTGGAAAACAAAATTAAAAGAAATAGCCGCGAGTCAAACAGCAAAGTAACCAAAAAATAAAAAACAAAGAAAAAAGGAAGGAGAGTTTGGAAGAAAAACCCAAAAACCGAAGCGAAATGCTGAATTTGGACAAGAGGGGGTGCTCAGTTTTTTTTTTCGAGATTTTTAAGTAAATTAAGCAGAACTCTGTGTATTTCTTTTTGTTGTTCGTTGGTTTGATTCAACCAACCGACGACACAAAAGTTAATTTCATGATTTTTCAAAATCCCAGCAAAGCCAAAAAGAATTCATTATTTTAACAGCCGGCAAAAATGTCGAAATTCATCTGAAATCATAGATTAAATTAAAATAATTTTTTTTTCTAAAGATGGAACTTAGTTCTATTGGATTTAAGTTTGTTTTTTAACTTTAATAGAAAGGGAAATGTTTAGAAAAATCTCTTTAAAAAATGTATAGTTTTCCAGCTTAAAATAAAATGTAAAGTCTCTTATATAATCACTAAAGAACTTATGAGAAACTACATAAATTGGCTAACATTTTAAAATGTGTCTAATGACCACTGTAAAACCTAAACACAGTGTGCAAAAAAAGCGTTTAAAAGTCACAGCAAAAAGCCATCTCTAATGCCTTTTTATATTTGCCGACTTGGCCAAGTCTCAGTAATAACCATAATTTTTGTGGCGAGACCAAAACGAATCTGTTGCTTTTGGTCGGGTGGATGGGCCAGCCGCGGCGAATTGCACACTTTTTCGTTGACTTTTGCGTGGCCAAACAAAAAATAAAAAAATAAAATAATACAAAAAATAAAAAACAAGTAAACTTCGAAAGAAACACGAAGAAAAAAAATGCTCAAAGCGTTGCAGATTGCATTCGCTGTGCCGAGAGCCGATCATCATCATGATGATGATGATGATGATGATGGCCAAAGCAATGCCCTTTTGCATTAATAATACATTTTAGACACTTGGCCCGGCTAAGCTTATGGCTTAAAAACACTGCTTCAAGTCACAATAATTTATTTTTAAACATGCATATTTGTAGAATAATTTATTTAAAATTTTGGTTGTGTGTATTGCAAATGAAAATGTGGTAACTATAGCAGGATAATAATTATCGAATATTTTACCATCTCAAAGTATCAAAATATCGTTTTGTTATCGATATATTTTACTTTTTAACGAAACGTAACTTCAAAGGATATTTTTCTCTTTATAAAAATTGTTTAAAATGTTGGAATACTTTTGATTTTGTTGCATATTGAAGACAATGTGCCACTCTTTTCTGCTCCCACTCGTGTGGCAAAGCGGCTCTATTAGGCTGATTGCCCTTCCGTCTTGCTTTTTTCTCTGTTCGAGTTTCGTTGGCCATAATGATGATTATAATGGCCTGGGACGATGATGAGGTTCACTTGCCGGACTGCATCATTAAATTATTATTGCTGGCAGCTATTTTTCAGAGAGCCGCAGCGCACAAAAGCCACAAAAATTGGAAATCGCGTGTCTAATGCTCCATTCGAGATGCCCGCCGGTCGGGATCTCCGGCTCCATCTTTCGATATCTTTGGGTTCTCGGTTCTTTTTTTTTTTTTTTGTGGCCTAATGTGGCTTAATTATACAACAACAAAACTGTCTGCTTACTGTTACTGTTAGCAGCCAAGAACGTTAACAAAGCGAGGCCCCGGCCATCAAATCCATGTCAAAAGTCCCGCTCTGGGAGTCCGAGTCCGAGTCCAAGTCCCCTTTGGAGATTGGCCATCGAAAGGAGATGAGACTCCGAGTCTGAGACCCCTGCCTTTGCCTTTTTTTTCCAGAGAAAACGTCTCTCGATAATTTGATGCAGCTTTTTTTTGCACTCCTGTTTTCCTGCCTGGTTTTTATTCCATTCATTTCTTTCCTTTTTTTGCCGTCTGGCCCAAAACTTCCTTTTTTCCCTGAGTTCCCCCTGTGTTCCTGTGGTCCTGTTTTTTTTCCCCTCGCTGACTTGTCTAAAATTCCACAAACTCATAAATGTTGATGTGTCCAGTCCCAGGTTCGTCATCGTCATCAATGTTGGGGCTTTTGTATGATGGACAACGGACACTACTCAGCACGGCAAAGAAAAAGAGATCAGTTTTTAGTAGGGATATACATCGGGAGGGAATATGATATGATATATCTGCTAAAATATCAAAATATCACATTTATATTATATCGAAAATATCATTAGATATCTTTCGATTATTCTGGTTTGATATAACAAACAGAATATTAATTTATTTAATATATAGCCATGTTGCAATATAGATTCTTGTTTAAAAAAAAGGAAAAACAGAGGGTGACTTGGGGAAACTATATACTCTTGAAGGTAGATCATGGAAATCATCATAACTAAGCCAAAACTACACTAATTTTAATTCGGAAAGCTGTTCTGTGCTAGTTTTCATCAGGTTAATAAATCTGCATAAATAATTTAATATTTCTAAAAATTCAAATTTGTATCGATTTTTTAAATTTTAACGATGTAACCCCTTATAAAATTGTGCAAATTTGGAAAAAATTGCATTTTTGCGGGACATACCTAGATCGATGCGGATTCTTGTGCTGATCAAGAATATATATGATCTATGGGGTCGGAAATGACTCCTTCGCGAGTTAGAAGCTTCTGACTAAAGGTCTAATGTCGTTTCTTGAGTCAATATTTATCAATAATTTTCTATGATAATTTTTCTATAAATCAAATTTTAAATAATTCATAACTCAGCCAAAAAAGCCTTAATTTTAATTCGGAAAACGGTCCTATGTTAGTTTTTATAAGGGTAATAAATCTGCATACTCCATTTAAGATGTTAAAAAATTTAAATTTTGGATCAATTTTAGACAATTTTAAAATTAGAAAATTGTGAAAATTAAAAAAAAATAAAATTTTTACCGTACATGGCTAGTTCGATTCGGCTGTTGATGCTGATCAAGAATATATATGGTTTATAGGGTCGGAAATGACTCCTTTGTGAGTTACAAGCTTCTGACTAAAATTATAATACCCAGGAAAGCGTATAAAAATAGTTTATAATACTGATATTTGTTCTATAGGAAACCAAGTAAAAACTATAAATAAATAACAATATTTTCCCGATTATATATATAGTTTAGGGGCAATTTAATATTGTATTAAAAGTACTAAAATAATGTACAAGTTGTAGAGGCTTTCAATCTTCATAGAGACCTCTATATCTCTTACAATTTTCCTTCAGTGTCTGGGATTTATTTCGCATCTCAGCTGAAGGGGGAATGTGTGGCTTCGTTTGAAGTTATTAGATTGCATGGCTGGTAATTGACAATTAATTGCCATCGACAGGCTGCAAATGGAAATGGAATGAACTCCACTCCGAGCTGGACATGTTTCCATGTCTCGTTTTTCTCTGGGTTTCCATGTGTGAAGTCTGACGCAAGTTTTCACACCACAGCATAATGCGGAAAAACGTGTGAGATTGTTAATGGAAAATAAACAAGAAAGGCTTTTAAATATTAGAGTTTCAAACAATAAACACAGGGCGAAGCTCTGGTGTGAAAAAAAACATAATGGACGCTTCTTTTTCTCAGACTTTACTTTCGAAAAAAATATAATAAACTATTAAATTTATGGTGGGAATTGAAGTGCATGAATTAAAAATATATATATTTTTACATAAACAAAAAAGAAGCAAACAAAAGCCATAAAATCAAATGTATATATACATTATTTCCAGCAAAATCCCTGAAGCGGATAGCTGAAAACAAAACAGCAGATAATCATTTACATTACACGATCTAATTTTGCAATTTCAGCTAATTTAATATCAGGCATTAGCCGCTGTGTAAACACGCTGCAATTGTTGCAAATGGCAAACATTTGTTAAATTAGCTTTGCCGACTGACTTTCGGCGGAACATCAAAGCGAACCAAGTTTTTATTGCAAAATTATAGGCAGAGAATCATTGTGTTTCCCTTACTTTTCCTTAATTTTTCTTTTGTTGTATTTTTTGTTTTTTAACACCAAATTTCGATCTAATTATTTCGTGCTTTCAAGTCTGCCGGCGGGTTTCGCCGAAAAGCAATACAATTAAATGTTGTTAATTGATAAAACCTCACAAGATCGAGTGGAATTTTTTCCCGATATCTATATATATCTAATAATTATATGCACGAGGATTGTGAAACAATTGTTATTATTTATTGACATATTATTGATTTGTTTAGAGCATTTATTTTTAATTTGTGATTTCAATTCGCTGCTTTGCTTCTCCAGTTCCTCACTTTGATTTTCGATTTGTTTATACATATTTGTATTTGTAGATTCTTTTCGATATACTTTGTGGGCTTTTGATGTTAATGTTTTCAAGGTGTGTGTTTTAGTTTTAATTTGGTATGAGTTTAAATAATGTTGTACCCGTGCTAGGTATTATAATTTTAGTCTGAAGCTCAAAACGCAGTAAAGGAAGCATTTCCGACCCTGTAAATCATATATATTCTTGATCAGCATAAAAATCCGAGTCGATCTAGGTATATTCCGCAAAAATTAAATTTTTTCCAAATTTTCATAATTTTATAAGGGGTTACATCGTTAAAATTGATAAAAATGTTATATTTTTAGCATTTTTTATTGAGTATGCAGATTTGTTAATCTTGTAAAAACTAACATAGGACTGCTTTCCGAATTAAAATTAGTGCTTTTTTGGCTGAGTTATGAATTATTTAATATTTGATTTATAGAAAAATTATCATAGAAAATTATTGATAAATATTGGTTCAAAAAATGGTATTAGACCTTTAGTCAGAAGCTTCTAACTCGCGAAGGAGTCATTTCCGACCCCACAAATCATATATATTCTTGATCAGCATAAAAATCCAAGTCGATCTAGGTACGTCCCGCAAAAATTTAATTTTTTCCAATTTTTCATAATTTTACAAGGGGTTACATCGTTAAAAGTTCGAAAGATTGATAAAAATGTCAAATTTTTAACATTTTTTATTGAGTATGCAGATTTGTTAATATTGTAAAAACTAACATAGGACTGCTTTCCGAATTAAAATTAATGCTGTTTTGGCTGAGTTATGAATTATTTAAGATTTGGTTTGTCTAAAAAATTGTCATTAAAAATTATTGATAAATATTGACTCAAAAAATGGTATTAGACCTTTAGTCAGAAGCTTCTAACTCGCGAAGGAGTCATTTCCGACCCCATAGATCATATATATTCTTGATCAGCACAAAAATCCGAGTCGATCTAGGTATTTCCTGCGAAAATTTAATTTTTTACAATTTTTCATAATTTTATAAGGGGTTACATCGTTAAAATTTCGAAAGATTGATAAAAATGTCAAATTTTTAACATTTTTTATTGAGTATGCAGATTTGTTAATATTGTAAAAACTAACATAGGACTGCTTTCCGAATTAAAATTAATGCTGTTTTGGCTGAGTTATGAATTATTTAAGATTTGGTTTGTCTAAAAAATTGTCATTAAAAATTATTGATAAATATTGACTCAAAAAATGGTATTAGACCTTTAGTCAGAAGCTTCTAACTCGCGAAGGAGTCATTTCCGACCCCATAGATCATATATATTCTTGATCAGCACAAAAATCCGAGTCGATCTAGGTATATCCCGCCAAAATTTATTTTTTTTCCAAATTTTCATAATTTTATAAGGGGTTACATCGTTAAAATTGATAAAAATGTCAAATTTTTAAAAATTTTTATTGAGTATGCAGATTTATTACCCTAAGAAAAACTAGCACACGACTGCTTTCCGATTAAAAATTAATGCATTTTTGCCTTAGTTATGATCAATTTTGTTTACCCTTAATTTGCGTATTTTTCTCGTTTAAGATTCAACTAATTTCCCAATTTTTCTCTCAAAATTTCCCCACAGATCGCCAAGCTTCTGCCCTTGATCGAGTCTGGTTGCTCTCGGCGCGCCCGCTTCCTGCTCTGCTCGGCCCTGTTCCCGCTCTGCACGCCGGATGTGCCGCGTCCGGTGACGCCCTGCAAGTCCCTCTGCGAGACCGTCCAGAGCGAATGCTCCCAGAATGCTCCGCCGGAGCTCATGGAGCTGTGGCCGCCGTTCCTGGGCTGTGCGGGTCTACCCCAGCCGGAGAAGCACGAGCTGTGCATGCGGATACCCGAGGAGGGCGAGGCACCCACGACGAGTCCTCCCTCGGGTCCACCTGAGGGTCATCTGCCGGCTTTATCGACGGCAGACAGAGAGATCTCCTTGCCGCAGCAGCAGCTACAGGCATATCGCTTCTGGAACAGTGCAGGAGGAGGAGGAGGCGTCGGAGGAGCAGGAGGATCTGCAGCGGGCTCGGGATCAGGAGGAGGAGGTGCCACCCAGGGACTAGCTTCATTGACAATCCTCTGTCCGCAGAACTTCAGCGGCAGCCACCTCGATCCGGATGTATGTGTGCCGCAGTGCCAGCGAGATGCCTTCCACACCACCGCCCAGAAGAAGCTATCGGAGAGCCTGATCCTGGGCCTCTCGGCCGTCTGCTTCGTGCTCACCCTCTTCGCCCTGGTCACCTTCTGGGCGGAGCCCACTCGCTTCGGATATCCAGAGCGACCCGTGCTCTTCCTGTGCCTGTGCTACAACCTGTTCAGCGTGTGCTACCTGGAGAGGATCGTGTTCCACAATCAGGCAAGGAGTCTGGCCCAGCTGCAGGAGCAGGGACGCCCGGCAGGCTTAAGGTCGGCCTGCTTGCTGAGCCCCCCGTGCCTGGCCTCGTATATAACCACCTCTTACCTGAGCTTGTGCGCCGCCAGCTGGTGGCTCATCTTCGCCCTGTGCTTCTACCTCTCGTCGCACAAAAAGTGGTCCAGTGAGGCGCTGGAGAAGCGCTCCGGGCTGTTCCACGTCCTGGCCTGGGTGCCACCGCTGGCTCCTCCAATAGCTGCCCTGCTCCTGGACCGTGTGCGACCCAGCGAGCTGACCGGAATGTGCTACGCCCCGGGATTTGTGGAGCTACCCGCTTTGGTGCTGCTGTTCCTGGGCCTGTATTTTACGCTACGCGCCTCCAGGTCGCTGCATTCGCTGCAGCAGCAGCTCCAGCCGACGCTTGCCCTGGCCCACCATCGTTTCGGCCAGATTCGGAAGCGTTTCGTCATCTTTTCGCTGCTGTATTTCGTACCCACGGCCGCTGGAGTGGTGGCGGCACTGTGTGAACGCTACGCGGACTCGGTGGTGCCCAGCTGCTCCACGCCGGAGGACTGTGCCTCGCCCATGCCGCTGAGTGCCTGGCCGGCGCTGCTGAGGATCTTCTTCCAACTGGTCGGCGGTACACTAACCGGCCTGTGGGTTTGGTCCCGCAAGACCTGCGAGAGCTACCGGAATCGCCTGGTAGCCGGCGGCGCAGGAGGAGGAGGAGTCGGTGGTACCCACACCTCGGCGCTGATGAACCCAACCAAGTCGGGAGCGGTGGTTGGAGCGGGACCGCTGCCCAAGAAGCATCTGTATACGAGCGGGAAGTCCATGCTGCCCAGCGGTGGCATTACGACGCCGCTCTACGCGGGCATCAGCTTCCACAACGTGCCCGTCTATAACCCGAATCAATCGAGGGTTTAGGTGGGGGTCAGTACCAAGATGGATCCCCTCATCATGAAGCATCACCAGCAGAAGGCTTTAAGCTCTGATCTGAGTACGTGGACCTCCATGTATGCGTAGTTTGTAGGAATACCTGAAATGTGTTAATAGTTTTAGAGTCTAAATTGTAATTATTATTATTATTATAAATAGTAATAGTTCTTTAGCTAATTGTTAAGCCTGTACATAGAAAAAATGTGTTTTTTTTTACTATAATTTGAATTAAGCTAAAAAGTTTAATTTAATTAATAATTCTAATGAAATTGTGAATATTTTGTAATAGAAATGAACTCTAGATGTGTTTTACTGGGGAATGGCTGGAGTTTCGAACCTTTGGATCTTGTCTTGGAAGTTAGCTTTGAACCCAACCACAGCAAGTGGCGGGAACTGATTTAAATTCGAATTCAAATTAGGCCGATAACATATGTGGCGGCAATCGATCGCCCGTTTAAATTTGAATTCAAATTTGGCGGTTAAATTCACTTATTTTCCTATTTTGTTGTAATCTGTATATTGTTGTTGTTGTCAAGCGTAGTTGTTGTAAAAGAGTTGTTGTTGTTGTTGTCGATGAAACCCCGGCTTCAATCGCTTCAATTTCAGTACAAATTCCTTCATTTCTGGATCTGGAGTACCAGGCGAACAGAATCAGCAGCAAGCAGATTTATTTCCGAGCAAAAGCTCTCGAATCAGAGATGTCACTTTAGCTATATTGTATTTGAGCTTTCAATCTAGCTAGAAAATAGTTAAGTTGTCACCCCTATATGCAAAAGCTATATAGTGAAGTTTCGAACCTTCTTTGGATTTTGTTCGGGGAAGTTAGCTTAGAACCCAACCACAGCAAATGGCGGCAAGTGATTTAAATTCAAATTCAAATTTATCGATTAACTTGTGTGGCGGGAACTGATAATCTTTTAAATTCAAATTCAAATTGGGTCGTTAGCATACATGGCGGCAACAGAGGCTTGTATCTCACGAAGGAGTCATTTCCGACCCTATAAACCTTATATATTCTTGATCAGCATCAACAGGCGAATATTTCTAGGCATGTAGAAAAGAAAAATTTTTTTGGTAATTTTTTTTTACAATTTTATAAGTTATAATTTTATCGTTAAAAATGTCAAAAATTGATAAAAATTAAAATTTTTTTTTTATTTTAAACTGAGTATGCAGATTTATTAGCGCAATTTAAACTAGCATTTCACCGTTTTCCGAATTTAAATTAATGTTTTTTTGATTTAGTAATGAGTTTATTTTTAGATTTTTTTTGTAGTTTTTATATACAAATTATTGATAAATACCGATCAAAAAATGGTTTTATAATTTTAGTCAGAAGCTTGTAACTTATGAAGTAGTCATAATAGTATAGTATAAATAATATATATTCTTGATCAGCATCAACAGGCGAATCTTTCTAGGCATATAATAAAGAAACATATTTTTGGCCATTTTTTTTTTTTTTTAATTTACAAGGGGTTACATCGTTAAAAATGTCAAAAATTGATACAAATTTAAATTTTGTATGCAGATTTGTTAAACCTATAAAAAATACCACAGAAAAGCAAACCGAATGCAAATTAATGCATTTTTGACTAAATTATGATATTGGAAAATGTTAAATTCCTCAAAAAAAAATTAGCGCATCAAAATATATATATTTAAAATACTTAGTATATGTAACATCCTTAGTTGCTTGTATATAAATACGATTCTCACGATGCGGTGATAGGCATAACCCATCCTTGTGCGAAAGTAGAAGCTCGGAGAATGCCAAGGAGCCAAGGAGGGGACTTCATTTAATTGCAACAAAAAGGTTAAATTGTTGCTATTGTCTCTGGATCCAAGCCGAGTGGCAATTAGAAGGAAAAATGCTTAATGACAGAGCTTCCAGCGTTGATTGCCAGCGTTTTGCTTGACCCCTCTCCCCCCAAACGCACCTGAGCCACTCAGCCACGCCGCCTGGAAGCCAGCTGCTTCTCTTCCTCCTCATGCTCCTGCTGCTCCAATCCTCCACCTGTGGCTCTGCGTGTTCCCCCTTTCTGTTTTATTCTCTCTTTGTATTTTATTCAGTTTTTTTACGAGTTTTTTTAGCCCTTTTCCAGCCGCCCTGAGAGTGTCACACAACGTTACGTGAAAGGTAAGAATTGTTAAGAGGAAAAAGGTGGAATGGTCTATTCCCTAAAAACATTTTAATTCAGGGAAATTAAATATATAGAAAGTTAAATATACTATGCAAGAAAATATGTAATTCAATTAAAAGGAAAAACTTTTATATACAAATATATTTTATTTTTATAAATTTAAAGAGAGATTATCTTGAACTGGTCTTTGAAATTTGATTATTTGTTCTACCAGAATGTAAATCTATAATATAATAATGTATTACTACAAGAAATATTTTATATATAAAATTCTACAAAATTTTAATTAATATTTTAATACTAAAATATACTCTAAATATATATATAGAGTATGGCCAAGAAAACATGAGTTTTAACCGAGCTACAATTAATTTGATTGAAGCTGCCATACCGCGTGCCGGCAACGTTTCTATCCAACAAATTGCTGGCCAACAAGCCGAAACACAACTACAACAACCTGCAACTTGCAACTTGCTTGGAACAACAACAACAAAAGCAACAATAAAAAATAAAGAAAAAAACTAAGAAGCACAGGCGGCGGCAAAAAGCAACTGTGCAGCAAGCGTGCAATTAACTCTTGTGCGCCAAGATCAAAGCGATTAATGCCGGCACTGCCCTCGACTTGAATTCTGGGACTTGGACTCCGACTCGGACTTGGACTTGGTCTTGGACTTGGTCTTGGACTTGGCCCAGAGCCCAGAGTAGTGATCGGCGGGCGGGAAGAGCCAAGATCCGAGAAGGGGCGGCCCCAGAGAGCGATTTCAGAGCCAAGCCAAGCCTGACGCTTTATCGTCATCTTCATCGCTGTTTTGTCGTTGCCCACATTTACACAGCGAGAAATTTGGAAAACCTATGACCTTAAATAAAATTATACTAAGTAGTATAAAACAAGAGTTAATTCCAATATTTTTGATAGATTTTAGATAGAATCTTTGTAAGGAAATGATCGAAGATATACAAGATTTTAATTATATTTATACCATAAAAAATATTTGTATAATAAATATACGATCAAAAATATAATATAACATATTTCATACACTATAAAAAATACTAGAGTGTAACATACACTTTTAAGGTAACTTTTACCCATTCTCTCAGTGAAAAGAAATAGAAAAGCGGCAAATGGGGGGACAAAGCGAGTTGGCCAAGAGCCAATAGCTCGTTGGCCAAGAGCAAACAGGTAAGCCAAGAACGAACAGGTAAGGCGGCTAAGAGCCGGCACTTCTTGGCCAAAATAGCCCCAATCGTTGGCCATTTGCGGGTGTTAAATGCGGCTAAGAACTCTGCGGCCTGGGCAATTTTCCGAAATAAATGCATAGCACGGCACACACAGGGAACGAATTGAGAGACAAATGCACCACGAAGTGCTTACCAAATTGGCCATTAATTTTCGGCCTAGAAACCGGTTTAAGCCAAACTTGCAGCAGCCTTTTTCCTTCTATTTTTTTCGAATTCTTAATATGGAGAAGGAGAAGATAAATAATATGAAGTAACTTGGGTTACGGAAATCATATTTCTTGGCTGGATTTTTTGTGACTTAATTATCAGTTCTTAAATCAATTTAAGAACATTATTAAGTAAGTTAAGAAATTGAGAAAGTTTGTAAATAAAATTATAATTAAACAATCTAAGGGTGTGCAGGTTTAAAACCCTGAAATTGTTGTATCCTCTGTATGTATGGGTATATTTCTATAAACATTTTAAAGAATAATTTATTATTATAATCGTAGTTAAAATTATTATTAGATATGGATAATTAAACAAATATTATTATCTCTGTTTAGTAAATAATAAAATTAAACCATTAAATAAAAATCATAGGGACGATTTAAAATGCAATAAAAATACTTCGTTTTGACGGATTACGTTTAGAATAAACAGTTTTTACTTAAAAATATAAAAAAAAATTGTTCAAAATTTGTAAATAAAATATTATATTGTTTAGTTAAAACATTTAAAGGTTTTTTTTTAATAATTTTAAACATTAATATAAGCAATAAAATCTAATAAGAGAGCTTGTAATAAAGAAATTATTGCATATGTTTTATTTATTAAAGGAAAAATGCATATCATAAAAAATAATTAAAAAAAAATAATTTTTTCCAGAAATTGCCAACACTTTAACGTATCAATTTAGAAGATTTAAGTTCATATTAATAATTTATTTGTTTGTTAAATATAATATAAGTATTTTCCTTGCTTTCCCGGTTATTGCATATTTTCGTGCTGATCGCAAAAGACTCTCCTCCAGCTGCCGCTGAGTGGCGCCACTAACCCTCGGATGGTGCCCCGATTTGTGTCCAGATTTCGAGCAGATTTATCGATATCCCGATAGGCTCGATAAGCCGCAAGCTGAGCAGAAGTTTAGCGTCTTTGGCCAAAGTAAAGCACAGTTAAAGCCAAGTCGCTGCAGACCGGTTTTTGGACGAACCCAACTTAGTTGGTAAGAAGGAACAAAGCGATCGGTGTGGCGAAAGAGAAAGCGCATTCACACAGCTCTGTTGACGTGTGCAATGCCCCATTTCCAAATAAGTAAATAAATAAATAAGTAAATAAATAACCATGGCCGCCAGCGTGGTCAAGGCGCCCAAGTGTCCGCGTCGGGGATCGGCCAAGGATGTGGCCAAGAATACGACGGTGGCGGTGCAGAAGGTCAAGAACAACAACGAGGCCAACTGGTAAGTGGCGATCAAAACAAAAGACTTCAACTGCAATCTACGGGAATCTTTCTCTTACCAGGAACTGGTGGCTTCTGCTGGCCACCGTCTTTCTCATCACCTTTGCCACACGTTTCTACAAGGTTACCGAACCGGATCACATATGGTAGGGAATTAATTAACTTATTACATTTTAAAGAAAATATTAATTAACAAAAACACATTCTCCAGTTGGGATGAAACGCACTTTGGCAAGATGGGCAGTTGGTACATCAACAGAACCTTCTTTTTCGATGTTCATCCACCGCTGGGCAAGGTAAGAGCTTAGAGAAATACTTAAAAAATAGGGAATGATCTTAATTCCTATACCACCTAAAGAAATGTTCTTTTTTACCCTACTATCACTATTCAAAGTTTATTATTTAAACGTTGAAAGGCATTATTAATCGCATATTCACATGAAATTTAAGTTCATTTTAATGAAGAACTGTTTTAATTATTATAGAACTAGGAAAAATACTTAAAAAATAGGGAATGATCTTAATTCCTATACTACCTAAAGATGTGTTCTTTTTTACCCTACTATCACTATTCAAAGTTTATTATTTAAACGTTGAAAGGCATTATTAATTGCATATTCACATGAAATGTAAGTTCATTTTAATGCAGAACTGTTTTAATTATTATAGAACTAGGAAAAATACTTTAAAAATAGGGAATGTTCTTAATTCCTATCCTACCTAAAGAAATGTTCTTTTTTACCCTACTATCACTATTCAAAGTTTATTATTTAAACGTTGAAAGGCATTATTAATTGCATATTCACGTGAAATTTAAGTTCATTTTAATGAAGAACTGTTTTAATTATTATAGATACTATATAGATACCTTTAGGATATATTTAACATTATTCCCTTACCTTTTTTAAGATGCTTATTGGACTCTCTGGCTATTTGACGGGATATAATGGAACGTTTCCTTTTGAAAAACCAGGTGACAAGTACAATGAGACTCGTTATCAGGGGATGCGATATGTGAGTTATCAAAGAAAGATGTATTTAATACATATATTAAAATATTTCCTATATTCCTTAAATACAACTAATTAAATCAATTGAAATCCCTTTAGTTTTGCACCACCCTGGGTGCCCTGATAATGCCCATGGGCTTCGACACTGTCTACGATTTAACGCGCTCCCATGAGGCGGCCCTGCTCTCGGCAGCCTATTTAATATTTGGTAATTATTTAATATATATACTAATATATATAAAATTATATAATTCCCCCCCCCCTGGCAGATGTGGGTCTCCTTACCCTCAACCAGTACATTCTCCTTGATCCCATCTTGCTATTCTTCATGATGGCCTCCGTTTGGGGCATGGTGAAGATCTCGCGAAGCACCTCCTCGGGTGGCTCCTACTCCCTCCGCTGGTGGTTCTGGCTCTTCCTCACCGGCACCATGTTATCCTGCACAATCAGTGTGAAGTTTGTGGGTCTGTTTGTGGTCCTTCTGGTGGGTTTGCACACGGCCACCGAGCTGTGGCTCATCCTGGGCGATCTGGGACAGCCCATTTGGGAGACTGTGAAACAGGTGGCCTGTCGGGCCATTGCCCTCATTGTATGGCCCATTCTCCTCTACATTCTCTTCTTCTACATCCACCTGAGTGTCCTGAACAGGAGTGGCAATGGCGATGGCTTCTATAGCTCCGCTTTTCAGTCCCGCCTCATCGGGAACTCCCTGTACAATGCCAGCATGCCGCGGGACGTGGCCTATGGCTCCGTGGTGACCATTAAGAACCACAAGACGGGCGGCGGCTATCTCCATTCCCATCATCATCTATATCCCAAGGGATCGGGAGCCAGGCAGCAGCAGGTTCGTGAAAGATACAGATATTCTATCTGGAAATTAGTTAACAACAAACACTCTGATTTCAGATCACCACCTACACACACAAGGACGAGAACAACAAGTGGCTCATTAAGCCGCACAACAAGCAGCGAGTGGCCAAGGATAAGCTGCACTTGCTCCGCCATGGGGATCTCATCCGGCTGGAGCATGTGGCGACCAAGAGGAATCTACATTCCCATGGCGAACCGGCTCCAATGACCAAAAAGCATCTACAGGTCACGGGCTACGGCGAGGTGAGTACTCTTCCAAGGAAAAGTTTAGTATGTATTATTGATAAAATAATTAAGTACAAAACCATATTGAAAATTGCACAAAGTTAAATTTATCGAAATTTTAAACATCGAAAAGAGATCGAGAGAAAGATAACTACTTTGGGAAACCCAGGTTTACATACCCTTGCAGTTCTGCAATTGCAATATAGAATCGCATCGAAAATCGATCATAACTAAACTTAAAATACTTGCATTCCTTAAATTAATATTTATCATATTTATATATGTCAATTAAAAAAAAAATCAAAGTTTAAAAAACTCATAACTAAGCCAAAAACGCATTAATTTCAATTCGGAAAGCGGCAGTATGTTAATTTTTAGCAGGTTAACAAAACTGCATACTCCGTTTAAAATGTAAATTTTTGTCCGATTTTTGCAAATTTTCATGATGTAACCCCTTTCCTTTTTTTACAAAAATGGGAAATTTCGGAAAAAAATTTTTTTCGGCCGGATAAAGCTAGAAAGAAAGGCCTGTAGATGCTGATCAAGAATATTTATGATTTATAGGGTCGGAAATGACTCCTTCACTTTCTTTTAAGCTTCTGACTGAAGGGCCATTACCATTTTTTAACCGAAATTAACAATATTTTTATATGAAATTTTTCGACAAAACAAAACTTAAAAATTTCATAACTAAGCCAAAAACGCATTAATTTCAATTCGGAAAGCGGCAGTATGTTAATTTTTAGCAGGTTAACAAAACTGCATACTCCGTTTAAAATGTAAATTTTTGTCCGATTTTTGCAAATTTTCATGATGTAACCCCTTTCCTTTTTTTACAAAAATGGGAAATTTGGGAAAAAAATTTTTTTCGGCCGGATAAAGCTAGAAAGAAAGGCCTGTAGATGCTGATCAAGAATATTTATGATTTATAGGGTCGGAAATGACTCCTTCACTTTCTTTTAAGCTTCTGACTGAAGGGCCATTACCATTTTTTAACCGAAATTAACAATATTTTTATATGAAATTTTTCGACAAAACAAAACTTAAAAATTTCATAACTAAGCCAAAAACGCATTAATTTCAATTCGGAAAGCGGCAGTATGTTAATTTTTAGCAGGTTAACAAAACTGCATACTTCATTTAAAATGTTAATTTTTGTCCGATTTTTGCCAATTTTCATGATGTAACCCCTTTCCTTTTTTCCGAAAAATGGGAAATTTCAGAAAAAAATTGTTTTCGGCCGGAGATGGCTTAAAAGATTCGCCTGTTGATGCTGATCAAGAATATATATGATTTATAGGGTCGCAAATGACTCCTTCACTTTCTTTTAAGCTTCTGACTGAAGGTCCATTACCATTGTTTAATCGATAATATTTATATTTTATATGCCAATTTTTTCGACAAATCAAAATTTAAAAATCTCATAACTAAGCCAAAACTACATTAATTTTAATTCGGAAAGCAGTCCCATGTTAGTTTTTACTATATTTATAAATCTGCATACTCAATATAAAATTTCGAAAATTTTCAATTTTTATCAATTTTTCAACATTAATATTTCCAAATTGTACCCCTTAAAAAATGTTGAAAATTTAAAAAAAATTAAATTTTTACCAGACATAGCTAGATCGACTCGGCTGTTGATGCTGATCAAGAATATATATGATTTATAGGGTCGGAAATGACTCCTTTATAATTACAAGCTTCTGACTGAAATTATAATACCATTTTTTGAGCCGATATTTATATATATTTTTATCTGACAATTTTTCTATAAAAACAAAATTTCAAAATCTCATAACTAAGTCAAATAATCATTAATTTTAATTCGGAAAGCAGTCCTATGTTAGTTTTTATTAGGGTAATAAATCTGCATACTCAATTTAAAATGTTAATAAATTGACATTTTTGATCATTTTTTGACAATTTTAACCTTATAAAATTTTTTAAAAATTGTAAAAAAAAATTTTCTGCTATAGATGGCTAGATTGACTAAGCTTTTGATGCTGATCAAGAATATATACAATTTATAGGGTCGGAAATGACTCCTTCATAGCCTAACAAGCTTCTGATTAAAATTGCAACGCTATAAATGGCAAAATGTTAATATTTTCATTATTATTTTTGTATTTTTTAACAAATTTCAACTTCCCTCTTTTAGAATGGAGCCGGCGATGCCAACGATGTGTGGCGCGTGATGGTTGTGGGCGGCAAGGTCAACGAGACGGTGCACACGGTGACCTCCCGCCTGCGCTTTATCCACCTCTTGCAGAACTGCGTCCTGACCTCCAGTGGGAAGCAGCTGCCCAAGTGGGGATTCGAGCAGCAGGAGGTGTCCTGCAACCTCAATGTGCGCGACAAGAATGGACAGTGGAACATCGAGGACAACGAGCACAAGTTGTGTGAGTAACAATATAATATATAAATAATATTTAATATTATATTAATTACATTTATTTAATCATTTTGGACAGTGCCCAGTGTGAGTTTCAGCATTTATGCGCCAGGATTCTTTGCACGCTTCCTGGAATCGCACGCCGTCATGCTGCAGGGCAACGCGGGACTGAAGCCCAAGGAGGGCGAGGTGACCAGTCGACCCTGGCAGTGGCCCATTAATTACAGGGTAACATATTGATAATCAAAATATTTTAAATAAATTGCTGTAGCTGTTTGAATCTGCCCGCAGGGTCAATTCTTTTCGGGCAACATTTATCGCATCTATTTGCTTGGAAATCCCGTGATCTGGTGGAGCAACCTGGTCTTTCTGGCCCTCTTCGTGGCTGTCTTTCTGTACAATGCCATCCTGAAGCAGCGACAAGCTGGTCTAAACCAATACCAGGTCGAAATCCTTCAGTATGAGCTGCAGCACTCCCAGGGAGATTGCCAGGCTGTGGCCCAGGGCGAGGACAGTGAACCCTCGACCGCGGAGCTCTGCAGCTGCTGTCCTTCGCTGGAGCAGAGGCTCAAAAAGGAGCAACAGGAGCAGGAGGAGCAGGAACAGGAGCTGGCCAATGGGGACTCCCCCTCACCGGCCATGTCCTTGCAGGCAGGTGCCTGGCTTTTTGTGGGCTGGGTGCTTCACTACCTTCCCTTCTGGGCCATGGGAAGAGTGCTCTACTTCCATCACTATTTTCCGGCACTAATCTTTAATTCCCTGCTCACTGGTAAGCTTAATATATTACCTATTTCAGGTCTTCCTTTGGATTTAATATATTTATTCCCAGGTGTCATGTTCAACTATCTGATGCGCTCCCTCTCCAAGTGGATCCAGCACGTGATCCTGGGCGTGGTCCTTTCGATTCTCGTCTATAGCTTTGTCCGATTCTCGCCTCTGGCTTATGGCATGAGCGGTCCGCTGGCCAACGAGCCCAACTCCACGATGCACAGCCTCAAGTGGCTGTCCACCTGGGAGTTTTAGTTAATTTTAAATACAATCTAGCTATTTTTTTCTAATATTTATAGTAGTTTTAAAAATGTTTAATTTATAGATGCTTAGGTTATATTTTGCACAACAATTAAGTCACAAATAAAACAGTAACCAAGTGTAATATGTCGAAATATTATTCATAATCCTTTTCTTTTTATAAATTTAATTCAATATATATCTTGGTTATTTATTTACTCTTCAACTTTCCTTTTATTTTTTAATTCTAAACAAAAGAAAAACAAGAGAGGAAGCCGAAGCTTATGAAACCTTACAGTCTGCAATTGAGTTATAGGAAATTATAGAATTTTTTATATGACCATTTTTTTTTTGCTAAAAAAAACTAAACTTCAAAATCTCATAACTCCGTCAAAAATACATTATTTTTAATTCGGAAAGCAGTTCTATGTTAGTTTTTCTACGGATAATAAATCTGCATACTCCGTTTAAAATGTTTAAAAATTGAGATTTTTATCAATTTTAACCCCTTTTAAAAATTTTAAAAATTGTAGAAATTTTAAAAAAATTACATTTTTGCAAGACATAGCTAGTTCGACTCGGCTGTTGATGCTGATCAAGAATATATATGGTTTATAGGGTCGGAAATGACTCCTTCATGAGTTACAAGCTTCTGATTTAAATTATAATACATTGAAAGGGTATAATTACACCTGTGCGTATACGTAATTTTTGGGACTATAAATGTTCTGAAAAAAAATTAAAACCCTAAAGAACTCGAAAGTTAATATATTTATTGATAAAATAACGTAGCAAGATATCAAAATAGTTCGTTTATTCGAACAAATATAATCTGTTAGCCCCAAACACAAAACAAAAAACATTTCAAATATGTCGATATTATTCTTTTCTAAATATATCAACATTGAAATAATATTTTTAGTTATTCACACTTGGCATGAATATTTTTCGAACCTTTAAAAGTTCGATTTATCAAACTATTTCGACAAACATATATCGAAATCGATCGATAAATATTCATCTATGGCAAGTGTATAAGTTAACTTCTCTCGAAGTTTTGAAAAGAAACACTTAATAATTATCAAGAGTGTTCTTTGTAAAAGTGCAACCCCGATGAAATAGGCAGCTTCCTTTTATTATTTACGAATAGATATAATATTTAATGTATAGATGGGGCTTAAATCTAAGTACGGTTAGAAAACAAAAACAAAAAAAAAGCCATAGCGAAAGAAAGCAATAATATAAGACTATGCAACGATGGACGAGAGGACGAGGAGCTCAGGACTCCTCCTCCTCCTCCTCCTCCAGGTTCATCATCATCCATCATCATCATCATCAATCGAAGATGCCCAGCTCATCGAAGCGGCGCAGGGCAAAGCGTAGGGTATCCGTGGTGCGGGGATTGGAGGAGAACATCAGCTGGACCTTCTTCTTGGCAAAGTCCTGATCCGTGAGGGCCTCGATGCTGATGTCATACGAGTCCTCCTTCTTCATGGTGACCATCGGCAGGAAGGCGTACGAGGAGAAGAACCCATACAGCTCCCGGGCACGGATCTCCTGCTGAATGTCCGCATAGCTGGGCACGAAGGTCGAGTGCATCCTCTCAAGGCTGTCGCGGAGCGAGGCATAATAGGTCTGGATGAGGAACTCTCGCCGGTGGATGAGCACGTCCAGCTGGACGCTGCTGTTCAGGAAGAAGTTGATGTCGCAGCCGGGGCTCCCGAAGAAGCTGTTCTGGAAGTCCACCTGGCGGGGGCAGCGGAGAAATATTCATTTAAAATATTGTTACAAAAATGGATAAAGTGACCCTTACGAATATGGCATCAATGGGCTTGGTGGGCTGATCGTCATCGTATTTGTACATAAAGTTATTCACCCAAAGATCGCCGTGATTCAGCACGGTGATCTCGCCGGGCAGGGGTCTTCCGGTCATCACCAGGTTCTCCTTGATGTCGTCGCAATGGCGATGCAGCTTCTCCGCCAGCAGCTCGTAGCCGGGCCACTTGGCCACCACGTTGGCCAGGGTGCGGCACTGGAGGGTCATGAAGGTAATGAAGCGCTCGTTGGTCCTTATGTAGTTCTCGTCCAGCATGCCGCTGGTGAAGTGCTCCCGGACACTTGGCTCCTGCAAAAACACACAGATTCAAATATTCCAAATTTGCCAATCAAATAAATTATGAAATTAAAATAGGAAACAGATCCGATATTAACCCATTTCTGATTTCGATTTGATAATTGCTTTTGGGATGGAAAAGTTCAGAGGAAGAAAAGAAAACGAAACAAAAAAACAAGACTTTCACTCATGAAATAAATATTTAAAATGAGACGTATAGCTTATACATCTATTAAAGGTTTATAAACAGTTTTTAAACTGAAAAGAAATACTTTAAATAGGTGAAAGCATAGGTAAATTAACAATAATTGATTGTAAACTAATTTAAATATTAGTATTTCTTAAGATTTTAATTATTTAAAGCCAAAAAGAAGTACTAATCCATTTTGGAATATTTAATTCATGCACATGTTTAATTTCTTTCATATTTAAAAAGCAAAAGTAAACTTATTACAACTTTGCAATACCAAGTCTAATATTTTTATTAAAATCTGATAATAATCTATAATATTTTGCAGTTCTACTTTCCATAATATATTGCTTACAATTCCTAGAATAAAAAAAATACACTCTAGCAACACGTTGACGTCGGTACTTTGTCAGCAAAAAAAAACCCTGT
Organism: Drosophila serrata; assembly: GCF_035046125.1. NCBI lineage: Eukaryota > Metazoa > Arthropoda > Insecta > Diptera > Drosophilidae > Drosophila > Drosophila serrata. Next base: position 1,352,025 of record NW_028257088.1, on the reverse strand, counting down.
TCCTGATAGACAACAAACAGATGCATTCATTATTTGTACTTTGCAATTAGTTTAAGTTTCATTTAAATTATTGATAAATGCTAATGCAAAATACAGAGTATAAAAATTGTATAAGTGTGAAAATCATGAGAGAGACTTTTGTGAATTAAAATGTTAAATACATTAATAAAATATTTAATACAGTTTACTATTTGATCTTGATAATATATTGTATGTTGCTTTTAAAGCAAATATTCTAAATGAAATTGCGATTTAATGAATTTATTATCTGCATATTTTATATACGTTTTAATTTACTTTGCTATTTTATATAATATATAAATATATATATAGCAAGTCTCGTGATCAGATTTATAATAAATATATATAAATATATATATAATTAATAATTGTATTTCTTGGCTTGCACTTTTGTTGTTTTGTTTAAAAAAACAAAACCATGACTAAAAGATTGCATTGTATTCCAGTATATTCCTATATATATACATTTATATATATTATTTTAATTCTTGAATTTATTAGCGACCTTTGCTATTCCATTTCCGCTTAACTTTTGAGTTTTTCGTTAATTTAAAAGTCATTGAACGCTAGAGAAGACCAAAGTTCAATTTATAGATTTCTTTTTAAGATATAAAATTATAAGAAAAATGTAAGAATGTTATGTATTACAAAGCTGTAATTTAGTTTTTGTGGATTTAAATATAAGCTAAGTTTTCTGTATTAAAATCTGGAAAACATATTATGAATTTGGCTTGATTTTAACACATTTTCCAGATAGTAAACTAAAATTATGGACTTTTTTGTCAGATATTTTAATAGTCAAAGAACTTTGATTAATATATATTAATGATGGGTAATAATATAAGGTTAAATATTAAATATTAAAGACTAAAAACCCTTTTCAAATGTTATTTTATATAATTAATAATAACATATCAAAATGTATGTTAATTTCTAAAGCTTTCTTTTTGAGGTAAATAATCTTAAAAATCAATCCCAACTTTGGCTTAAAAAAACCCTTTTAAAAATATAAATAAAAGAGAAAATCGATAAGCATATTGAACTCACCTTCTCGGCCAGCAGCATGGAGCTGGCATGGAACTTGCCCAGCTTCTTCAGGATCACCACGCAGTGCTCCTCGTTGAGGCCACTCTGCCGGCTGGCCAGCTTGTAGCCGTACTGGGTGAGGTCGTCAAAGACGATCGTCTGGATGGGCTCGCGGGTGGTGTAGAGGCACTTGGCCCCGAACTTGGAGCCATCGCCAATGAGGACCTCCAGCTTGCCCAGGACATCGAAATAGAAGATCTTTTCGCGCAGATAGACGGCCAGTTCCTCGAGGAATTGGGTGGCCGGCGTTATGGCAATGCTCTTGACAATCAGGGCCAACTCCTCGTCCAACTGGCGCTTGCTGCTCCTGTATAGAGCCTTGGCCCTGTAGATCTTGCTACAGTAATTCTCGCCACCGCCGCCGCTGCTCTCGGCAAAGATAATCTTCTTGATGTCCACGCGCATGTCCCTCAATCCATCCTCCAGGGCGGCCTTGAAGAAGTCCTCGTTGAGGTACTTGGGCGGATCCTGGCCGCGGCTTTTCTCTTCCAGCTTCATGTTTGTGCAGCTGCAGCAGGTCCTGGCTCTCTCTCTCCTTCTATTCACTATCTCTTTCGAATCGAATTCAAATCCAAGGGGGCGGGACACCTGCTCTGGCGGCGGCTGCTACGTCTGGGAAACTGTGGCCCCGCCAGCGGACTCCTCTAAATATAAGCCCTTATCAGGTGCGCTCGCTGCCTGCGCCGCCGTCGAAGTCGAAGTCGAAGTCGACGCAACTCGGCTGGACTGCATACTACTCACAGAGATATTTGCCTGGCCATATCTCTATCAACGGCACGGGATTATATGTTAGTATATACGCTACTACAGGGGCTCAGCAAAGGGGGGGCGTTGGAATCGATATTCCATCGTTTAGAAAGCTTAATTTCACTTAAAGAGAGGGTTTTTCTTTACTTAGTTGCACTCTAAAAGAGATTTTTAAGCTGTAATAAGCGAATCTAAAAGAGAGAAGGAAAACCTTTTGAGTTTCCTTTGATTTACGGGTTTAAAAAGGCTCAAAGATGGAGAAAACCTTGCAAATTTAGCAAAAGGAGCGATGGAATTGATATAACATCGTTTAGATAACTTAATTTCACTTAAAGAGAGTGTTTTTCGTTACTTAGTTGCACTCTAAAAGAGTTTTTTAAGCTGTAATATGAGAGGTTTTCTTAACTCTTACAGCAAAGCTTAAAGAGAGAAGGAAAACCTTCTAAGTTTCCTTTGATTTACGGGTTTAAAGGTTGAGAAAATCCTAATACACTCAGTAGCAAACGAGAGAGTCTTTCGATTTTCTAGTAGAAATCTATGAGAGTTTTTCCCCACCATTACAATTGAGAGGAATTGCAAAATAATAGATTGAAAAAACAAGAGATAGAAACCCTTCTTATAGTATTATTTTTCTCAAGTATCTAGAGCGGAACTGATCAAATATATCCGGGTTAAACCTTACACAAAAGCTGTTTTAGTTACTAACAAAATCCACTTCTTTCCCTCTGAAAAAAGGGTTTCTAGTCCTACCAAAAGTTTACAAATTTCCCAATTTTAGGTATAGTTTACTATATATTTAAGGTTAAATGTCCCCCCCTAGTTTTTTCTAGCCCCTGGCCTGCATAAATACACCCTCGTCGTACCGATCCAAATCGATCTCCTCTCGCACGCCGCACACATCCGTAATTATCTAGGCGAGCCGACCATCGACGTGGTCCGCATACCCCAAATAAGTATATAAAATAATATAATTAATAATAAAATAAATAAATACTCGTATATAGACATAAGAATGGGACATATAGCAGTGCTTTAGTGGCGCTGTCATTGGTCTAAGTAAATGATAAATGCGTCGTCTCTGAATCCGCACAGCACCATCGACCAGATTCCGATTAAACATACTTCTCTTGGCACTTGTACTTGACATATCGCAGTTATAATATATATATATTCTAATATCAAAAAGAAAGCGGAACTGGAGCTGCGAGACTCGAGACAGTTGCACCTGTGACAGAACCTCCATGGAATACTTAAATTGACGATTACAAAATCCAGCACGTGGTTGAATTTTAATCTAATCACGAGACAGGAATATCAATCTAATCGATTGCGAGCCTAATTGGGTTTAATTGTCGTTAATTAATCCACCAGAAAGATCGATAAGGAGCAACCTGAAGGAGTTCGTTAATTCGTAAAGGATTTCCCTTTTGTTTGGAAAACATTTATGAATACATACTAAATACCTGGGCTTGGAAATACCCAAACCTGGCCCTGACCTGTGATTTCCAATGTGATATATCATTCCCGTAGGCCGATAAGCATTAGATGACAGATCTTGGAAAAACAAACATCGTAGAGTGCAATGTCTTTGTTTTGATTTGCAGCTGCCAATATGTACTTGTTTCTATACTATAAACTTAAATATATATAGTATATATATTCGAATCAAGGCATTGCGTCATCTTTTGCCTAACGGATCGTGCTATATTGTCCGATATACTATAATTATATTGGTTGTAAGAAGAGACACTACGTGATACCGATAAACTTGGCTAGAACTTGCGTAAGTCTCGACTGACGACGGATGACTCAGGGTTCGTGAAACTATACGCAAATCCGGATCGAACTTGACAACAATGGAGGCGCTTTAATATATATATTTGCCTGATCTGTATCGCGTCTGGCCGCCGTCTAATTAGTTCCCCATGCGTCTGCCAGATCGCACTACAGTTGGACATCGGTCTTGACCCCAGAATTTGCCAGCTTCAGTGATTATAATCACATTAATAATACACAAAAACAAAAGGAAATTATCTATTTAAGCATTTGTTGAATAACTATTTCAAATTTTAAGAGAAATTATATAAGAAATTTCACTTAGATCGAGGAAAATGATGTAAAAGAAGCCCAAGGGAGAAACCTGGCTAATAACTTACGACACTAAATAGTTCTCTTTCTCTGAATCACCCTAGTTTTTTCGTTCTGTGTACGTTTCTTGGCGTTTCAGACTAATCTCAAATGACGCATTGAACTATACAAAGTGTGTGATTTCTAAATTTAAAAGCAATTAAGTGACCATGACAATGGTAAAGGTGCAACACATCTAGGATCTGGACCTGGGACCCGTATCTGCATCGCGCGTCTCCGTACTTTTGGTTTCGATTTCGATTTCGGTTTCGGTTTCTTTTTCTGTTTCCGAGGGGCGCCGTTGGAGCTCCATAATTGGAGGTCACTTTGGGTTATCTTTGGAGCTCGGAGCCTGAAGCTCAAGAGCTCTGGAGCTCTGGAAGCGAGGCCAAACGGAAATTGGAATAAGAGATACGCCATTTCTTTTTTGGGCGGTGTGGGAAACGAGACATCTGGGGTCAAAGATCAAGTATCTATATAAATGGCAAGACAAGACATGATATATGTTTTAAGGTTTGTATATAAAATGAGCTATAATACAGGAACATTCTGGAAAATTCGATTATCGATTATCGATTATCGTAATCTAACAGACAGTGTGACCTACGATGATTTCGCAATCGGTTTGTTTGAAGAGCCCTAAGCAGGCAAATACAAAACCTTCACACACTTCCAGTGCTCGCATAACTCCCCGACTGACTGACCGCTAGTAATAACATATATATATATATATATGTTTATAGGAACAATCTGGGTAAACACTGATTGGCTAGGGAATCCTATCTGAAGATCGTAGAGCGGCGGCATACCTCAATAGATAAACATTACGACTCGCAACACAGAACAGCAAACAAATTGACCAGGAAATTATGGTTTTGATCTGTTAAACATTAAATTGAACTTAATATCAAGTATTGAAGAGTGTTAAGTAATATAAAAACTCTTAAAAAATACATATTAAAGAATGCTATTTATGATAGTTATAAATATAGGAGTTCAATTCAATTAATCATTTAGCAAGCCTTAAAGTATGACAAAAATATTTACATAAAAATTGCTTAATACATCATACTTCTAGACACATTTCAAGTTCATTTTAAAATAGTTTAAATTTATAAATTATAGAAAACCCCTAAGAACTTAGGTAACTCTCCGATCGACTGCAACCATAACTTTGTCTATGGCAGTCCTCGAATTGTGTCAAAACTCAAGTAGCAACAATATGTTTACTTAGCTTTTCATGTCGCATTCGTATCTGGCGTTGTTTTCTTTTTTTCTATTTGATTTTATTTTCATTTCGTGGATGGCGGCATGCCGCCAAAGTCAGATTGCGATAGAGCCCATAGATGAGATAGTCGCGAATTTGCTGCTGCGCAAAAAGTGCATTAAACTTGAAGTTCAAGTCTTGAACCAAATGCCGATTGCCAATTCCCAATAATTGTCAATAGAATTGCCAAGAACACAAATATATGTAGTAGGAACGAGCCCTCTTCAGCCCATAAACTCAATTGGCTAACATGAAGAGTCTCCCCGAAATCCCTCACAAAGTCAAATAACAACGAGAGTGAGGAGCTTAAATGATATGATATTCAGAAAATCTCCATGAGAAAATATAATAAAAAGAAAACCATAAGAAAGGTTATGGTAACACTTCAAATACGCCAGAAACTTGGAATTAAATTAAATTAAATACATACTTGCACATATAATAAAAGGTAATAAATAGTAATCCCTGCAAAGCTAAACATTAATTAATAAATATATGAAAAGAGTCCAACAACTGTGGGACCTTAATATATTTAAATATAATAAATGTATGTACTATATTTATTTTGTTTTTCAAGGTGTTTATTTTTGTCTTATGTTCTGTGAACATAATACTGGATGTAAATGCAGTTCAATAGTTAATATATTATATAAATTATGAATATGTTAATATCAATAGTTTAGTAATATCAATATTAGCATATTGTATAAATTATAAATATACTAACATTATAGCCATCAAGTAATTCCATCTACTTTACGTAGAAAGCTGAAGTTGAGGCTCCGTTTCCTGTGGCATTTCCAATGCCAGTTCCATATCCGTTTCCGGAGTAGGCTTGGCCATTGAACATCGAGGTCATTGGCTGTGGGAGTGACGATGGCACCGGGGCACGGGGAACAGTGGGCATAGTTGGCATCTTGGACAGTTGATCTCCCTGGCCCACATCCTTGGAGTCGGAGCGAAGGCCTTGCTGGCGTTGTCCGCTGTACAGGCTTGTCTCGCGTCCTTGGAACTGATAGCGACTGGCCTCGGTGTACTCCACCGCCTCCACCGCCTCCGTCTTCTTCTTTTGCTCCTCAAACTCCACTTGCAGTTGAGCCACAAGCTCCATGGTCTCCCTCTTGCTCTGAATACGTGCCTCCAGCTTCTGCTGCTGCTCCCTTCTCTTTTGCTCGCGATCCTCGAAGGTCATCAGTTTCTGCAGCTCCTTCTTCTCCAGGAGGCGAGAGAAAAGCTTCTGCTCCTTCTCCTTCTGACGGCGAACCTCGGACCCCATTCCGTTTTGATCCTGCATGCAAGATTGGGTCTGCTGCAGGCAAAACATACGCTGCTTCACATTCTTGGTGGCATCCATCCAATCTGGAAGGGTACGGCGGGGCGGGGCCTGCTCCTGCGCATGCTTCTGCTCCTGGGGCTTCTGCTCCCGCTGCTCCTGCTCCTGCTCCTGCCTCTGCTCCTGCTCCCGCTGCAAGCGCTCATGACGCCCAATGCGCTGGGCGGTCAGAGCACGTTGATTACGCAGGAAAGCCTGACGCTGCTCCGGCGTCTGATTGGCCTCACGCCATTCGCTCACAAAGTGATAGTCCTTATTGCTCGGCGGCTTCAACTGGGTGAGATCCCCCTTGCACACCATGGCCTTCAGATCGGCAAAGGTTTGGTATTGCTCGGAATAGTAGACCTGGGGCAGATGCGGATAGTACTCCAGGTTGCTGGCAAAGAAGGGTTCGTTGCCATCCTTCTTCGTGGCCTTGTCCGAACTATCCGTGCTGGAGTTGTCCTTCTTTTCGTCTTCCATGGCCTTCAAGCTGGACAAAGTGCGGCACAGCTCGCTCACACTGATCTCGGGCACCTTGTAGTCCTCGAACTTCGTCGGCTTCTTGGGTGCCTCCTGTCCTCCTGGGTAAATCCTTGGTTTTTGGTAGAAGCTGGGGTACGACATGGGCCCTGCATTAAACTTGGGTCCTTGGTGAAAATTTTTGAACTTCGGGTCTTGTGCAATGGCATGCCATTTGTTGTTGGTCACTTCTTGCTTCAGTTCTTGACCCTGGTAGTTCTGGGTGCCCTTATAGATGGTCTGATCATAGTACGATCCTGGCTTGAGGTAGACATTCGGATTTTGGCTGGCCTGCGGCACCTGGTAGCTCTTCTGCCCAAGGTACAACTTTCGCATTTGGAAGGCCCTCTGCTCTGGGGTGGCCTTCGGTTCCGGCTTTTGGGTCTTCTTGCCCGAAACACTCCAACCATTGGTCAGAGTTCCATTCTGGTAATCGGTTAAGGTCTTGTTAGTCTGTAGGAAAACGAAATTTTAAAGAAAATCACTTCTCATTGGTGGGCAAGTACTTACCCAACCAGTCATGTTTTTCTTCTGAGTTTCCTTGACACGATACATCTTTCAAAGTTCGACTATTTGGGCTATATTTTTTAGGGGAAAGAAGGAAGAAATCTTTTTTTTTAATAATTAGTAAAATATTTCCCAATTGGTGTGGAAAATATGTTCTTATTTCTCTGTTTTTTTTATTTAATAAATTTAAATTACATTTATTGTGTAACTCAATAAGAATTAACACACAAAAGCTTCTCCAATAGAAATTAAATAATTAATTTAATTTCCTAATTTGTGCGGAATTAATATTTCTTCATTTTGATTAATTTTATGAATTTAAATTAAATTAATTTGGTAACTCAATAAGAATTAACACACAAAAGCTTTTCCAATTGAAACTATTTAATTAATTTAATCGATTTTAGATTCATTCCCATTATTTAAATGCAAACTGCAAGGGTATAAAAATTTCGACTTCATTAAGCTTAACTTAATTTTTTTGTTTTTTATTAATTGTTTTTGTATTATAAATATTTCTGTATAACATTAATTCATTCTTTGCCTCTCTTTACTATTTATTATTTCTTAATCGTTTTAAACTTTTCACTAATTTTAGTTTTCCGTTATTAATTTTTTCTCCCGGCGGCCATTTTGAATTCAGCTTAAAGCCAGTTAAAATTTTTTTACCCGAAAAAATGGTGCATGGCAATGCCATTTTTGTGTCCGCCATGTTTTTTTTTTCGTTTGCAACAAATACAACAAATTTTCGCATTCCGAATTTCTGTTCGAGAAGAAGAAGAACTTTTTCCACACGATTTTTGTTTTTCTACTTACCTCTTTTTCAACGGGAAGCTTTTCTTTTCACTTTGGCAAGGTTAAATCTTAATTTTCTTTATGTTTTGCTCTTCAGATTTTTTGGCCAAAGCTCAATTAATTTGTTCCACACCGATTTCAGAGATACTGCTAGTTTTTCTTTATAGCGCACTTTGAAAGAGGGATCTTTTCAAGGAAAGTTAAACACCTTTGCTTGGCAAAAGTTGAAAAGTTGATTTCTTCACTTTCACAGGTTCTTCGGGAGTTTCTTTTCTTTCTTTTTTTTTGGGAGAGCACACGTGTTCACTCGCTGACGATTCCGGTAGAAAGGGAAAATTGTCGGACCCTTTTTGATAAACTTGATTAATATCGATAGTCCTAGGAACCCTGCCAATAATATTCTGCATAACCTTTATTTTGGCGGGGGGAACCCTATGAGTATCGCATTAGATAATCTTCTAAGGGAAACCCTGTGACTATCGTTTAAGTGGAGACAACTGTACTAATATTGTACTATTTTATACGATATTGGCAATGAAGAATTAATGGAAATCCAAAGAGATGAATATAAAAACGGAAACATAATGGAAAACCCTACAATAACATTTTGCAAGTATTGTTTGAGTGTTATGGGTAGTTTTATTGAAGGCAACTTTACGATATAGCTAAGGACCTTAGCTTATTGGGTTAAGAATAAGCTAAGTTTAATATCTAGTTATACAGGGAACCCTACCCATATAGTTAATAATAATACTTAATATTTTATTCATCGGATATAGGAATAATGAAAATTGTACTTGCAAATTGCTATGTAATTTAATAAGATCTCTGCAAAGAAAACCTCCTCAACACACCGAGTGGGGTGTAGTGACCTATCCCAAGATTCCTCGATTCAAAATAAACTCAGTTCCATAACCCCCCTCGGGAGAATGCAGCATTTTGCATTATTTATTTACATTTTCGCTTTGTTTGCACCATGAATGCGGTTGCGATTGCGCACACACAAACATGGTGGTCAAAATAGGGCTGCCAACTTGTCAAGGAGTTGCCAGAAATTAGGATAACTGCCATACCAACGGAACTTTCATACCAAACAAATGTATATGTAAACAAAGGATATGTAAATGCAAATTATGTAAATAAGAAATAAATGTGTATTATTCCTTCTCGAATTTAATTTAAAACTCTGACATTTTGACCGCAGCTGTCCATACAAGCAATGCTTTTGTTGTTCCGCCTTCTTTGTGCGTTCTTTATTGTTTATTGTTACCGATTTTCAACTTTTCAATATTTTTCCTCTCCTCCTCGAGTTGAAGCTCACGTTGCCGCTTAGTTGATAACCGAGCGCCTTTCTGAGCGGATCGTGAAAAGTACAAAAACAAAAACAATAACAAAACTCAAATATATAAATCCAAATAAAGTCCAGTGTGAAAATCAAGTCTGTAACTGGGTTAATCGCTGCTCCCCAAATGCTGGTGAGTGTAAAAGGATTTATGGGGCTAAAAAATACAACAAAAATTAATATTAAAAGACAAATTATTTACCCCACTTTGTACGTATTTTCCCCAATTCGAACTCGAACTCTTTGTTGCCATTTCGAAAACCAAACATGACACAGTGACACAATTTCGCGCTTCATGCTCTCTTTTTTACGCCGCTCAGATAATTTGTTTGCATCTCTCCAGTGACTCCATTTGTTTATAAACAAAATGTATATATTTATTTTTTTGTTGCTATATATGTATACTTTTTTTTTGCGTGCGTTCTAATTTAAAACTTTAAAGTGTGACTCAAGTGCCTGGCATGTGCACAGCAAGAACAATATTTGTTTTCTTGTGTGCCAGTCTTAATAGTAAGAACAAATATAATTTTGCGCTATATTATTAAGCGATATTTCAATACTCAAGGGTTTAAAGAGAGAGTTTATAACACATATATATATTTATATATAATTGTGGATGATAATTAATCAGTAAAATTGTTTGAAGATATTTTATTAAGGATTGTAGTAGACATTTAAATAGAGATTTTCAGTTCCATTTTGTTTCAGATACTATTTTATATTTAAATAGACTTTTCTAAAGATTTTGAGGAGAATTTTTAAATGAATTACATTTTTTATTAGAAAAACTAGAAAATAAACTATCTTCGGGAAGCCAAACCTTGCAGTTGTTATAATATATTTAAGAAAAAAACTTAAAAATCGCATAACTAAGTCAAAACTGCATTAATTTCAATTCGAAAAGCAGTCCAGAGTTAGTTTTTTTAAGGATAATAAATCTGCATACTCCGTTTAAAATGCTTAAAAATTTAGATTTTTATCTCTTTTAACCCCTAATAAAATTATAAAAAAAAATTGTAAAAATTAAAAAAAAAATTAAATTCTTGCAGGACATAGCTAGTTCGACTCGGCTGTTGATGCTGATCAAGAATATATATGGTTTATCGGGTCGGAAATGACTTCTTCACTGTTTGAGAAGCGTCTGACTAAAATTATGATATAATAACCTGAAATTTCTGAAATTACACCTTGAAGTAGTTCGATGCCTGAGATGTTGAGTTATAAATCCCCAACATTTTCTTTCTGTGTGCCGTCGCTCCAAATTAAACCTGAAACGCAATTGACAATGGCATTGGCCAAGTGGGACTGCCCGCTGCGATGCACTTCGTCCGTCCGCTGGATGCGCCTTTTGTAAATTTGCTAATTTCGAATTCAGAAAAATCCAAGTCCGAAGAGAAAATATTGAAAAAATAAAGCAAAAAGCAAGTACGTGCTCTCGGCTGCCTCGCGCTTTTCAGCGGCGTTATCTCTAGCCTCTGGCGAGCGGCTTGTTTAGAATTTTCAGCTCAAAACAAAACGGAAAGCGAAGCGTTTCGCTTATCAAAAATATATATAAAGTAAAATAATACAAAAAACGCTGCCAGTCGAGTTTGCAATCAAAGCAAAAAGCTTGCTTCTAGCCGAGTTCTACGCCCGCTGACCAAGTCAAAGCGTTTAGCTCAAAAGTAGCCACTCAAACTAAAATAAAATAAAATATAAGAGATAATACATAATAAAATATTATCCTTTTCACACTTTATACCTCTGGCAAGGATCGCCGTTACCTATATTGGGTTACTTGATCCCTTTATTTATTTGTTTTGCAAGCCTTTCCCCATCTGACCTGCACAGTGGTTCACGGGTATCAAGTACAAAACAAATCCAAAATATCATATATACACACATATAAGGGGCAGGTAAAACCCAAGGTAAATCCCATCCAGACACGCGTCTGCTTGTCCTCCTGACTCCTTGGTACCTTAGATCTAAGGATCTCAGACCCGACGTCGGGTTCTAACTACCTGATAACTACTACTGGCCGACCGCTTATCGGTCACAATGTGTTTTTAATCTATTTTTTACAGCCCCCCAGGTCAGGCTGTAATTTCTTATAAATATGCGAATATGCGGGTATCCTCGCCAGTTGACTTCTTGACCCGTGACAGTGAGGTTCTGCGTACCGTGTGAAAATATTAAGTAATAGTAAAGAAAATTATAAATAAACTAAAACAATGCTCAAGTTATGCAAATAATTTTCTAGAAAATATTTTCTTCATAGTATTAAAAAAGGTTTAAATAAATACGTCTTAAAAGTGATTATGAATTAACAACAATGAAACAAATAAGCGATAAAGTGAATAATTAGAAGTGACAAATAGCAAATGAGCAAAAAATAAGGAAAAGCAATTGGATATCCCCACAAACCATTAATTTTGGGTAAGTACAAACATCATTTGAAGGAAATTATTTGATTTTTGGATCTTACATTTTGTATAAATATTTAACTATAATTTTAAAACCACATTTATTAAAATACAGCCACTCAAGCTGGGCTAAAATAGTAAATATTTGTTTTATACTTTCATAGAAGAGGTACAAATATTTGTAATCAATCTAATGGATATAGAATTTAAGCCATATTTGTCCATTGCCAACCTACTGTGCCTCACAGCTGTTCGCGTCGAGTGAAAGCTTTTGATAAAACGCCGCTAAAGGTCTACAGAGATATCCCTGTACATACATATATAGGTAAGGGGGGAGAGAGAAATTGGGGGCTCCTCCATGACCATGATGATGATGACACCCGAATTGGGTTAGGCGCAATATATCCGAGGCAGGCTGCTCCGTGTGCGAACCTTATTTCGAGGCATGCGTCAGCGAAGCTGCCGGTTTTCTTTGTCTTCGGCGAACACACCGTGTCTGTGACGCCAGCAGCGACGCCAGCAGCGACGCCAGCAGCGACGTCGACTGCGAAGGCAAAGGCACTGATATGATAAATACCCTACAATAATGATTCTTGAACTTTTCTATTACATTGAGATTTTAGAAATATATTAAATGAGTGCCAAAAAGTATGCAGTATGCAAAAAGTATTACAGTAGGTACCAAATATTAGGTACCAATTTTTGTACCCTAGGAGGGTAAAAAATTTTAAATTGCCATTTTTGACCATATAAATCATATATATTCTTGATCAGCATAAACAGGCGAGTTGATCTAGCCATCTCGGAAGGAAAATAATTTTTTTTAATTTTTTAAAAAATTTATAAGCGTTAAAACTGTCAAAAATGTATAAAAACAAATTAATTTATTTAAAATTTTCAGTTGAGTAAGCAGAATCGCTTAAAAACTAATATAGGAAAGTTTTCCGAATTCAAAATAATGCTTTATTGGCTTAGTTATGAGATTTTAAAACTTTGATTTCTTCTAATTATTATTTATTTTATTATTATATTTTATATTTATTAAATCTAAGGATTTGGTCAGGGATTTCTAGGATTTTACTGAGAAAAAAAGCGATTATTTAATATCTTATTAAACTTTTCTATACAAGATATATAGAGAAAGATACTTTCAACTTGTTTTGGCAATTTATGTACGTAAACAATTGTGTTCTTTGTTATTAAAAGAACTTCAACTCGTGTCTAAATAAGTCTCGGTTATTGTTTCCTGTGACCAAGTGTTGATAGTGTTTTATAGATAACTGTTTCGGTGTTTATATTTTTAGCAAGGTATCTCTTAGTCGGGTTAATGGCCGACTTCCATGCTTGCTCTCCTACGCATTTGAACTCTCGATATATTCTTGGAATTATGCACAAAGACCGTAGAGCTATATAGAGATACTATATGGACTATGGGCCACTTGTGCACTCTGTGCATACCGCTTGAGAAACAGAGAAAGATAGAGAGAGAGAGAGAGAGAGAGAGGGAGAGAGAGTGAGACCTCTCTGCCGCTGCCTGCGGCGACAGCAGCAGCAGCAGAGACCAGAAGCAGCAACAATTTGCTTTCAGTTCAATTTTTGAGCTTCAATCATTCGCGGCACTTTGTTGTTGTTGGTCCAAGCGGTCAGTCAGGCGTTGTATGCTCGTTAATATTTAAATATTAATAGTGAATTGGGCTAAAATTGTTTACGTATTTTTTGTTGTGTAAATTCAAAGAGGAACAGTGCAACGTTGTGGAAAGAACAACGCATTTCGGTGCAATAATTGTTGGCCCTGGGAATTACTGTCGAATGCTGCGTAGATCGTTTTCTTAATCGTACAGCACAGTGACGTCAAAGGGGAAATACAAAAACATATATGTACATCGGTTCTTTCGGTGTGTGTGGATTTTCCGCGAGTGTTTTTGGCCCAAAACGAAGTATTTGTGAAAACTTCAAGCTATGCGAGTTTTGCTGATGCAACGCGGAGAAATAGTGACGCAAATAGAACAAGGTGCAACACATGTTGCAGCTAGACAAGTGAGAATTGCTTAAAAAAGGCAGGAAAAAGAAGCAATTGCACTTGCAACGAAATTTTGATATTAAATCAGCTGGAAAAACAGCTGGAGCAGCCATAGAAAGAGCGGCAACATGCTGCCAGCGGAAATTGCTGGCAACAAGGAAAACATGCTCAAACGGAAAACGGTGCAGGAGCAGGAGCAGCAGCCACAACTGCAGCGCAAGCAGCACAAGAGCAACATTAGCAGCAGCACCAACATTAACAACATTAGCAGCAACAAACTACAAAAAATCCTCGATAATTATCAACGCCAGAACCAAAGAATGTATTACAATCTGAATTTTTGGGATCAATTTGGAGCAACAACAATGAGTCCATCGACAAGAACAACAAGAATATTTAGCAGTAACAACGATCACAGCAATGCAGCAGCAGCAGCAGCAGCAGCAGCAGCAGCAGCAACAGCAGCAACATGTGAGTTTGTGATGATTTCCTTCTTTTGCTCTTTTCCATGGTTTATTTTGCGTGTTGCGCTTTAATCGCACGCTTCACGTTTCGGGGTCTTAAACAAAACAACAACAAATATATAAATAATATAATAATAACAATAATAAAAGCAGCTGTGCACATTTGCAGCAATCAGCTGATTTGCAGGCCAAGGCACAGTGGCACGAAACAGTTGCTGCAGCACGTGAATTTTCATGCCATTTTCTGGTTAGATAATTAAGCATAGAAATTCATAGAGAATGATATATATATAATTATTTATATTGTTTAAATTTTATGTGTTTGCTAATTAAAGTTTCTTTAGTTGTTGTGGTTTTATACTTGAAGAAATTTCAATTATTTGATAAATTGAACACAAAATATGAATATTTACTAAAATATCAATAAAAAATTATGTTTATTTTATATATTTATATATATTGTGCCTTGGTAAACAAAAAACAAAAGTTCGTAGGTCGGAACAGAAACAATTTATGCAAATATCAGCACTTTTTTTTGTAACAAATACTTTTCAGCTCATGAATTTATAAACCACAAAGCTTTGTTTACCCATTTTTCACCAACTGATTACAATAAATAAATAATATTTAATTTGCTTATCGAAGTCAGGCCAATGCAAATGTACTGTCCAAGGTTTGCCCTTACAATGGGCAACAAACACTGATAAGAGTATAAGCAGTAGTTTTTCTTCCAGTGTAGCCCAGGGTTACCGGGTCAACATGCTAAGCTTGACCGGTCAAGGATACTTTGGCCTCGCCTCAATCTTGTGTTGGGAAAATAAAAAGGAAAACGCAACAACATGCAATAAATGCGCCGGCACTTAAACAACAATAACATATATATGCATAAAAAAAGAGAAAAAATTAACAATAACAACAAAGAAAGAGCGAGAGAGCGACAGAGAGAGAGAGAGAGAGAGACAGGCAACGCACTCGACGAGGTTAAAGTACGGCAATGAACTTCGACGACGAAAGAAAAGTTTGTTTTCGAGGTTGAATTTAATGCCCCGAACCGGAGGATAAGGGGCAGGAGAAATGGGGAATCTCGTTTTGCTTTTACTTTACTTTTTTCGCATATATTTGTTTGTTGTTTTTTTCTGGCAATGGCATTGGCATTTGTCCGCGCTCCCGTTCTCGCTCTTCTCTAAAAATGTTGTTGTGCCAAAAACATCAGCCGTTTCTACTTAGCGCCCCATATCGAAAGCTCCCAAAATTAAATAAACAATAGGTTCAATGCACCTAAAGACGCAGTAGAATTCAATTGGTTTCAAAAGCTCAATCAGCCGCAAAAAAAGGGCACTCGAAGAAATAAGGGGTATAGTAAGGGTCAGCGATGTATATCGATAGGAAAAATCGAAAATATCGAAGAGTTTTTTATATCGGAATACAAAATATAAAAAGATTACTTTTAAAATGAATATATCGGAAATAATGAAGAACATAATCGATTATTATGGGATGATAATCATCAGCGATGTATATCGATAGGAAAAATCCAAAATATCGAAGAGTTTTTTATATCGAAATATAAAAAGATCGCTTTCAAAATGAATATATCGGAAATATTGAAGAACATAATCGATTATTATGGGATGATAATAATCAGCGATGTATATCGATAGGCAAAATCAAAAATATCGAAGAGTTTTTTATATCGAAATATAAAAAGATCGCTTTCAAAATGAATATATCGGAAATTATGAAGAACATAATCGATTATTATGGGATGATAATCATATAGAATAAAGCTATATCACAAAAAGAAGATATAGATTTGTATATTCAGATACAGATCAAATATATGTCTTTGAGTATAATTTTTGCTTTAATTTAAATTGAAAATAATTGAAACCAACTATATTTCGAGCTGTAAACATTCCAATTTAATGTCTTTGGTTCTTAAAAATTAAATACCTTATAAAATATGACTTAAATACAAGTCATCCTAAGAGTGAAGAATTACATATTAAATTTCTTAATAAATATGACATCTCTATAGACTTTTTTCTCCCAGTGCACACACAAATGCAGCAAAGAAAGCTCAAGACACAAATATATACAAAGAATTGCCTTTTCCATATCTTGAAAAGCTTTTCACTCCATTTGGCCTTCAGAACCAGCCTCAACTTGCACTCGGAAATGTAAATCGCACATCGCAAATCGCATTTAATTCACAAACACACCCAAACACACACACACACACACACATATAGAGCAGTACGCACACCATAAATACACATTGTATGCACTGCTAATTAAATGGTCAACAAAAGCGCAATTGATTAACTCAATTTAGAGCGCATCGAACTAATGAAAAGGTTTCCCCCATCAAGGTCTTAAATAAATTAAAATGCAATTTAAACACTTAAGAATTTCTATTCAACAAAACTGAAAATAATGAAATGAAAATGAATACTTCTTTGTTAATTTAAATTTCATTATTATTTGAAGATCTTTATTTGCGGTACTTAAAGGAAGTTTTTCTCGGCTTTCTATATATTTTTTCTAATCTGATTTGAAATGCAATATCCAACAGGCAATTAAATCTTTACTAAATACATTATAAGCTTTACTTTTTTTGTTAATTTTTTATTAATTTACATTGCTTTAATCCATGCTTAGCCAACCGCAAGAGGATTAACCATTGGCGAGGCAATTAAATGTATAAATTTAATAAAGCAAAACCAACTTCCGCACGAAAAGTGCATCTCGTCTCGTTCGATTTCCGCATTAATAAGTCGATGTTGATGTTGGGGCTTAATCTTAATTTTTTCTTTGGCTTTTACTTTGCTTTTATTTATATTTTATGTTATTTTGGTAACTCCTTTTGGGACACACACTGGCAGGTGGTGGCCGATCTCCCCGCCTCCCTTTTGATTTTTTATTTATTGCCAGGAAAAACGTGTTTAAAAACCGTAATCTCTATACGAAAGTGCGGGGTGTGCTGCTGGGATATTACTTCCGGTGCCTTGTGGCAGATGAACAAAGAGCACAGAGACAGGAAGTGATTGCGAGAAATGTAAACACAATTCACTGTCGTGTTCTTAATGTTGCTTTATTTTTCACACCCGACCATGAGTCGCCATGCAAATTGATGATGATAATTCGTAATTTAATAAAGATCGAGGCGCCATTCTGTATCTGTATAAAGAAGAAGTTCCCAAATACCTTGATTATTTTCCAAGAAAAGAAGGTATGTTTTAAAGCCTATCCCAATAATGGCAAGGACTTGGTCTTGTTTGGAGGTGTGTGTTTTATCAGCAAGAGGAAGAAGCGGTTCAATCACCTGTACAGACACCTGATTCTACAGAGACACGCGCGACGGCTGCGTTGATTGTTTTTATTCCATTTTTTAATATCTGCAGACAGCAGCGAAGGGTTCAACCACACCGACACCTGTCCACACCTGTCCACACCCCCACCCCCGCTGCATCCTTGGGGCTTGCTCTCACTTTCACCTAAAATATATATATGTTTGTTTATAAATTCAAATATATATTTAATATCATTGCTCTCTTTGGGTGACCGATTAAAGCGCACACGCTTTGGCAATAAGTATGCAATAATAACAAGAAAAAAAAAGAACATCAACAGCAGCAGCAGCAGCAGCAACAAATATAAATAAACAAAGGCAGCAAAAAAATAACAACAAATAGCCAAAAGCAACAATATCGGTTCGTTACACCGATAAGAGCTTTTTTTTCGCTTTTTTTCGTTTCGAGTTTTTGTCAAGGGTTTTAGGAAAGTTCAAAGTTTTCATTTTAGGGAAAACGCAAATGAACTTTCCCCCGATGTGGCACCATAGACATTTAGTTAAAAACAAAAGCTAATTAAATGCAAACATTTTTTGTTGAAATATTTTAAGATTAAGACAATTTAAAAAAGAATTTAAGTATGCAATAAAATGAAAATATTTCACTTACCTCAAGGTTGGGCCTTTTTCGATGTTTGTACTTCATATTACCTCGAACCAGGCTGAAAAAAAAAACAGATATAAATTTAAATTATTTTCTTTTTTCAACATATACAATCTTTCAAAAACAGTGTTACTTTGTCTAGTTTTGTTACTAAAGAATACCAAATTATAGCTTTAACTTTAAAATGCATGTATAACCTACTTTATGTGATTGCATTTTAACAACTCCAAAGATATATATTTTAAATAAGTTAGGCAGCCGACACGTTCTTGAACAATGTACTAGGCTACTTAATTTTAATATTATTATATACACCCCAAATGCAACTTTTGTTTATTGTTTCTGTTTTTGTTTATTCACAGGTGAGTAAACCATCTTTCTAACGATCGTCTGACTGAAAAAGAAGTTACTATATCTCTGAGTAAGTGCCGACCGTCGACCTGCCACGCCCCAAGGTTCTTTGGCTTAAATTATGTGCAATAATTTTAAAAACCACTTTAAGAATCACTTGGAATTTGCGCATTTATCAGGGAGAAAGAGCACAAGACGGGTATTTAGAAATTTATACAATGTATACGATATACAAATACATTTAATTATTTATATTCATAACAATGTTGATATAGAACTTGTTGCGTTTTAAAAACAATTGACATCTTGTGCATTAATTAAAGTGGTTTCTACACGGCAAGAATAAGAGAAGCTGAAAAGGTTGATATAAATTTAATAACAACTTGAATTTACGACTTATTTTCAATGATTATCCCTACTTCTTAGAGTTTCAAAGCTCTTTCTCTCAGTGTAGTTGTTAGCCATCGATGGGTGTCTGAGTGGGTGTTCCCCAGGGGTGTCTCTAGTAAACAAGGAATCAGGTTCAATGGCCAAAACACACACAAAAAAAACATTGCCAAATTGAATCCAGAGCTCTCCTCCAGAATTAACAAAACAAGTTCAATACTTCGGGGGGATATGCGTATGCTATATAGGCTACATGCCATATAGAATATATAGAATATATATATATCGTATATCGTATATCGTATGTCGGGGTGGGTTGTGCAAGGGCGAGGGCGTCACCCCGACAAAGTCATTAACATTCTGCGGAGTTCGGATAACAAATAATTCGTTGAACCCCCGAGACAAGTTCAGATAGAAAGCCGAGACGACAGTTGAGGTTGGGTGTGATGATGAAATACCCGGGATTACAAACCATAATTGGGCAAGGACGCGTGTCGTGGAACAAAGAACACCGTTTCCCAATCGATACTGATCTGTAGATGAAGCAATCATTTAATTGCATTCTATACAGGTTACATAGAGCCCCAAGATACTAATGGTATATGGAAAATAGTTACTTTATTTCGATTTGAAATGTTTTTGCGGTTTGGCCAAGGTCTATGCAAATGCCTTGGAACTTCCCTCGGTTTCGTTTCAAACTTAATCTTGGTCTTGCCTAATACGTAGTTAATTACTAGGGAAAATTTGAAAATATTATTATATTTTGGATAACAAATTATAGGAAAACCCCTGCAAATTACGTACTTAAATGTTCTAATTTGCTATTTAATTTGATATAATATCAAAACTGTCCTCAGCTGCCAGAGGCTCCACATATATAGGCTTTATAATTCCCCAATGTCGACCCTAAAGGCAATCAATATGTCCACATTTAGCCATCCATTATTCAAGCGATTCCCTGCGTCGACAATGTCAAACTTTTCCTAGCTGACGTGGCCCAAAAGTTAAGTGTTATTAGTAGTGGGAGTGGTTGGGTGGAAAAGCTGTGACTCTTGCCCTATTCGATGAGGGGGAGGGGGGAGGGGATCAGACCCCATATATATAATAGGCGGGAGGTCCCGGAGTGTACTTCTAATTGCTAACAACAATTCGCTGACGTAGTTTGTGGAAAGTTCGTATCTGTGAAAGGGGTGGCCGTCGACTGAGTCGAGTGAGTGGCCCGGTGGGCGGCGGAAAGGGGTGGCCCAGTGGGCGGTGGAAAGCGGTGCCCATGGCTGTTGTGTTACAGTTGCAGACACTCCCTCCCCTCCACTCCCCTCCGCTGGATAGGTTACGTGCAGTAACGGCACTGAATTGCCGCATGTTCTACGTACGTGTTTTTTTCGGGCATTCGACCTCCAGGCCCCCTCCCCTCTGACCGTTCACTACCACCCCATTTTTTATTTTAAAGTATTTTACCTTTGTTTTTCACCTCCAAAATGGGCTTACACTCGAAATGCTACAATTTCATCATGACTTTCTGTAGGAGTTACATTTCTCGTAAAAGATCTTGTATAGGGTTTCGCCAAAAAGATCTCTTATATCTATATACTATATACATGTATATATATTGGATTTCTCATAAAGTAATACTCTCTTGAAGACAAGAATATTTGGGTATTATTATATATTACAAAAAATAAGAATTAATTATTTAAACATTGAAATGTCCCTAAAAATAGGAGCTCCTAAGAAATAGAAAATACCGCCACTCACGTGCTTTTCCTTTAGCTTTAAATATAAATCACTGATTCTTAATACTTATTGACTTGAATGCAACTTAATACTTATACTTAAATACTAAATTGTATAATTAAGCTAAGGTAAAGACCATTCGGTATCATGATATATCTGTTATAGATAGTCGGGCATTTTGTGGAGAATAATGCAAGCTTTGCCCACTGTATGATCGAGACCGCGTGGGAGCGAAAGAGAGCGTGAGAGCACAAGAGTACACTGGGGAAAATGATTGAATCACTGGTATAAAAAATATCAATTCTCACACGTTATATTAAATCTTAAAATTCTTGTCTGCTTATATATTATGTAAGACATATTTTAAATTTAAAAGATGTTTATTTAAAACATTTTTCTACTCGTTATGCCATAATGTATAAAATATAATGCTTACAAAAAGTCATCTCTAAACCCAGTAAAAATATATATTTATGATCAAAATTTCTAGTCGAATTAATTTAGCAAATGATCGTCTGTTTATCTGTTTACAAATGGAAAATGTTGTTCAACATTTTTATAGCAACATTTACCTAAAATTTCCTCTGTCATTAGACTTGTAAATTAAATCTTTTCTTAAATTGAAGCATAATTATAAAAAGTGAATTAAGCATTTCAGAGTTCCGTTTAATTTAACTTAGAATGCTTTGGATAACAGAATTCAAATTACACTGTAAATTGTTAAATATTAAATATGCCAAAATCTAGGTGAAGGGATATATTATTTTGTAATATTTTAACTTTTCAAAAAACTCCAATTTGAATTATAAAAATTGTTCCACCTTAACAAATAAGCTTATACATTTCTCTCAGTGTACACTTTACTCTCTCTGCCGCTCTGCCGCTCTCTCGGCTTCGCTGCGACGCTCGCCGACGTCGACGGCAGCGTCTCGCGCGGCATCGGTTCGCTTCATTCATTCATTCGCCGTTTCGCCGTCGCCGCGCACGCAGCGAATTCACCTGCGCGCTCCCGAATGAAAAGCAAAATAAATAAATACAACGTTTATAACAATAATATTCCCACGACGCCGCGCTTTCGCGAGTGCTATATTCGCAGCGAATCGAATCGAAACCGTTACCTTTTTCATTTTGGATTTTGCCACCCTTTTGCTCCCTTTTAGACCCAGTTAGGAGAGAAAGAGAAAGAGAGTCGCAAAGCGTTTCTGCGTTTCTGCGTTTCCTGGCGGCCACCGATGCAAATCAATTACGCCAGATTTGCAGTGCAAAACAATGGCGTTGTTTGTGCAACAACAACAATTACAGCAAATACAAAGGCAACAACCGCAACAACGAAAAACAACAGTAACAGTAACAGTAACGGTAACAGTAAGAGCAGGAATATCGCAGGAGTCGACACCGCAGGACATTCAAATAGAGCTGGCCATCAAAAAGGAGCCGCCGCAAAAAGCCGCTGGAAATAATTGCAATTAGAAAAGGGCCACAAGGGAAAACATATCGAAACGAAAAGAAAACTCAAAAAGTGTTTGAAAAAAGTAAAAAAAAAAAAAACACCAGCGAAAATAAAGGAAATTTATTTGAATTTCGAAAATAAATTCAAACTACACATAGGTGGCGCCTGCGCAGTCAGAATAAAAAAAAGTGACAAATTAGAATCCGAAAATAATAAGAAACCGAAAAAATTTTCTTGTTTTTTTGTTCGAGTGCATTTCGAAAGTGTGTGTGTGTACAATAGAGTTGAAATACTTACAACAACAGCAACAACAACAAAACAAAAATTTCTTTATATAAATATATCCCGAAAAAAATATCAAAAACCCAGGAAAACATAAAAAAAACAACAATGGAGCAAATCACCAACTATTTGGCGCACATGGATTACGTGTCCTTTGGCGTTGTGGCACTGCCCTGCGTGGTAATTGTCGTCTATGGATTCCTCCAGGTGGCCAGTGGGCTGGCCAAGTGCAAAAGTAAGTCCAAAAGTAATATTCCAATGGGGATATTATAGAAATCCAAAAAAGTCAAGGGTTACTGGGCAAAAAAAATGGCTTTCCAGTGTTGAAAAAGTGTTGAAATTTCGAGATTTATGTGTTAGTATTTCTTAAACTACAAAATAGATAAACAAACATTGTAATTTATATGTTTCTCCTTCATATCTTGAGCTTAAATTAACTCAAGTTATTTTAAAGTTCTAAAGATTTTACACTCTTTAAACTATATTAAAAAAGTTACATCAAAAAAATAGAGTTGTTCAAAGTTTAAATATCATTTTTGGCAACATTTTTAAAAGAAGCTCATAAACGAAACATAAAATAAAGACTTTGAAGTTTGCTTTGAAATATCACTTGCCATTTAAAAATGTTAAGTCATGGCTATAAAAAACCACATATAGAAATAGTTTTATGCTTTTTACTGATGAATCATGCCAAGAATCGAGTTCAACGTTCAACAAGTGAGAGGAAAACTAGCATGTGGAAAGCTGCAAGTGGATTTTCAAATAGTTAACTCATTTATATGGCCACTGATTGATCAACTTGAGCATTGTTAGCTGTTAGCTGTTAACTGCTGTTGATACCGCATCAATTACGTTATCTTTACGGTCTCTGACCCGGGTTGTCATTAATCAAATTGCAACTTGTCTATACAATATATACATATATATAAGCGACATTTAAGCGTTTTATCAAGACGTTTTGATGTCTCCGCGGAAAGCGATCAAGTAACCGCAAAGATTTTCCCACTTGATTGATTAATTAGCTGGCACAGGCCAAGTACAGGCACTTTTCTTTCAAGTTTCAGCAGTCGAAGCATTCCAAGCTTAACCTAATCCACTTTTTTGCTGTGAAATGGAGCAAATACCCCATCCATGGTGGCATTTCCCAAAAAACGTTCTGAATTCTTCGCATAATGTTTAATCACATTTAAATGGCAATATTTAAAGAAGAAACAGCTGCGGGCTTTTCCCCAAAAATTCTCCAACAAAAAAGTGACGCACCTCCATGGGTTCAGACCTTAATTTATGTATATATTTATAGCTTATAAACTATACACGGGGCATGGGAATCGTAAACGTAAACCCACGGGAAACGACAACAACTCCCTGACCTATCCCTCTAAAATCGCTGAGAGTCGTTTGGTGGCGATAAGAATGAACTTCAATTGCAATCATTAGGGCGGAAAATGTAGCTTCGACTTAATAGAGTTTATTGGTTTCGGTTAAGAGCTCAACTAGGAAGCGATCGTAATCAAGTTATTCGTGTCAACCTAGTAAAAACAAAAAAACCAAAGATATATGCAAATATAAAACCCGATGTTTACATAATAACTCCCGAATGAACCTCTGAGCAACTTTCATTCGCCATTTGGGCCACACAACTAATTTGCATGGCGGAGATAAAAAAAACAACTTTAACTTGCTGCTTACTTTCTTTTCGGTTGAGAAAGGTCCGCCCTCGGCGAAGTACATATATACCTGTGTATATATATTCGTAGTCGGTACCCAGATCGGCAGTTAACATTTCCCTCTTTACTCGGCTTTATTTGCTTTTGATTTTGATTTTTTGCCAGCTATTTTCGGGGTTTCCTTGTGTGTGCCGTCGTCGTGCTTATTTTTCGCCTTGCTCTTGTTATTTCACTCTGCAAATTGAGTTCATTTATTTTTAAGTGTAGGCAGTAAATGATTTTCAATAAATTACCAGACAGACAGGGCGAAAGAGAGAGAGAACTGCACAGCAATTGGCCAAATTAATCAGTTTCAGGGAAATTAATTGCAAACTTTCGAATGTGTTAAAAATGGTTTTCTTGATGTTCCTGATTTTAAAAAGGGGAAATGAATAAAGTTTGGGCTTTAACTGAAAAATATATACTTAAAATTAAAGTACAGAACTAAAATCTTACAAATACTCCCTAACAATACTTAAAACTTTGCTTAAAGTTGCTTAAAAATCTCTAAAACAAATACAATTTGACAGAACATTTTTTCTAAGCTTGAGTATATTTTTAAAATTACATTTTAAACAATTAGATATAAGAAAACACTTTACTTATAACGCGTAAAATATTTAGATAGCAATGTTTACTATTTTTTTTGTGGAACTTGGTCTTATATAAACACTACAATCTTTTTAATTTCAAGTATATATTTTTTTGCTTGGTCACTCCATTAGGGAAATACTTTTTTCGCACAGGCAGGGTTCAAGTTCAATGCTTTTTTACTTTATTTTTTATCGCGTTGAAGAAGTTTTAGCAAAGGTTGAAATGTATGCACGGTGACAAGATAATTATTTGCATTTTTTTTGTGAGGGAGCTCTGATTTTACGCGCAATTTGTTCTTATCATTTGCTAGTATTTTTTTTTTATTTGTTTTTATTTAAATATACATTCCATTCCCATTTGCAACAGTCGGGCACCGTGCATAATAGCCATTTTGTTGGCAACTTTGTGGTGGAGGCCCTCCTCTCCAGATGATGATGAAATCCCGCCAAGGCGTCATTTATTATGGTCTTAAATATATATATATATTATATATATTTGTTTTTATTATTGCCAACATCTGGCGACCGAGACGCGTCGCAAGTTCAAATCAATCATTTGCCGATTAAGTCGCCCGATAAGACTAGTTTCAGTTGTTAAAAAATATAATATAAATTAAAAATAAGACACCTAATTATTTCGATTTATTTAGTTGTAGTTTTCAAGCACCAAGATAAATTAGTTGGTAAATTAATAGTTCCTTTTGTCTTGTTTATTTCTGCTGCCTAACCCGATTTAATCTCTTTGAATTTGTTATACAATAAATTATGTTTGTTGCTATTTTCATACACTTTTATTACACAATAGAATTGAGTGTGGGATCATATGATTTTGATTATGGTTCTGCGTTTTCTTTTTCAATATTTTTGTTTTGTGGTGCTATTTATTTAATTTATTTGAAGTACCTTGCTAATTTGCTCGGCGATTCACAGTCACAGTCACAGTGAGAGTCACAGTGAGAGTCACAGAAATCGGCAATCTGTGAAAAGCTTAAAGAATCACGAATCCGGCATCCCGTCTACGTGAGTTGTGATCCAAAGAAGTTCAAGGGGTTGGATAGGTCGTGTGTCGTGACATAATCTTTGTAGCGCCCTCCGCCCTCTCCCCTCTCCAAAATTAGCATGGAGCCAAAAGTGAAAAGCATTTGCTTTTGGCCAGGTCAGCTGAGAGAGCCAGAGAAAAAGAAATATATACGTGACATAAGAAAGGTCGCCAAGACAACAGAAAAAAAAGACCAAGACCCCGAAGAGTCAGTCTTTCGTTTCCATTTCCATTTCCAGTTTTGGTTTTTTGTGATGTTGATGTTGATGTTGATGTTGATGATGGCCAAGTCCAAAGCCAAAGCGAAAGTTTTGCCTCACTTGTCTGTATGTATATATTTTTGCTTTTTTGTGGCTTTTTTGTTCGTTTTTTGTTCGTTTTTTGTTCGTTTTTTGTTCGATTCGAACTTCTTATTTAACAACAGCTTCGTTTTCACTTTGCCTTGTTGTGCTTAGCTGTTTATTTTCTGTTGCCGGTTTCTTTTTCACTTCTCCCTCTCTGTTTTTTATTTTTAGTGTTTTTTTCACCTTAATTTAAACGTGCTACAATTTAAAATATGAATAAAAAAATAAGACTGGCAGAGACATTGGCTAAAAAAATTATGAAATTCTCATGCATCATTATTAATTTTGATTAATGATTGTAGATAGTACAAGCTGTCGTCGATTTTCAATATATTTCTATTTGATTCATTTCTAAAGATCTCATCATAAATTTCTTTATTAATTAACATTTCCAATTTCTTTGGTATTAAGTTTATTTAAGTTCATTATTTCGTTGACTTTGTTTTAATCATTTTGCAAGGCGCTAGTTTTCCTAATTAACTGTGACCGATTCGCCAAAAAGAAAACACATCGGCCAAAAGCCGGGTGTCTTCAACACACAAATGATGCAAGCCAAATGGGTTTTAGACACAGAAATTTGTCAAGGGGCCGCTGCCAAAGTAAGCTCACTTACGGAGTAATAAGCCAAATTGCCCCGATTTATTCCGAGTTGTTAACGCTTTTCAACAACGCAACGGCAGCAGCAGCAACCATAAAAAAATATGGAAAGGCTTATGCCCCTAGAAACACTTGAAAAAAAATATAGAAATACCACTGGGAAAATATTTACAAGAACCTTAATTCAATTTAAAAATAATCACAGAAGTAAGATTTAGCTTTATTATTTCTTTATTAACCATAAAAAAAAACACTAAGCAAGCTTTCCAATATTTTGAGTATCCCATGTTTTTCATAACTTTTCCTATAGTAAAAACCAAAAACAAGTTAGCTAAAAGAAAAGCAAAAGTAAAAGCAACTAATAGAAGCTAATTGGCAGCAAAACATCACTTTTACTCTCACCTGCCGGCAACAAAGTTGTTTTTCAACTCAAATTGCTACAAAATAAACAACCAGTCCGATATATGATAATTTCCCAAAGGGAAATGAACTAGAATCAAAGGCTTTAAATAATTAGAAAGCCCTTTATTTTTGCTTTATCCCCCTAAACCGGCAAATGCAAATTTCTTCGAATTGCTAACACAAGTTCAACGATCAAGGAACTTAGTCACTAATCCATTTGCTAAGCAAATGCCAAATGTTAATCGTCTGATTAATATAAAATATATTTAAGATATATACTTTAATTAATATGCAGAGCAACACACATCTTAAATCAAAAGCTAATCAACATTGTGTCAGTTTTATGCCCTAATTTCGGAATATTTTGTATTGAAACATAAACAAATTTTGTGGCCAGGAAGGCACCCAACCACCCCCCCCTAAACTACGCTTCTGATTTACACATATAAACACGGATTTTTCTTTTATATTTATGAATATGAATGAATTTATTTGTTGCCCGGTGAGAGGCCAGCAACAATTTCAGCATTTTATTAAGAAATCGTATTTTAAAGAAATGGTCTTTATGGTTTTTACTTTTAAGGGGGGAGGGAAGCGGGCGACTCATACAGAATATATATAATATATTATATACAGCATCGGGGGAAATACAAACAAATCTTTATGGCGAATTTATAATGAGTGATTAATGCTGCAAATATATCAAGTGTCTGACTGTAGCCTATATCTTTAATATAAATATTAAAGGGTTGAAATCCTGTGTATTCTATATTTTAAATAGAATTATTAAAGGCTTGCCTTCGTGTTAAGTTTCGTGTAAAAATTATAAATTTAAGAAATGTGCCTGATTAATTTATTGGATTAAAAGTGGCAGTGGAACATCAGATTTATATCTCTTCTAACACACACACACTGGCACACCCACTTGGCCCAGTTGGTGTATCTAGAACAATTTATAGATAAAATCTATTCAATTGTTGATCTTTATTTAGAACAACGAGTGGGTTGCCGTGTGATGCTGCGATTTCCTCTCTATAAACTTATATTGTTAGGAGACTCATCTCCGCCCCACACATCCAACGCTATATATTATATAGATAGATAGATAGATAGATAGATAGATATTCCCCACCGATTTCTGCCGATCGCATTCCAAACAAATTTTCACATCAAAACAGCAAAACAGCAAATTTGTACGCAAATTTCCCTCTTTATAATTTCGTTTTCTGCACACACCACACACACTATGTGTGTGTCTATAGTTTTTATTCTTCATTCTTTTTGTTTGTAGCCGCCAACTTGTTGATTTGCACATTAAACGCCTCGTATGACAAGCGTGACAAAAACAACAACAGAAACAAAAACAAAAACAAAAATAATAACAAATAGCCCAAAACAAAAGGTGAGCAAAAAATTGCTTAACATTCAAAATTAAAAAGTACAAAAAGTATTAATGTTTGAGCTGCTTCAGTGGTTGCATTTCGACTTGCAAATATAATATATATGTTACATACATAAACACCAAGGTTTCGGTTTCAAAAGGGCTTTGGGTTTCCCAAGAAGCTTTTAAATATATATGAAAATATGATAATATATATTTATTACAATTGTTATTCTTTTACTCAAGTTTATGTGTAGAAAGGAAGCATCGGAAAATTGAAGTTTGATCATATAGATCATCATAACTAAGCCAAAAATAAATTAATTTCAATTCGGAAAGCTGTTCTGGGCTAGTTTTGATCAGCTTAAGGCATTTGCATACCTAATATAATAATTTAACGAAATCTAAATTTTTCCAGTTTTTAAAATTTCAACAAACCCTTTTTTACCCCTTAAAAAATTCGGAAAATTTTGAAAATATTAAATTTTTGCCAGACATACCCAGATCGACTCGGCTGCTGATGCTGATCAAGAATATATATGGTTTATAGGGTCGAAAATGACTCCTTCGCGAGTTAGAAGCTTCTGAATAAAGGTCTAATACCATTTTTGATTCGATATTTATACATATTTTTATATGTAATTTTATTGTACAAATCCTATTTTAAAAAACTCGTAACTGAGCCAAAAAAGCATTAATTTTAAATCGGAAAGCTGTCTTATGATAGTATTTACTAGATTAATAATTCTTCATACTCAATATAAAATTTAGAAGATTTTAAATTTTCATCAATTTTTCAACATTCAACTTTCCAACTTTTACCCCTAAAAAAATTCGGAAAATTTTGAAAATATTAAATTTTTGCCAGACATACCCAGATCGACTCGGCTGCTGATGCTGATCAAGAATATATATGGTTTATAGGGTCAGAAATGACTCCTTCACTGAAAAAAAAGTATAATACCCCCGCAAGGGTATAAAAAATTGACTTGGATTAGGGATACTTTTTATAGAAATAATTACTCCTTTTATAGATACATCGCTTTTTCTTGATATTATAAATTCTGAACTGCAAATTTATTGCATTATTTATTATCAATCAAGTATTATTTGATTATTTAAATAACAATTCTTTCTTCATTACTGGATAAAAAATCACTCTAACTCATTTCTTTTTATATAAATCCCTCAATTGAATATTCCCTATTATTTTGAAACATTATAAGAGCTATAAAACCCCTGATTTCATGCATATATAATATTGTTTAAGATTCGTTTCCGCAATGTTTGAAATTTCATGCCCGAAAGAAAGCCCACCAATCTTATTACAATCTTTCGTATGGTTACTACCCAACGATTATTACTCACTTTCCCATCATGCAATTCGCTGATGTTTCCTCTGTGTGTTATTTCCCGCTTTTTAACTTCTTTTTTTTTTCATTTCTTGCTTTCCTTATATACATATATACATATATATTTTCCTCGTTTTTCCCCTTCAAGTCTTTTTTTTTTTTGAGCATTTGATTTTGTAGGCCGAAGGGGCCTTTCACTGCCGCCAAGTCTACACAGAAATACAACACAAAAAATAAAGAAAAAATCGGTGGATCGTCTGATTGCCGGATCGGGGCACTTACTGTGTGTATATGTGTGTACTTAGCTGACTTCTCTTTCGTTATGTATTCGACGGCGCTATTTACTTATGTTTTTTACAAGTGCAATTGAGGTTACTTTCTATTTAAAAATTAAATAAATAAGTACGTGCATGCAAATGGAGAGACCAGCAGAGTGTCAGGAGAGTCAGAAAGTCTTTAAAAGTTTTCTGGGTTTCACCGTTTTCTGACCTTTTTTCTCTTGGCCAAAAAGAAGTATAAGTTCTGTATATTATACCCAATAAACATGAATAAAAGTCACCTTTTTGGGGGACTTGTACTTGTTACTTCCCCTCCAATAAACAAGTAAAACATGTGTATAGTTTATATGTTAATTTGTCAAGAAGGAAGCACCTGTCGTATCGACCCAACAGCTGCAGCAGGTAAAACAATAGCAGCTGCTGTGGGAAATTCGATACTGCAGAGGGATATAAACTTCACAGGATACCACACATTTCAGGGAGTTCTTCTCTTAAAGAACTTTTAAAGGAAACTATATATTATTTATATTATATATTCCAAGAAGTTGAGAGTTCTCTGCTTCTATTGAGTGCATTATTTCTCAACTTTGTTCTTGAATTTCTTTGGGGATCTCTGCTAAAAGTTTGCTTACTTAACACTATTTCGTTAATGTTTTGCCAGATTTCCTACTATATTTCCCACCCGATCTCGTGGTTTGTTTTTTGTTTTGGTTTTTCTGCTGACTGCACAGCTGGCGACGTGCATCAAAATCAAAATTTGCCATCATTTCTCTAGCTGTCGTGCCCTTGTTCACTCAAGATTTCGTTAGTATTTTGTACTCTTGTTATATTGTCTTATTTTATTTTATTTATTTATGTTTTTTCCTATGCTGCGCCGCTGTTTACTGTTTGTGTTCTGTCGTGTCTCGCTGCCTTTTGTTTATTTTTATAAACTGTGGGCGCCCATTTGTATTACTTTGATTACTTGGCTGCTTTTGCTCTGGCTCTGAGGCGAGAAATAAATCATCGAGGTTTGCGGTCTCTGCATTATATATGCGTGTTAAAAATAATAATATCCCCATCCAATCCCATCCCCCGGAGAGCAATGACAGCGATAACAATATTATATATCATAATACGTCAGTTGTGTTCTGTCTGTGTTTCGGTTTCTATATTGTGTATAATAATAATAATAATAATTACCATAAATATTTGATATTTTTCTTGCTTTCATTTCTCTCTTTTCTGTATGAATGAAGGCAAGAATCTGTCGCGTTTTCGCAAATCGGAAAAAGAAAAATGCAAAACATACCAAAACAAAATGCGAAAACATTTTGTTAAAAGTAATTTCTCAACGAGCGACCAAAACAAAATGTTCTCTATATATCCATCTCTATTGCACAGTGCACAGAGAGAAAAAATGTTATTAAATAATACATATTTTTTAGTTGATTAAAATTCTGATTCCAAATAAAAATATATATGACTTTAGTCAGTTATTTGATTTTTAAACTTCAAATAGCATTAAGAAAACATAAAGTATATGTATTTTATAGATAATTAATTCGATATTTTTATATGTTAATTTTTTGGCTAAATCCTAGTTTTTCAAATATCATAACTAAACCAAAAATCCATTAATTTCAATTCGGAAAGCTGTTCTGTGCTAGTTTTTATCAGGTTAATAAATCTGCATACTGTGTTTTTAAATTTTGCAAATTTGAAAATTTCTCAAATTTTCAGAATTTTACAAGACTAAATTTTAGCATAAAATTTAAAGAAAAAATCGAAAAAAATGGATTTCTTCCAGACATGGTTAGATCGATTCCGTTTTTCATGCTGATCAAGAATATATATGATTAATAGGGTCGCAAATGATTCCTTCACTACGTTTTGGGCTTCTGACTGAATTTATAATACCCTGTAATGGTATGAAAATGTACTCCATTTTATAGAAATACTTTGAAAATAAACAATTGTTTCGACAATTAAAAATACTCATTAGTAACCCTTTTAACGCAGTTTTATTCTGTGATATTTATCCTATAAATATAATCAACCTTTTCGAATATTTGCTTGATAACATCAATGTTTTAAGGTTAAATGAAATATTGAAAATTTCTATACTTTATTTTTCTCCAAGTGTATTTGTTTGTGTGGTCCGTGAAACTGCGTGCGAATAAGAGGAAGCAAAAGACCGTGGACGTCGAAAGCAATTGCAAATTGTGATAAACTAGAGAAATAGAAATATGGGTCATCCTCAATAGATAGAAATCTGTGTGTATGTGTGTGTGTGTGTGTGTGTGTGTGTGTATGTGCGTGTATGTGTGTGTGTTGGAGCCACTTGTTCTCTGGCCCGTTACTGTAGAAGAAACATTTTGAAGCGATTAAATATAGCGTTTTATTTTAGCAAAACCAAGCAAAACTGTGGAATTAACGGGAAGGAAAAAGCAATGAGAAATTCTAGTTAAAGTTCTATTTTAAAAAGGTATAAAAAATTACCCAAAAAAAGGAGATATATTTACTGAAAATTAAGTATTATTTAAAACAGAGCAAAATGCATTCAACACAATTTAAGTTTGCTCATAAAATTTGGAAATAAAAACACTTTCTATAATGAAGATGATTTGTTTTGACAAGTGTCAAGATTTTTTGGTTCACAATATTATTACGATACTTGGGTTGTTGTTGGAGTAGCTATACTATGTTGTTGTTGTTGTTGTGGTTGTTGTTGTTGTTGTTGTTGTTGTTGTTGTTATTGTTGTTATTGTTGTTGTTGTTGTTGTCAGAAAAGTGTCAAAATCGGAAAATTGTGACAGCTAGCACGCGGACGAAACGGACTCTCTCTCCTCTTCCTCTCACTCATCTTAAATGAACTCATCCCTCCGATTTTAATTTTTAATTTCAAGAAAACCAAAAAACAAGAACAACAACAAAATATATATCATATAATATATGTACATAGATGTATGTATGTATGTATATATGCCATAAAATACGGTACGAAGAAAATTAGTTGATTTGTTTGGTTGCCTTTGAGTATTTAAGTAAACAACAAATTCCATAATGTTTTCAATTAATAACAATTGTACGAAATGATGTGGAAAATTTATTTTAGCGCCAGCAGCAAAGTCGATTTTCTAAATATAGATTGGTGTGTTTATGAATTACTGATTAGCAGCAAAAGCAATCTATCGATTCCCGCTAAAGATTGTGTTGTAAATTGTGACTAAAGGAAGTCGAGGAAATTTGTTGTTCCAGCGAAATATGATTCAGATTAAGATTTCGGTTTAAAGCTAAAGTACTCTACATTTTTGTATTCCTTTCTATATTGCTTAAATGTTTTAAAGTTTTAGTTAGTTAGTTAGTTTTTTGTTTTGTTTATGAAAAACTTTCTTCCGTTTAAGGAAATTTGCTTTCGGGCGTTATCAGGTGAGCAGCATTAATTGTCAAAGCATTTTTTTGATACCATATATTGCGCATACGCCATGTGCTCAAATGCCGTCATCGGAAGTGATTTGTTTATCGATTTTCGAGTACTCCACACACACTCACACACACACACACCCCATTCGCATTTAATTGTATGGCCTGTCCCATGGAGAACATTTAAAACAATATAACAAACAAAAAACACAAAAACAAGGGTATAAAAAAGGGCAGTGAAGTGTCCCAAAAGGGGCACTCCATATGGGGTTTTCAACCAAATAATAATAATTGCTCCCAGGATAATAAACTAATTATCAAATCACTGCAACAAGCCCCTCTTTTACCAATTAAATATTACAAAATATTATAAAAAATGATTTTTAGAGGCCTCTTTTATGATTAGGCCACAATATACCCTCTCCTTTTAGTAAATTCTTTATTTATTTGTAGGGCAACGATCATTGATCACCGGCGATAAGTCGGCAGTCAAGCATTAAAAAACTAATTGCCAAGCGGCAAACAAACGTCATCGCATCGAATCGGAGCAATCTCCTTCCTACTTCTCCGATTTATGGCCTTTTTTTTAAGTTTTTTGTTTTTTGATTAGACCAATCCCAAAAAAAAAAAAAAACACATCAGACCAATCCCCAAAATAAAATACCAAACGAAGACGTGCCGTCTTCCTGTTTTCTCAACTTGTCACAGTAAACGTTCCATAAAACACAAAGAAACTTGAATAAATGAGTAAGCTGCAATTAAACATTGTTTATCCCTAATGATTTCCTAATTTTTTAAGACCTCGCAAAAGAAACAAATGCTTAATTGCTTAAGAAATAATTAAATAAAACCTTTAAGTAGTCTAGTAAGAGGAATATATCTATTATATAGTATTTATTTGCAATTTAAGAGTACTTACTGTACCCTAATTTGTTGCTAGTAGTTTTTGGCACTGCCTTACATCAATCTAATTTACGTTTATGTGCAAAACGTTCTAGATGTTCCGTCGTGTGCGGGGCACGTAATTGAATGCGAATGACTTAATTTCCTATGGATTTCTATTCATTTTTATGGCCCCACCGCAATTATACAACACATTAAGGCCGCATTAACATTTCCGGTCCGAAAACATCGCTTATTACAACAAGTTTTTCGCTTTTTTTGGGTGGAAATCAAGACGAGAAGCTGAAAGGTTCTTGGAGACAAACCACCACCCCATTCCAGGCACACGTGTATGTGCTTTTTTGGCGGGTTTTCGGTTTCTTTCATATTTCATATTTTTTGTAAAACAACAAGAACAAAAACAATAAAAAAAAGGCCTAAACTGCGGAGAAAAGTTCGTTAGCAACACGTAACCCCGGTGGTGCCATTAAACCCATTATGGAAACTCGTTTTGTGGAGGCTCAAGGGGATTTTCCACTCGCATTTTCGGTTTTTTTTTTTGTGTTGTCTTTTGGGTTTTGATTTTTATTTTTTTGGAAAAACTTTCAAGCAAAAAAATAGTGAAATTCAATGAATATTTATACATACTTGTTTAGAAAACTATCTTAAACTTGGTTGACAGATTTTATTAAATCCTAAATTAAATCTAACCCTTACTTTTTGGAAAAACTTTCACGCAAAAACTGCTCGCTCTGTATCTGTATCTTCGCATCTGTATCTGCATTTGTATCTACAAATATCTGCGTATCTTTGTATCTGCGCAGCACACAAATATGCTGCGAATGCGTCGTCATTGTGGAGGCTTAAATATCTTTTTTTTTTTGGTCTTTGGCTCTGTTGCCATGCGCCTTCAGAGATTGAAGTTGGTCCCCCATAATCATCATGGCATACCCTCTATATACATACTTTTTTATAGGATGTATGCCAACATTTCCAACTAAAGACTCTTTTCAAAAAGCAAACACACACTCGAAATAAAAAAGGAGAGAGAGAAAGGGTATCAAAATTATGAGATACCCTGACTTGAACTTGGTTTTTTATAAGAACCCTTTATAAATGATGCCTAGTATCTTTAAGCTTAAAAAGCCTATTTAATTTATATCACAAAATTAAATATAATATGTATAGTTAGTTATTTATAAGATAAAGTATCCTTTAAAGTGTATACACAGTTTGCTAATCTTTTCCCCACAATGTTTCTTTTGAAGTTTTCCCCTCCATTGTGTTCGGTCTTCCCTTAATGATCCCCCTTCTATATGCTATATATGTACTACTTATATTCGCGCTTTATGATCGCAATTCGTTCCTACGTTCCCTGGGGATCTTAAGATCTTCACTCTATATACACATATATATGCTCACAATTTGTATATATATATATATCCGTTGGAATTCATTCAACTTTTGCTGTTGTTGCTAACTTGAATGAATATATGAATGAATCGTATTTTAGCCATAATGATCATGATCATAATGAATCCTATGATGAAGATGATGATGATGAGATGATGACGATGCAGTTGATGAGTTCGGTGGCCACAAAAATAGAAACACGCGCGCCTTGCATTTCCGTTTTGGCAATGCGGCCAACAAAATAAGGAAACAAAACAAACACAAACATATAGAAGGGACAGATGGATTAACCCCAAAAGGTAATAATAAGAATAATAATTAAGAATAATACCTAAAAAGGTCCATAGAGTAGAGCCTGGGGTGATTGCACACACGTGCCCACAACGATCTCATCATTATCACAATCATTATCATCATCAGCGATCTTTTCGTCGCCTTTTAATAAAAACGCTTTGCAAACTGGTTTTTATTTAGTTTTTTTTTTACGCAATTTTATCATTCCGAGTTCGATTTGATTTTCGGATTCGGATTTTGGGATTCAGTGCGGGGCGCCAATATAAATCACACGCCCTAATCGACAAAGGGGGCGTGAATGCCGCAAATAACAACAACTTACCCCACAATTTGAAAGAGCTTCCTCTCGCACTCTCCTCGTGGTGAATGCACTGAAATAAATCAGAAAATAATCAATATAGTTGATAATAATATAAAAATCAAGTTATAGTATAATTTATCAAGTTGAAAACCTCTTTTAAGATTGTGTTTTAAATAAGAATTAAGCCATAAAAGCTTTAACAATTCTAGTTATTTCATAAGAGTTAAACCAAGATTAGGTCAATAGTTGTTTAATTAGTTAAGGATGCGAATTAAATTGTCTAAGAAATAGTGTGACCAAAATCTTTGCTTTAAAGTAGCTTTTTTGAGTGATTTCTTGACCTTCTCTAAATGTATATATATTTTTGTTTTGGGTACAATTTAGGTACTTAATTTTTCTTGCTGTGTATGGGAGGCAGGGGGTGGTGTATTTTTTCGGCAGGTGTACGCACATGGAACGGCGCTAGGCACGAACTGGTACCTGTTTCTCGCAGTCGTCATTTTTGTCTTGTGTATTATTTTTTGTTGTTTTTGCCTATAATTTATATACATTTGTTGTTGTTTTTTCTGGCTTAAATTTGAGTGTGTGTGTGTGTTCATTTCTTCTGATGATGATGATCATTTCTCGCCATAAACAACAAATTGCCGAAATTCCAAGATCCCCATTTATGACGGTGCCCCAGTGAAAGCAAACCGGCAAATGGTGAACTTTTTCGTTTAATGTTTTGGCTAAAAATACGGGCCAGCAGAGAGTTTGTTCTTATTTAGTGTTTAAATTCGCACACACAAAAAAAGATGAAGATAAAAGAACAACAGTGTCGAATTTTCCTTGGTGAAAATTAATTCAGGAAGCTATAAAATGCAGTTGATCCATAAATCAAAACACTTAATGAAAGAAATTCCAAATAATCATTAAACGTTTGTCAATATAATTTTAAAGGTGCAAAAATTAAAAGTCTCCTGCATTTTAGTTTATAAAAATTAATTTAACGATTATAACAAGTGATTGATCTCTTAAGAAAAAATAACATAAAAACTATTTTAAATCGCAATTTTAGCATTAACAAAAGATGCAGACATAAACTATTTTTGCAAACAAGTTTATACGATTTTTGCCGGCTATCCGTTGTCTTTAGTTTTATTTATTTATCTAAAAACTGGATTTAAACGGTCAACATTTCGCACTTTTTGGTACAATATATACTATAGATATTGTGCAGAATTATTGGAAAAAATCATCACATGACCCGGTAGCTAGACGTTGGGTTTTGACTTTTGTGGAATTATTATAATCAACATGTTATCGGGGACAGTTCGAGACACTTTCAACAGAACAATCCAAACATTTGCCCAAAAGTATCAAAATTTTTGCCGTTTGTTTCGCTTCCACAAACCGAATTACACCGTAACACGCGCCACAACTGTATCGCGGATCGAATCGAATCGAGCAAAGTTTTTCTCCCAGCCTAGTTTTCCGCAATATATTGGAAGGGGGAAATCAAATTGAAATTGCATGAAATCATCATCAGCATCATCATCACTTAACTGATAGAGACAGAGACAGAGACAGAGAGACAGAGAGACAGAGACAGAGAACAAGAGAGAGAGAGAGAGGCAGAGAGACAGAGAGACAGAGAGAGAGAAAGAATGAATGAAAAGTCTTCAGCAGCATCAGGGAGCGAAATTCGGCAGAACAGCTAAGTTTGTTTCAAATATACAATATATACTTACATAAAAACATATATATATATCATATTTTAAGGTATAAAGATCAAGTTCAGTAAACCTCTTAGTCCTTTACTCTTTTCTTAGTAATTGCTATACACAACTATCCTTAAATATCCCTTAAATATGTTTGTTTATGACTTCTATGTAAAGATTTCTAGTTACTCGTTACTCGTTACTTTTGTGGCATATCCCTTACTTATTACACGTTACTATCCTATAAATAATATCCTTAAACACCGAACAACATCTACCTTTTAGGTTTTTATTTACTATATTACCAAATGGGATTTTCAGATCCCCTTTTCTATGGAAAACACCCACTATGATACAGATACAGATACAGATACATGGATACTCGCTGATATACGCGTTATCTAAATAGGAAGCTTGCAGGGCACGTGGTCAAAACCTGGCCAAAAGCCCCACAAACACAGTGTGACTTGGCCTAGGTTTTTTTCGCCTTTGCCTTTCCCATGTGCTTGGCTTTTCACTCGTTCTATCTGGCCCGAAAGAGAGGCCAATAGCGATGTAGAGAGAGATAGCAGCAGTGGCAGAGTTCGCAGCAGTATTCCCGCTTTATCAGCGCCGAGTCGTCGATGATTCACTGTGTCGTCACCGGAAAGTGGATTGTGAGCGGCTCTGTGTCTCTGTGACTGGGTTTTTTTTTATTCGCGTATATTTTCTTGGCGACCAGCTTTTTGTTTATATCGCAAGCGTTTGCTAATCGCGCCATTTAGTTGGCTTTCAGCTGCAAGTGCAGGCGGTTTGCCTTTCGAAAGAGACACAGAGTACATATATCGGATATATATATTATATATATCATTTAGCAAAGGAAACACAACGCGTTTATGTCTTCAGCGGTGCAATGCATTTCTTTCTCGAAGATTTCTTGCAGTTACATCTGCCCAAGATTTGTAAGTTAAGGAAAATGCAACAGAAAACAAAAGAAGTCTCTTTACATTTAAGTTTCTTAAAAGTTTCTTACTAGATACTAATCTCTATACTTGATATCCTGTTTTCCAGATGATAAGATGCAGCGTTGCAATCAAAATAACAACAATAACAACCACAACAACAACACTAGTAACAACACCGCCAATCAAAATAATAGCAACAAACGCTGCTCTCAGAAATATACCGGCAGCAGCAGCACCAACAACCTAGCGATGGCCTATCAGCAGCAGCAGCAGCAGCAGCAGCAGCAGCAGCAACATGCAACATGCAACGCTGCAGCGGCTGCTTTGCAGCAAAGCTCCAATGGCAACAACAAGCATGGCACACGCAAGAATCGCTACAACAAGCAGCAGCAGCAACATCAGCAACAGCAACAGCAGCAATCCTTTGGAAATATGCAAAAGCGAAACTGCGGATTACCCGGAAACGGAAGTGAGTCCTCCTCGCCGAACAACAACTGGCTGGATAGAGGCTACGGACATCGATTGGTCAATTCTTCATGCATCGAAGGTGAGTTTTCCCACATCTCTAAGCTATTTCTACACACTTTTCCCAAGAGTTTATCTATTGCATATCAAGCGGGTTTATATCTTATTCTTGCATTGCTCTCTCCCTAAACAAAACGTAATATTTAGTAGCTATATTTACAATTTCCAATATTGTAAACATTTTTACTCAATAACTCACAGAGTCTGGTAATTATTTAAATCATGTGAATCATGGTAAAAGCATTTTGTTGCTACTTGCCAATATCATTAACGAATTTCGTTGGTTTTAACGCGGTTTTAGTCAGCTCTTACACCCACATTGTATCTCTGGGTGAGACAGAAGAAACCCCGCCTTTTCTGGCTGATTCACACGATACGCTTTTGTTTTTATTTATTATTTTTTTGTTTAATAAAATTCCAAGCAAATCGGCCGGCATTTAAAGTGAATCATTCGAAGCAAAAATCGACGTCATCAACGGTAATGGAAATGCGGGAATGACTAGAGAGTGATATTGGGAATGGAAATAGTAAGGGAATCTTTAAAATTAAATGCCGAGGTGTTTTCTTTGTGTAAAAATATATTTAAATACAGCCTAGCTAGCAAATTGTTTTGCAATTATCGTAATGACAATGCACTTAAAAGACACAATATATATATCAATCAATCAGAGAGTTCTATATAT
Organism: Drosophila serrata; assembly: GCF_035046125.1. Lineage (NCBI taxonomy): Eukaryota > Metazoa > Arthropoda > Insecta > Diptera > Drosophilidae > Drosophila > Drosophila serrata. Next base: position 1,311,414 of record NW_028257088.1, on the reverse strand, counting down.
TATACAAAGACCTCCCCCTATTCCACTTGAAAAGTGAAAAGTGGCCCTCGAGCTATATCTATTTATGGTATCAGTGGGTATTTCTTATCGATCTGGGTCTATCTATAAGTATATATCTATCACTATCACAAACCTCAGTTGTTAACATTTCAATTAACTTTCTGGACACTTGAAGGGTACACTTATTTATACATATATCTGTTACTATATCTATATATACAGTGACAGAGCTCTTGACTTTGTACACAAATAAGACAATTGCAGGAAATCCTCGCTTAAGCCCAATGAACCTTGTACCGGAACTATTCAAGCGAGATATATGCACATACATATATTAAAAGAGATCAGCAGGTGATTCTTTGTTATTATTATTATTATTCTTAGGCTTTCGCTTTCGCTTTCGTTTACGTTTTCGCTTTCATTGGCATTAAAAATCAATTAAAAATCTGATGAATGAAAGAAGGCAAACGAAAACGAAAGAAGAAAATTAAATAAACAAACAAAAGCATCGCGGAAAGTCGTAAAGACATCATCAACATAGGAAACATAAATAAAATATAAAATATTCAAAACTTTTGGCTTGCCAACCGATCGAGAATTAATTTCATAATTTATGCGCAATCGGAATTTACAACAGAACTGTGAAGCTATAGAATTAGCCGTTTATTGATTGGCAATTATGATTGGCAAGAGAAGGAAACAACATATTAATCGATTTAAAATCAATGTTCTCCTTTAAAAATATCGGAGATTTCAATTGTTTTTGCATAGTTTTAGGTAAATAATTAACTGAATAATTCAATTAAAATCGATTTCCTGACTGAAAAAGTATCGAAAACGTTGATTTTTTACCTTCCTAAGTTCCAAATAATATTCAATATTCCTTTTTTTGGTTAAAAACTTCCCCGAAAAAAAGCCTTTATCAAGTAAATACTATTCCATGCCGAATTTTCCACATCTTTAATCAAAAAAAGAAGGCAAAACTTTCCAGAATCATGCCTCGTTTTTATTTGTTATTATCGTTGGACTCAACTACAATATATATATATGTATGTATATACATAAGGTGTGCACATATGTACATATATTTGCCTTTGGGAAAGCTAAGACGCAATAGAGGAGGAGCAGCTGATTAGCGTTCAGATTTTTCAGTTCTCACAGTCGGCTCTGGCGCCTTTTCGATCATATATGTATATATAGTAGTACCTACAAGCACTCGTGCTGGTATTTATTGTATTTATTGTACTTATGTACATGTTTGTCACCGTATCAGGTGTGTATTATTATGGGCCATAGTATCAGTCGACGATCGATCAGGCAGGCATAGGTTGGCTTTTTGGTCAAACGATGAACTGCTGATAATCGCACTTGGGAGGAGCAATCATTGCATAACCGATCGCTTCTGTCATTGATTAGCACTTGCTCGGAAAGCTTCTCGATCTCTGGTCTGTCTTCTCTCCGCTGATTGCACAAGCAAAGTGAAAAATTTGCACAACAGCGTTAAGTGCCACAAAACAATACAAAATAAACAATAATAACAATAATAACACACAACAAAAAAAAGGGAAACGAGAGCACCTGGTCTTCCGTTTCAACAATTAGAGTGATTACGGAAGGACAAAGCTTTATCGATCTTGAAATAATTATTTCCAGTCAAGTCCTCTAGTTTTTGCTAGTTTTAAAGAGAAATATAACTTTAGAAATATTTAAAACCTTAAAAAGAATGCTTTTAAAGTTAACTAACCTAACTACATATGAAAGATATACAATTTCAAGGCAAAACTGTAATATTTTTGCATATTTTTGTGATGGATAATTCTTCTTAATTTCCCGTCTAGACCAAGTTATTATTTAATACCCATTACCCACACAGATTTGATGTTTTCCTACAGTATTCCCCCCTTGAAAACCCTATTTTGGGTAAATATTTCACAAAAACCTAAGCTCTTGACTTAACACCACATACATTTCCCATTAAAATGTTATGCCCAATCTGGGCAATTAAGCCGAGTCTTATACACATATGGCTCCTCCACTCATTATTAGATAATTGTTTTGGCCAAAAAGGAATGGCTTACACGGCTTCGCTGGCTGTGGTTTGCGACTGCATTTTTCACGCCCCACAATATCATCGGATCGGATTTATAAGTATTTCTTTCACCTTTCTCTTCCACCGTCGATTATTTGTTAGTGGGTTAGTAGTAAGTAGTTAGTTAGTTAGTCGGAGTTGGTAATACGAGTGCGCGAAGCTCCAAAAGAGGCAACAACTTGAACTCATTTCTTGTTGGCCATTTTTTAGTTGGTGCCAAGTAACGGTGCGACCATAACACTTAATAAAGACAATGGAGTTTAAGGAATATATATGTATATAATTAGGGAATTTTTAAAAATATTTAGAGCCCTTTATTTGACTTCTGTGACAGTTTATTCCATTTAAACCCATATGGATACCATTTAACCTACTTAAATGTTCAGTTTATATATTTGTGAACCCCATTGTATGCCTTGCTTGTAGCCTGGTCTCATTATTAACCCATTAAAGATCTCTGCTGCCGCTGTGGAAATCTCAAGCTACATAACAATCGTTAAAAAGTGCTCGCAATTCCGTTTATTATTGCTCTCGGCAGCAGCATCATCATAATCATCATCATCACATCATCATTCGCATTTCTTTGGCGATCTTTGGAATAGCTACGCCACTTAACCCCTCAGTGCCCCGCGGCAATGTCTGCGTCCGAGATTCACCGACTTGATGGCAATAGTCAAGGTTAACCCGTTCGGCCATTTACCCGTCTCGAAACTCTCCTATATAAGATCTGAACTTGGCAACCAAAGATCTTGGATAGATGACACAAATCTTGGCTCAAGGGTTAAAATTATACAAAATTTAAATGTTTAATATCCTCAGAAAGGATGATATTTTAACAACAAACAAAAAAGAACCAAACCCTTGAAGGTAGATCATGGAAATCATCACAACTCAGCCAAAAATACATTAATTTCAATTCGGAAAGCTGTTCTGGGCTAGTTTTTATCAGCTTAATAAAACTGCATACTTAATATAATAATTTAAAGAAATCTAAATTTTTCCAATTTTTCAATATTAAAAATGCAATATTTTACCCCTTAAAAAATGTTGAAAATTTCAAAAAATTAAATTTTCCCCGGACATACCTAGATCGATTCGGCTTTTAATGCTGATCAAGAATATATATGATTTATGGGGTCGGAAATGACTCCTTCATGAGTTATAAGCTTCTAACTAAGATTATAATCCAATTTTTGAGTCAATATTTTATATGACATTTTATTATACAAATCTTAGTTTAAAAATCTCATAACTAAGCCAAAAATACATTAATTTTAATTCGGAAAGCTGTTCTGGGCTAGTTTTTATCAGCTTAATAAATCTGCGTACTTAATATAATAATTTTAAAAAAATTAAATTTTATCAATTTTTCAAATTTAAAATTGCAATATTTTACCCCTTAAAAAATGTTACAAATTAAAAAAAAATTAAATTTTCCCGGACATGGCTAGATCGATTCGGCTTTTGATGCTGATCAAGAATATATATGATTTATGGGGTCGAAAATGACTCCTTCACTGAGTTTAATGATTTTACTACAAGAAGGGAAGCTATTTTTAACGTAAAACAATTTTTTATCTTAAATGCTAATCCTTAAGCATAAACACAGTCTTTTATTAGAAGGATTAAATTTAAGTCTTTTTGCAAAAAGAAACAACTTTCTAATCATTCTAAGAATTAATATATAAAGTGAACTTTATTTTATGCAAGGAATAAACTATCCCAAGTAAAATTAATTTACCGCCTTTAAACCTTTTAACTTTAAACAATTGCGGAAAAAATACGAAATAAGACCCCCCATCTTATTCTTAGACATTTTATCACAAGGGTAAATATTATTGTAGATTGTTTTTTAGGACTAATTAGGACATAAAGATATAAAGATTACCAATCGGTTGGCTGATAAACATAATATAAACCCAGGGAGAGAGACTAAAGGGTAAAATGTATACGATCCCAGTTCCCAGGTATTATCTAACGATTTGATTACAACAATGTCCAGATTGCGTGTGTACATATATGTACCTATATAGTATATATATAGTTTATAGCATATATTATATCTAGTTTACCCTTAGATACTGCTGACGATTTGATTTGCTTTTTACGGCTCACATTTTTGGCTTGAAAATTATTATTAAATCTTTGTGCCCCCTTCTGCTGACCTCAATGCATACAACACGCACCATCTACATATATATCGCTATATATCATATGTATATATATGGTATATATATATTTGATTAATAAAACTCATATTAGTTTACATTAAAAGCGACTGACGGGATGTTGTGACATACGTGAGCGTGTTCGTTTCGGTCACAATTAACTATCGCGATGATGTTTTACGAGTATATTATCTTTGTTATTGCTATTCCCATACATTGTTGTTGCTAGCTTATTTTTTTGCTATTTAGCTAAGCTCAAAGCCAGGTTTTCGGGCCTCATTAAAAATGCACAAGACCAATTGCGAGACGCCGACGATGAGACGAGTAATTTTTTGTTCGTTGTCTCTTTGGCACAGGAAGCGTCTCGAAGGTCAGCCAAAGTAGTTGAGGAATATTAAATCTTAAAAATATATATCTTTGTATATATATATATCTCCACAAAGATGGGGGATGCTGAAGCTCAAAATGGGTCAATCCAAAAGTTAATAACATCGATGACGTCAAGTTTGCTATTTTGCTGAAAATCAAAGCCGATAAAAGCTATCTTGACAGTCGGCGATAACTAATTAAATATCGGTGCATGGAAACCCAGAGGTTAGTACATAGTATTTACTATGAGTAAATAGATTAAAATTATTTACGATCTGGGACGATTCATCATTTAACAGCTGTGTTGAATTTATTCTCTCCTCAACTTCTATGTTTCTTTCTTTTTTTTCGGGATTGCCGTCGTTTTGCTGATTAGAATTTTTTCGCTATGTTTTTTTTTCACACGGAAACACAATCACTGCCGCTGGCTGTTGCCGTAGGTAACTGCAAAAATATTGGAAAATAATACCAACTGGACACGCACACACATCTTATCACTGCCCGGTAACCAAATGTGGGTAGAAGTCTAGACTCTAGACTACATAGACTGAGCACTTGGCCAATATTCTTGGGTTGAAATGCACTAAACATTGATCGGATTTCGAAAGGGCAACAATGTCAATATTTCCAATTATTCCCAATTGTTGTAACACATTTTTCCCAGCCTGCCTTGCGTGTTGTTTCCCTGTTCTCGTATAATGAGCCTGAAAAACGTTTACATCTCGTTAAGTAGTTTATTTAAATCAATATTTCTGTGTCGCTCGTAAAATATAATATGTCACAAGCGTCTTTTACAATGTATACATATATAGTTTTTATGGTATATATATGTATATTCATAGATAATCACTTATTTAACTAAACTATCTAATCGCTGGCTCTCGAGTGTTTTGATATCAGTCAAGTTTTTCTCATTTTTTTGTTAGTATTATAGTTTGATGTTACCCCTTCTAAGGTAAAAATGCCTTGCAAGACTTCGAGCATACCCCGTCTAACATGTCACTATGTTTACATTTCAATCGGATGTATATTGTATATATTCTTTTATGATACTTCTCAAGGCTTTTTCGGGGAGTTTGGCGCGTGTTGGTCAGGCGATAAGGGCGACTTTATAGGAGGGTCCCCAGTCGTAACAACATTTCGGCTGTGGCTTCCGTTGACAGATGGCCAAAAGCAAAACCCCAGCACGCCCAAAAAAATAAAAAAACAAATTGGCCACGCCTTATCTAATCGATGACCACGCACCCCAAGCCCCCTACGTGATGGTCATACTTATACTATAACTATATGTACTGTATATACATATGTAAAACAATATATATTGCGATCGATCGCCAGCTGATATCACTTCTCCCCTCCCGATCGTCCCATCCACACATCTGGAATCCAGATCACGTCTGGGTGCTTAGTCCGTCGACGACGCCTCGTCCTTCGAGTGGAGTGAAGTCAACAAACCCACCTCGCCATATGATTTATCTATGCGCGCTTTGAAATTCAATTCTTCACAGTCCCCCCTTTGTATCTATGTATCTATGTATCTATGTATATTTTCCACAACAAAACAAGCGTGTGTGTGTGTTAAGGAAGTGCTCGAGAGCGTGCTTTTCACTACAAGGAAGCGGATTGTGTTTGCGGATTGCATTTCGCAATTTTGCAAATTTCACAATTTCCATTGGGGAAAGAGCGAAAGAGGGAAAGAGATGCGGGTAGGAAGAGTATATTCACTGTGCCACAGATAAGAAAATGTCGTCGACAACGACGATGAAAGCGTCATAAGTCTCCCTGACTGACAGATGACACTTGACGGACTCGAAAGACTCAAGTACACATGTACATATGGCATATTATGGTTGATTTGGGCTCTGGATTTCAATATCCTGGCCTGGAAATCGAAAAAATCGATGCCAACGATAAATATCGATTTTACAAATGAAAATATTACGATAGATTTATCGGTTTTGGCATAACATATGGCATAACATGGTTGATTTGGGCTCTAGATTTCAATATCCTGGCCTGGAAATCGAACAAAAATCGATGCCAGCGATAAATATCGATTTTAAAAAAGGAATATATTACGATAGATTTATCGGTTTTGGTCTTTTTCTGCAAAAAAAACAATCGATCTATGCGATAACCACGATATATTTATCGTTTAGCTGGACTTTGTTCCAAGACTTGAAATTATATGCAAATGGAAATGGAGTCTTAAATATTTCACATTTAAATATAACCCCAAGTATGCATAATTATGATGTGAATAGGTAAGCGAAGCGTTGATAGATTGCGTCCGATAAATGTGAGCTTTTCGTTGAATTAATATTCATAAATTCGGGCTTAACAGCTTCCATTAATTAAGTTTGCTTTATTTATATCCAGCATATAAATGTAAACCCCACGAAAATCTTAGGCAACAGGTCATAGTTTGGGATTTTCGAACCCCTTGGCAACACCCCAACCCGTACCCCCTTTTTTTGTGCTTATTATTATTATTATTATTATGTTTTTTCGTTTTGTTTAAATGATTAAGTCGAGAACGAGAATGGGAATGGGAATGGGAATGAGGAGAATCAGAATGAGAATGAGAATGCGAATGGGGGAAATGATGAGCTAAATGCGGAAGCCGCGACAGCATGAAGCGCTTAATAGGTAGAAAAGAGTAATAATAATAGTCACAATAAAATGTGTATAATTGTAATGCGTCAACACACACGCACACACACTATGTACCCCCTCCCCCTACACCTCCCCCTCCCCCACCCTTTCGGGTGGCAACCAAGCCAAATAAAGTTGAATTAGCTAAATTCGAGGTAGGAACCCGCCCCATACACACATGCGTCAATTTCCAGTCATGCGTAACCTTCCATAGCTCGCTTTTACACTGCAAAAAAAGGGGGTTTACTTGAAAGGGTTTACTAATAAAATTCAATTAAATTCAGCATACAAATAAATCGAAAAAAGAACAATAAAGCATATTAATTCTTGCAACACATCAAAGAAATATATAAAAATAATAAAAAACTAATAATAATACTTGCAACATGTATTATAATCAATATACATTAAAATATAAACCCTCTTTTCTCTCAGTGTATATTAGATAGATAGAGAGAGAGAGAGAGAGAGAGAGAAGAGAGCGCAACTATTTGTTACGTAGAAACAGCAAAAGATCGAAAAGCACGTGGCGAGCATTGATAAGCTTCGTTTTGCGTGTGTGCTTAAGTGTGTGTGTGCGGGCGTGTGTGCCCTGTTATCGCCGCTAAATTGCCTTAGCTAAAAATTTGAATTTCGAATTAAATGTGCATACATTTTATTTGTATTTAATTACCAGAAGAATCCCAAAATTCACAGGGAGATAAGGTGTGAGGGAATTTGTAATTAATTTGTATTCTTAAAAAAATCCCAAAACTGATAAGAATTAATGTTTAACAAGAAATGTTTGTTTAAAGAATCACGGATATGCTTCAAAAAATTCGAAGAATTTATATTATTCAAAAGAAAACTTTGAAGAACAATATTTAAATAGATTTTAAACAAGAAATAAACAATTTATGACAATCTAAACTGCCCAAATAAAATTAAAAGCCGACTAATAATTTAATTAAATCAAATTATATTAAATTGCCTCATTTGCTTGGCTCCAACTAAATGGAAAATTGCCCCAAAATGGTTATTTTGTTATACCAATTAAAATAAATATCAAAAAAATGCATACGCATTAATTGAAACAATTAATTTAACACTTTATCTCTATTGTCCATCTTTTGCAGACAAATTCCTGGGCCAGCACAATCCGGGTCACCGCAATAGCACCAGCAGCGAGGCCACCAGCGAGGACATCGAGTCGAGTAGGGAGCACCTGAGCAGGACCAAGGCTGCTGGTGCTCTCCACTCAGCCGGCAATCACCAAATGGGGCAGGCCAACAAATCGCGTTCAAAGCGTCAGCAAAAGTCACGCAATCAGCAGCAGCAGCAGCAGCAGCAGCAGCCACAACAACAGCAGCAGCAGCAGCAGCAGCAGCAGTCTCTATCATCCGATCCCGGCCAGAAATTGGTCGGCAAGAATGGCAAGCAGAATGGAGGCGGCAAGTGGAATCGCCAGCAGAATGGCCAGAATCCCAGCCAGCAGCAGCAGCAGCAGCAGCAGCAGCAGCAACCAAAGCGTGGCAACAACAAGAAAAAGAACAACAATGGGGGAAACTCAAACAACAACCACAATCACAATAATAACGGCAAGAACAGCATAGTCCTGGGCCACAACAATCCCACATCGCGCAAGCATCTGGCCAGCACCAGCACCGATAGCAGCTCCTCCTCCTCCTCCTCCTCGTCCGCCTTGAGCTCACCCACCAGTTCCCCCACCAGTTCGCCACATGTGAACGGCAATCGGAAGAGGATCGAACGATCCCTGATGCCGGGAGCGGCTCTGGAATGGCGCCGGGAGCGGGAGCGGGAGCGGGGCTGGCAGAATGCCAACTTCTTGGTGCCACCACTGCGGCAGTACGAGCAACAGGATCTGGACGACAGGACACTGGTGCAGCAGCTGCGACGCCATGTCATCGATCATCATCTGCTTCGGGTCTACGGCTATCCCGTGGATTCGGTGATCCATGACGGGGCCATCGAGATCTTCAAGTGTATGCCGCACATGAGCTTTGCCGCCGCCTTGGCCGAGACAGCTCCGGCCGTGACCGTGATCAATTCCCACGATGGACTGATGCAGCGGGAACTGGAGTCGAGTGATTCGGGGAATAGTTCCCCAAATTCCTTGGACTCGGAATCCGGTGGCGACTGGAGCGGCAGCGAATGCGAGTCCAGCTCGGGAGCATCATCATCGTCATCGTCATCGTCCTCGGCCTCTTCCACTTCCGATTGCAGCAACACCTCAGCCGGAGAACTGAGTCTGACCGAGCTCAAGTACTGCCAGTACGTCCAAGTGGAGCGCAGCCTGGCCAAGCCCTGTGCCCGCTGCAAGCGTCACTTCCTGGTGGACGAGCTAACCGGGGAGTATCTGTCCCAGGAGGAGTGCGTCTATCATTCGGGCAAGTATCAGCGGTACTATGATGGCGTCTGCATGGGCCGCTGGAGCTGCTGCAGCGAGAGTGACGAATCCTCGCCAGGATGCTGTCACAGCGACCGGCATGTGTGGACCGGGTCCGTGGTGGGCGTTAATGGGCCGTACTACGACTTTGTCCGCACCCAGCATCGCAAGGAGGAGGAGAAGAAGGAGGAGGATAACCTGTGCGCCGTCTATGCCCTGGACTGTGAGATGAGCTATACGGGCCGTGGACTGGATGTCACCAAGGTGTCGCTGGTGGCCCTCAACGGGCAGCTTGTCTACGAGCACTTCGTTCGACCCGAATGCGATATTGTGGACTATAATACCCGGTACTCGGGCATCACGGAGCGTGACCTGCGCTCCGGTGGCGGCGCCAAGAGTTTGGCCGAAGTCCAGCGCGATCTCCTGCAGCTAATATCCGCCGATACCATACTGGTGGGCCATGGCCTGGACAATGATCTGCGCGCGTTGCGCCTGGTCCACAATACCCTGATCGATACCTCCATCTCGTTCCCGCACTGCAGCGGATTCCCCTACCGGCGGGCGTTGCGCCACCTGACCAAGGTCCATCTGAAGCGCGAGATCCAGAGCGGGGACGGCACCACCGGTCACAGTAGCTTCGAGGATTCCCGGGCGTGCATGGAGCTAATGCTCTGGCGCATCAATCGGGAGCTCCTCGATCCCAACTGGAGCTGGGATGATTGATTGCAGCAGCTGCCGCCAGGGGAGGGGAGGGGGAAGGAAAAGGGGAAGGGGGCGGTGGGTAGGGTAGAGTATAGGGGGGGCCAGCAAGTACTTTTAGTCGTAGCATCTAGGATCTAGGAACTAGCCACTAGCCACTAGCCACTTAGCCGTCGTTCGTCGTATTTAGAAAAGAATAAATAATAAAAAACAGAAGATAAAACCCAAAATCTCAGCCGGTGCCCAGAGTGCCGATTGGCGATCGAAGGATATATGATATATGCTGCCGGGACATATGCCATGTCAGGATACGTTATCTTTGTGAAAGTCAGCCGGAGGGGGGCACGGCACTTACATACATATATATATATAGATATATATAAATATATATAAATATATATACAAGAAATTCAAAAACAAAAGAAAGTAAAGTAAAGAAATCATCTATACTATATATATATATTTTGTAAGTGTATATTTATAGAGAAGAAAAAGAAAAATAGAACTTTAATCTACATATAAATATATATATATATATATATATATATATATATATAATATATATAGATAGATATATATGTATATGTATGTATATAAACATATTGTTTTTTTTTTTTTTTTTTTGAGAACTAAGTGTTTAATTTTTTGAACCACGAGAAAATGTACTGAAGTTTTAGCTGTGATGTTTTTTTTCACTTTCTCACACATATTTACACACACACACACACACACACATAAATATATACACATAAATAAAAAAAAAGAAGAAAAAACCCACAAAAATATATACATAAAGATCTAAAATCTATTTAGACAGACCAACAACACGAAAGGCAATCCAAATACTTTTATTTTTGACCAAAACTTTCAAAGAAAAACAACATAAAAAAAAAAACAATCACTCCATTTTAATCATAAAATTTTAATTTAGGTTTTCGTTTCGATTTACTATTATTATTATTAATATCCTTTTATGTTTATTATTATTATTAGTTCGAGTACGAATGAAGCATCTCATAAGACATAAACATAGGAAATCTATGTTTATGGTTTTCCTTTTTTTTTATCCCCCGTTTTGATTATTTATTTAACGAGTTTTTCACACGACAAAGTTCATTGGAAAATTTACTGCAAGTGTATAATTTTTCACATTGTACTCCAACCACACACACACACACACACACCAACACATCGTAGAGACTAAGCTATATATTTTTGTTTTCTATCAAAACTATCGACGATTAAGCACTATTCCTGGATATCCCTTAAGAGAAAGAGGAATACTTTATTCGAAAATCGATGTTCCTAGCAGCATAAGTTGAGCACAAAATAAATACACTGTAATATGCATGTATTTTATATATATATATGTATATATATATATATATTATTGAGAAGAAAAAGAAGAAGAGCGGTGCAAAAATGCACTGGAAAAAACGATACAATTGACACGAAAATAAATGAAACAAATGATTTGTTTAAAACTAAAAATATCACCTAAAAAGCAACTTGTTGTTCTTATTCGAACCGGAAACGGAAATGGGAAGTGTGGGAAGTATCGGACTTTTGGATGCTAAAATGGAATAAAATGGTAACTGAAACTGGTCACCTCTCCTGGTAATAAATCAGGATTTGGCTGAAAGTATCACGGCCATTAATTTTCACCGCACACATGGCGGATGAGTAATATTGTTTTCTTTATAATTTTTTTAAAGCGGAAAAGAAATTGAGCTGGAAATATATATGTATAGCGGGACAAAGGCACATTGACCCGCAAAAAACAAGGAATATAAAAATCAACGTCACGCCAGACCTTTTTTTTTTTGGGAAATTTCATCTTTTGTATTTTTTAGAGGGAGATCCAAGCAAATGTTCAATTTTTTAAGCACAAGTCTCTCTTACGCGGCTTGGGGGAATTTAACTACCTTGGCCAAATGCTTACAGACCGCGGTGTTACCTTAGTGCGGCGACAATCAAGATCAAACCGCATCTGTTTTTTATTTTTCTGTTTGTAATTTTCTTATTTTTTATTTGCTTTGAGTTGATTTTGTTTTCAGCTGACTGATGCTGGCCCTGCAGTGCGAGGTCAGTGCATAAAGAGATGTAAAACCAGCCAAGATAATACAGTAAGATCTACTTATAAACCTCAAAGTTGTAAGCTTCTGCGTTGAACTTTAATACCCTGCAAGGGTATAAAATAAAAATTACAGAACGAAAAACGATATTTTTATACCCATATGAAGTATATATATTCTTGATCAGCATCAGTAACTATGATCAGTAATTATCAATGAACATTAGGTCACTTTGATCAGTAAATAACTCTGAACACTAAGTATCCATAACAAGAAACTATGATCAGTAAGTATCTATGACCATTAAGTATGTTTGTATGATCAGTTAATAACTTTGAGCACTTGTAAACAATGACTTGCAACTTTTGCAACACAACACATTTCTAAGACTCGGCCGGCAGCAGGCACTTCGTTCCGGGGAAGTTAGAACCAGTTGGGAATCATAAGCACAGATGCGAGAGATTTGTTTTGAAACAAATTTAAGCTATTTGAATGAAACTATGGATTTATTCTTCTATATAATTTTACTAGTATATAGTTCGGAGCATGGCGAATCGGTGGACTATATATATACATATATATATATAGCTGCCATAGGAACAATCGGACGATTTATAGAACTATGACCAATAATTAACTATGACCAGTAATTAACTTTGATCAGTAATTAACTATGAGCAGTGAGTAACTCTGAACATTAAATATCTCTGACCAGTAAATATCTATGGTCAGTAAATATCTATGGCCAGTAAGTATGTATGTATGATCAGTTAATAACTTTGAACACTTGTAAACAATGACTTGCAACTTTTGTAACACAATACATTTCTAAGACTCGGCCGGCAGCAGTCACTTCGTTCCGGGGATGTTTGAACCAGTTGGGAATCATAAGCACAGATGCGAGAGATTTGTTTTGGAACAAATTTAAGCTATTTGAACCAAACTATGGAGTTTTTCTTCTATATAATTTTACTGGTATATAAATCGGAGCATGACGAATCGATGGACTATATATATACATATATATATAGCTGCCATAGGAACAATCGGAAAATTTTAAGAGAAACGAAGTACGACTTTTTCAGTTTTCAACAGATTTTCATGAAATTTTATATATAGCCATTATATATTAATCTAGAATTTTGTGTAAAATTTGATGAAAATCGGACTTCTATATCAATTAGCTGCCATGCAAAAAAGTAAATATAAAATGTACAGGTGAATGATCAAGAATATATATGATTTATAGGGTCGGAAACGACTTTAATTAAATAATTAATTAAATATAACTGTTAGCCCGTTTTCACTGTACTTGATTTGCATCATCTCGTCGGCGGTAATGGCCAACAGCTGTAATGCCAACTTGCGGAAGCATCGCATCTGTGTGATCAGCTGAGGGCTGCTCTCGGGCTGAAAATTAAAGCCAAATATATAGTGTTTGCCCAACTAAGTAATTAGCTATCGGCGAGTGCCGAGATCAGGTAAGGTATTTCAGGCATTTCTGCGTCGCAGCTTCGTCGCGGTATCCCACACACATGCATGCAAAAATATGTGCAAATATATTGACAAAATATATATGGGCTCCTTTACAGCGCGATGCTGCTGCTGCTGCTGCTGCTGCTGTTGATGTTGATGTTGATGTTAGTTAACATCTCCGAAGCAAAGGTTATCAGCAGCCATCGCTGACGTCAGTCCACTTTTCGCCATGTTAGCGTTGAAGTGCGAAAAGAAAATGCCTCAGTATGTGTGTCTGTGCCTTTTTCTCTTATTTTATATTTATTTTTTTGTGTGCAGTGTAAAGCAGTGAAAGTAGAAAGTGATTCAAGAGGTGGCGGCATGTTAATGATGATGCTAAAGCCACGCTGATGACGAAATCTCAAACTGCAAAGCAATGCACTTGAAGAAATAAGTAGTAAGCAGCAATCAGATTCAATTGAGCAAATTTTAGATAATTTTTAAGTTATAATTGGTAGTGAAATAACTTTCTAACTTCTGCACTCCCTGCAATTCCAATTGGATAATTGAGAACAAAATATAATTCGATTTCGATGCCAATCAAAACATTATTTTAAATTCATATAAAATATCTATAAATAATACTAGTAATAATAATATATAGTAAAATAAGACTTGAAGTAGATCATTCATTATTAAGGTTTTGCTTGCATTCAGTTTTTTTTTTCTTGTTTATCCCCAAATTCAAAAATTGCCAACACGAAAAAAGGTAAACAAAGGCAGAAGCTTTCAAAATATCAAAATTGACACCCACAAGAGAGGATGTACAGTTAAGTGACTCTCTCGCTCTGAGATTCCGTTTTCCAGCGCGAGAACAGAGTCAGTAACGGCAAAAAAGAAGCAGGACAAAAGAGAAGGAAAAAATGCGCGCCCGACGAGGATGACAGCAATAAGAAAATAGATTTGTTTCACTCACTCACTCGCTGACGTTGTTGTTGCTGCAGATCCCAACGGCGAATTAGTGACCAAAGACACAAAAAAAAAGCATTGGACACTCACATTTTTCGCACTTGCACATAAAAAAAACAACAAAAATAACTAGCCAGAAAAACGCACTGATCTGGGCTACACACATGCATATATATGTATGTACGTGGTTTGGGAACTAAGAAAAACAAACACGGCAGAGGCCTGGCTTTTCATTTGGGGCTGTTCCCCCCTTGCCCACACTTCACTAACACCTTCCACTGCCGGGGCTCGGCGATTTTCGCATAGATCCCGACAGCGAATTAGTAAACGAAGACACACACAAAAAAATAGAAACAAAAACCTTGCACACTCACAGTTTTCGCACTTGCACATGAAAAAAAAAACAACAAAAATAACTAGCCAGAAAAACGCGCGCACTGATCTGGGCTGCACACACACATACATACACACTTGCAAAAACGCGGCAGCCAACACGGCTTTTGATTTCGGGCTGTTGCAGCCTTGCCCCCACTTCACTAACACTTCCCTGCCATAGATCGACAGTTTTCCGAACTTTTCGCACTTGTCACAGGTTTTTCCGCGGTGGTTTTCCCTTTGATTTTCCTTTTAATCGAGGAGACGATCTGCAAAGCGACCCTTTTCGTTTTCCTTTTCTTTTCGATAATTTTGTTCTCCGTTATTCCCGGCGATGAGAGCTGACTTCCGAAAGCCGCCGGGAGAGGTCGCTTCGCGATAATGGAAGAAGGCAATTGTTTGGGCTTGTTGGCGAGAGAGGGCGTAAGGGAATGTCATAAATAACAGCTGGACAATGCAATTGGAATCTGGGGGCGGGCGAAAGCTTTTCTATCTCATCTTTCTAATTGGGTAAATTAAAATAAAATTAATAACAAGAAAGGAGGCTAATTTCGAGGTATATTAAATCAATATTTTTATATGCTATTTTTATGGGTAATTCAAGTTTTTCAAATACCATAACTAAGCCAAAAATGCATTAATTTTAATTCGGACAGCGGTTCTGTGCTAGTTTTTATCAGGTTAACAAATCTGCATATTGAGTTTTTAAATTTTAAGTATTTAATTTTTGGCCAAATTTTGGCAGTTTTTATAATACAATTTTGAGCAAAAAAAATTGGAAAAAAACTCGAAAATTAATTTTTCCACCGGACATGGCTCAATCGACTCGGCTGTTGATGCTGATCAAGAATATATATGATTTATGGGGTCGGAAATGATTCCTTCACAGAGTTTCTAGCTTCTGAATGAAATTATAGTACCCTATATTATATAGTCGTCTGATCCGGCCTCTTTAACCTTTACAAATCCAATTGTTGGTAAACCAGTCAAGTTAAGTTATTTTATAAATATTTAAATGCTAAAACAACATTTAATTTAAGTGCAAACAATATTATTTGCTGGCAAAGCCAAAAATCAAATAAATCAAAAAGAGCAGAGAGGGAAAAACCCACTGATCGATTTTTAATCGATTTAATTTCTTGCCTTTGCTTCGTGACAAAATATATATATGTATATATTTATATATATAGGAGGAGAATCGGATTTGGATTAGCTTTGCGGTTGATCCGACCAACAACTATTGATGATCATTTGACGGATGAAGGCGATCGACTAAATATAAATTGAACGTTCGTGTTTGGCACATTTGTGCGAGAAATCGCATCAATTGTTTTAATTGTCTGCTATATATGCTATATATATGTATATATATATATATATAGACTGTGTGTGCGATCTATAGCTATATGTATATAGCAATCTCCGAAACGAAATCTAAGGCAATGGCAGTATGAGGATTATGCAATCATTGCTCCGAGCAAGTGGAAATCGGAATCTAAATCTATATCTCAAACGGAGGGAGGAGGAGGAGGCTACTATTGTTTATATATTTACATGAGAGTAGCATGCAAATATTTAGCTTTTTGTTATTTTTCAGCATAGCTCAAAGCCGAATTAAAAACTGCAATTAAACAACCATTTTGCAGTCGTTACGGGAGATGACACATTTAACAATGACAAATTGCAGGGCTAAAATATACCAAACTATACTATATAACCAAGTTAATAAGACCACAACTCTGTTTTCCATTTCTGAACAATCTGCATTTAAAATTTCTTACAAAAAGACTAGCCTACTTCATGTGTTTTAAGTTGTAAAAGAATATATTTATATATCAAATTATTGCAATCAGTAAAAATCGGAAGAAGTCATATCCCATTCATCAGATATTTTCATATATATCTCGACCACGTACTCACTGATTTTTCCAGACTCCAACTGAGACAGCATATGGTCGCTTGGAATACCAAGTGATTCATGGATTTTGTGTAATAATCGCAATAAATTTCGTTGTTGGAATTAACCAAATATGGCGATATCCGAAAATCGAGTTCCCCCAAAAACTGACCAATAATCTGTCGATGATTCACAGTCGAGGAGGCGTCATCGTTGACATTTCTTAAAAGAAGTCTCGTCGTCGTCGTCGTCACTAAGATATATTTATTTATTTTGCAATTTTGGCGTCACCCACCTGTTGTTCTTTATGTTTTTATTTACGATCGCAGACATAAATAGGCATTCATTTATGCCTATAAAATGATTTTTACTGATTTTACCCATCATCAAAGCAAAAGAAAAGATATTTACGGAGTTTCAAAGGGAGTTATCTATTCTATTTGATTTTAAAATATTAAAAAATATATATTCATGGTAAATCATATTTTTAAATAACATTTTAAATACCAGTAAATATTTTGAAATACATTTTTAAGAACCTATTTCATATTATATCTTTATAGGTTTATTAAAGTTACTTGATTTAGGTATCCAAGTTTGTTCTATCAATATATATCAATTATATTTTAAGTATTAATGGTGGATGGTGAATATTTTTGCTAGCTTAAAATAATTCTTTTGGAACATAAAGTAAGCTCTTTTCAGGTGCTAATATTTACTGCCCTGCGCCAAGCCAAGAAGTGTAAACAAATTCTACATGTTTGGCCGTCCAAATGTCGTCATTCCCTGGCATATCGCGTATATAGTTTATAAAGATTATATAGTATAAAAAATAAGCATAGAGCGACGACAACGACGTGGTGACGTGATAGTTGGCATCGACTGAGGGAATTTCGCTGCCCAAACCCCATGACATAATTACCCAAAACGGAGCAATATATGATATGTGCGCCTCCATATGGACAGCCTCGTATCATAAGCTAACAGAAAAATACAAAATATAATAATAATAAAATGTCAACGTAAAGGGGTTCCTGTTTCAGCACGCGGAAAAAAGATACAATTTGCTGGAGAATTATTTATTCGAAAAATCAAAGTCTAAAAAACTCATAACTAAGCCAAAAAAGCATTAATTCCAGTTCGGAAAGCAGTCCTATGTTAGTTTAGGCTAAAAAATCTACATACTCAATACAAAATGTTTAAAATTTGACATTTTTATGTATTTTTCGAAATTTTAACAATGTAACCCCTTATAAAATTATGAAAATTTGTAAAAAATTAAATTTTTGCGGGACATACCTAGATCGACGCGGATTTTTGTGCTGATCAAGAATATATATAATCTATGGGGTCAGAAATGACTCCTTCGCGAGTTAGAAGCTTCTGACTAAAGGTCTAATACCATTTTTTGACTCGATATTTATGAATAATTTTCTTTGATTATTTTTCTATAAATAAAATTCATAATAATACATTTAATGTAGTTTGTTTTAAATATTTGATGTCTTTTGTATATATTTTATTTCGCTTTATTTTCTCTTGCTTTATAATAAATATTGTTCGCATCATATTAATCATGTCCCGCTTGTGATATAATTTTTCCTTGTGTAAATGATTTTCCCCCACAACTATGAAAATGTTTGCCTCTGCAAATGATTTTCCCGAACCCCCTCCCCGACCCCCGCAGTGCAATAAATTATGACGCTAATCGAATTGCAATCGAGCATGGAATTGATCTAATCACAATTACCCATATGGTCGGTCTGTAATATGTTTCTGTTCCGTAATGCCTGAGTGAGTAAATATAAAAAACAAATATTATATTTATTTATTTGTACGTTAACTATTTGTATATAATTATGGAAATTAAATGTATCAGTGTAAAGCTGAATTAGTTGGAAAGATTTGTGGACAGATTTGTTGTTTATATTTTTCAAATTATCAAAATAAAGCTTAGCAAAAGAAAGAACAATTCTTGCTGAATTTATTATACAATTTAGTTGCTTAAGTTATTAGTTTTTTCTACAAATATTTGTAACTTTGCTTTATTAATATCAAATATCTCTCCGACAGCAAGCTATATAAATTTGACTGCTTATTTATCGCATTTTTTCACTCGGCCCATGTTTGGGCCATAACTCAGGTTTTTCCTACTGCAGAGGGGTAGGTGGGGGGGAGTGGGTTTTCCACCCAATATCGTTATTCTTTGCGCCCCGCCAGCTGTCCGGAGATCAGGTCTTGGGAACTATGTGAAAAATGCAGCCGCCGCCTTGGAATTTGGAATTTCTTTATCTCTTTTTTTGTTTTATTTTTCTGAATGCATTGTGAATCATCTGTTGGGTCGCACTTTCGCCGGTTAAAAAATGGGAAATTTGAAAGAAAGAAAACCAGTTTTCCCCCGCCATCATTTGCTGCTTCGTTCCAGTTCTTTGAAAGCGAAAGTAAGCTGATCTCAAAGGTTTTTAATGATTATTTCATTTAGGAATCTATATAAATGTATATATTTTGATTTTGTTTTGAAATCCAAGTGGGCCTTGGACATAAAATCTTAACATGTGTAGGAAACCGAATACAGTTTCGTCAGTTAATATCGTGTACCCGAAGTGAAAACATCTAATTCCAAAAATTTTAATCCTTCTTTGTTTTTTGTTTTTTTGTAGTAAATTTTCTTCCCATTTTTTGTTAAAAATGCATTTTTACATTTCGAAATTTTTGTCCCTGGTATGTTTTTCATTCCTGTATGTGATATTACTCGTAGCGCGTTTCGTCTCGGATTGGCGTAAGGTGCCGCGCCCGGTACCGGTACCGGTACCGATACTGGTACCTGAACCCGTACCCGTACCCATGGAGGTCCAACCGGAACCGGAACCGGAAACGGATCGGCTTGAGGATGATGATGGACGCGATGAGGCGAATTCTCCTGGACGCAATTCTCCTCCGGCCCCACGTGCTCGTCGTCCAATCGGAGGTCGCAATAGGGCACAGGCCAGGGAAGATGCTGAGCAGTAAAATTAGCAGGATTTAGCAATCCTGCGTCGTTATTGTTTATTGTTTTTTTGTTCCATATGCTTGAAAGCGAAATTGCAGCCAATGGGTAAGCATAATCATTAACTAATCTATACACCATACATATATCCTTGCTTATTTCTTCGTATTAATTTCTTAATTTCCACCTGACTTTAATGGCAGTGAAATGCGAATACACTGGAAAC
This sequence comes from Drosophila serrata, assembly GCF_035046125.1. NCBI lineage: Eukaryota > Metazoa > Arthropoda > Insecta > Diptera > Drosophilidae > Drosophila > Drosophila serrata. The sequence goes on along the minus strand of NW_028257088.1, from coordinate 1,291,065 downwards.
AAAAATAACAAGATTTAAGCTACATGATCACATCAGCAGATCCATCCAACGAACGCTTAATTCAAGTTGAAGGCTTCGGCTTCGGCTGCGGCTACGACTTTGACTGCGTCTCCGGCTAAACAAACGCACCTTGGCTGCCAATTTCGCTGTTTAATTTTTGGTTTTTCGTTCGTGTTTTATCAAGTTTTTGTTGTCTCTGGTGTGCGTATTTACCTACCTTGCACGGCGAGCAGCTTTTCGACACCCACAGAGCCGGTGGCGGTGGAGGAGCAGGAGGAGTACACACGTGGGTCGACGTTGCTGCTGCTGCTGCTCTTGGTGAAAGTTCAAGGCCGGCGCAAAGAAGCTCAAGCCCCGTGGGCTTTTACCTCGCCATCCATCTGGCGTAAATTGTAAATTTTATGTGTTCAATTTTTGCCCCGAGCTGGTGATCACTGATCAGTGACTTTGCCTATCCTACGCCAGGTGGAAGCAGGATGTGAGGCCACCTTGAAGACGTTAGTTAATAAGGAATTGCCGTAGATGGAGTCACGTTTATCTAAAGGCACATTTATATGTTTTCATGTGTATAACTTTTTAAGGGGACATAGAATACAAGAAAAAGTGTGCGGTATATAATTGTTGTTTTACTTTTAATACCATACCATCTGGATAAAAGATTTATTATTACGAATTTAAATTCAAATTCAAAAACCTAACGGCCATTTGCCAGCTGTCTTTGGCCCTCACTAGTGGTGAATATCAAGTGATAGGTAGAAAAAATCGAGTATTTCCAGATACACATACATTTAAAAAGACTATCGATAGATAGTTTATTAAAATCGAATTATATTTGTTTCTATATATTTCTGATGTAGTTTTACAAGTTCAACAAGTATGTCATTAAGTTTTTTCAACATTTACATTGATAAAAACAAAGATATAAATATATTTCCATTCATTGCCAAGTATCGATAGCCCCAGCCCTATCGATAGGCTTGCGCCTGGAAGCGAAAGCTTTTGCGCGCGAAAGCTTGCAGTTCCGCTGGTAGAGCTTTTTTCCATATTGATTAGTTATGTCGCTTTTGTTGTTTACTCGCCACATTTTTGCCAGTTAATTGTGCCTAGGCGGTGCGCGGGACATAGGGTAACCTAAGACAGCAACAAAAGCCGCAACAGCAGGAACTCGAGCAGGAGCAGCTGCTCCCGATCTCCCCCAAGGAAGATACTGAAACGTTATCGAAACGAAATCAGGTCGCAGCAGGAATCGTCGTCGTCGTCGTCGTAGGGAGCGAGCGAGCGCACAAAATATACACCGATGTCCGCGGGTGTGGGTGGCGGAGGGAGCATTACCACCGAGCACCACAGTCGCCTCTACTTCCTCAACTCGCCGACGGGCCGCGATCCGTTCTTCATTAAGCCGGAATATCTCAGCTATGAGAGTCCCATGCACCATGCCCTCTATCCGGGCAATCGTGGCCTCATAGAGTATAATAACTACACGAGCTCAGCGGCCGCCGCCGCTGCCGTTGCCTCCGCCTCTGCCTCAGCCACCGCCTCCTCCGTCGTCTCAGCCTCATCGGTAACCGTAGCGGGTGCTGCTGGTGGGGACTCGGCCGTATCCGCTGCCAACAGCAGCAGCAGCGCCACAGTTAGCTCCAGCACAGCAGCAGGAGGAACAGGAGCATCAGCAGCAGCGGCGGCGGCATTGGGCCTGGAGAACGGCTTCCCCCAGCAGCAGCAGCTTCAGGGAGGGAATCCCCACCAGCAGCAGCAGCATCAGGAAGTCTCCCAGCAGCAGCATCCCCTGCACCATCATCTATCCACCGGTGTTGTCGTGGTCGGCACCGGAGGTGGCATCAACGACGTTGTCGGCGGTGGAGGTGTTGTTCCCGGCCTTGCAAACCTCGGCGTCCCACATCTCGGCCAGCAAATCTCGCTGGGCCAATCGTCGCGAGCGCAAAAGGCAGCCCGGCGGCGGAGCAACGAATCGATTGAGGCACGCGAAAGGCGTTTGGAGAGGAACGCGGCCCGAATGCGTGACAAGCGATCAAAGGAATCGGAGGCGGAATACCGCATCCGGCTGGCCAAGAATGCGGAGGCGAACCGTGTGCGCAGGCAGAACGAAACGGAAGTACAAAGAACCCTAAGACTGATGAAGAATGCCGCACGGCAGCGGCTGCGCCGCGCCTCTGAGACGGTTGAGGAGCGCAAGAAGCGTCTGGCCAAGGCCGCGGAAAGGATGCGGGTGGCGCGAGCCAGTGCGCCCAAGGTCATCAAGCCTCCGCTGGCCGACAGGCTCAAGGGCTACTGAACGGGAGATCACAGAGGAGCAGGCTTAGGCCGCAGCAAGGAGGAGAAGGAGGTAAAGCCATTTGTGGAGCTGGCTCCAGCACCGGAGAGGAGAGCAGAGGAGCCTTAGTATTGGCTTTGGAACACACACACATCTATAAATAATATATATTGTATACAATCCAGTCAGAAGCAGAACGAGCTGCGGGACGTGAAGAACCAGTAACCGGAAACAGAACCAGGAGCAAGGAGCAAGTAGGAGGTTCGATGGGGCAGCAGCAGGCGCCTTTCTAGGATTAGGGCCTGGGCAATTTTTTTTTTTAAGTTAACATTTAAACAGGATAAAGATGAAGAAGCAAACGTAACGTAAAGCATAAAGTAAAGTAAAGTATTTTTATAATGCATGCATTATATTCGTACGATATATAAATATATACATACTTATATATATAGATATATATATATATATAGTTATGTATACACACACACACACCTAGAATAGTCATAGCACACACGACACACACACACACACACACACAAGAACCCCCCAAAAAGGCGGAACTTCCCCCCAGAGGAGGAGGAGCAGCGCTTACAGGGTGCCTCTGCCTCTCAGTTCAACAAGGTGCCTTGCTGAGCAACAGGGTGCTTCACTGTCTAACAGGATGTGTAAAAAGGAGTCACTGCTGATGTCGCCGAGGGAAAGGAACAGTTTCCAGGCAACAAGTGAGCCAAGCTGGACGCCACTCCATCAAAATCGCGAGCTACGAGGCACCCTAATGTAGGAATCAGTGGAATCAACCCCCATATGTGTGTGCATGTAACCCAAAACGGACATGGGCACTAACATAAGGACTGGCATACACACCCGGCGGCGGCACACACACACACTCATAGCAATCATCACATATGAGGCATACACACACACCACACACGACGGCCCGAGCATGGGCCTTCGTTGCCAGGCACATGACGCAGCACGCAATCCTTAGTCCTGCCACCCTCCGCCCCCCTCCACACCCACATCCACACCCACGCCCACGCCCACTCGGGGCTCACATGATAAATATATTATTCTAATTAATATTAATTAATAAACATGTAAGTTCTAGTCGAAATTTAAAATTGTTTTCTCATTTTTTCCTTGTTGATTTATCTTCCGTCAAAAAAAAAATACAATACACAATACGTTTATCAATTGTTTTCGCCTTAAACTTAAGATTGAAATACATTTTTATGTATGGTAATATTCAATGTACACTAACAATAACAAGATTATAACAAAAACAAAACACATGGACACCAACAAGACGAAAAAACAACAACAAACAACTGAAAACATAACAAGTGAAAAAATGAATATACTTGAATAAAGTTGCATTCACAATTTTTAAATGGTTTTTGTGCTTTTTAAATGGGTTTCAGATCAAGGAATTATGGGAGAAATGTATATTTAGCAATAGCAGTCATATATATTTCTTATACATTTAATTTCACTTGAAAACTTATTGGTTTTAGAAAGATGCAACAATTTTATTCAGTTCCCGGTAACTTTTTAAATTCGAATTGGACAATCGATATGCTACGAATACAAATTCGACTAACCGTTCAAAAAAATCGAATCTCTAAATAGCGATACATCGACAACACATATCGAATGGCCATATCGATAGCGATCTGATGTATTGCCAGCACTACCATGAAATCGTCCATTTTGTCAAAACTCCCAGCGGCATCCAGACGTAAGTTCCGTGAAAAATCAAAAATTGACACAAAACTCTGTGGTTACTTGGACAAAACCCATTGAAATACTCCTCGCCATACAGCGATGACATACCACAATAACCCATGCCACAGAGATCCCTCCCGTAGAGTGCAAACTTCTTTGAATTTGCTTGCGGCGGATGTGCACGTGGTTTGGGGTTATGTTGAGACTGCAGCTGAAAGTGTGCTAACACGAGTTCTTGTTAATCCTCAACAGGTTCCGTAACTCTTTCCACGTTAACATGTCGGGAGGCTTAGATATTCTGTCCCTCAAAGAGGACGACATCACCAAGATGTTGGTGGCCACCACCCATTTGGGTTCGGAGAACGTCAACTTCCAGATGGAGCAGTATGTGTACAAGCGCCGCGCCGACGGTGTCAACATCATCAACCTGGGCAAGACCTGGGAGAAGCTGCAGCTGGCTGCCCGCGCCATCGTGGCCATCGATAACGCCTCGGATGTGAGTATTTGCTTCCATACATACATACATATATATATATATATGTACCCACCTTGTGTGTCGCGTGGCTTAACATGATGAATTTTTTACTAATCTTTCGGGTATGAAATGCAATGATTTCAATTTTACCGCTGACCAGCCACGCTTCACAGGCGCCGAACCCTTCCGTTCGTGTGTACTTCGTTCGAAATCCCTACTAATGTTTCTTGTCTTCTGTTCCCGCTGTAGGTCTTCGTCATCTCGTCGCGTCCCATTGGCCAGCGCGCCGTGCTGAAGTTCGCCAAGTATACGGACACCACTCCCATTGCTGGCCGCTTCACTCCCGGTGCCTTCACCAATCAGATTCAGCCCGCTTTCCGCGAGCCCCGTCTGCTGGTTGTGACCGATCCCAACACCGATCATCAGCCCATCATGGAGGCCTCGTATGTGAACATCCCGGTGATTGCCTTCACCAACACGGATTCGCCTCTGCGCTACATCGATATTGCCATTCCGTGCAACAACAAGTCGGCCCATTCCATCGGCCTGATGTGGTGGCTGTTGGCCCGCGAAGTTCTCCGCCTGCGCGGCACCATCTCTCGCAGCGTCGAGTGGCCCGTGGTTGTCGATCTGTTCTTCTACCGCGATCCCGAGGAGGCTGAGAAGGAGGAGGCCGCCGCCAAGGAGCTGCTGCCGCCACCCAAGATTGAGGAGGCCGTCGATCATCCGGTCGAGGAGACCACCAACTGGGCCGATGAGGTTGGCGCCGCTGAGACCGTTGGAGGAGTCGAGGACTGGAACGAGGACACCGTCAAGACCTCCTGGGGTAGCGATGGCCAGTTCTAAGGAAGCTGCCTGTACACACTTGCTCTTGTCGAGCGCAAACGACGCCAACGCCTACTCTGTCGGGGCATAAATAAACATTTCTTATGTTTTCCATCTAAAATCAATGTTTTTATTCTTTTTAAGTCTTATAATGGACCTTGATTCATGCTTTAAACAGGGAAATCCTATCTGTGGGTGTTACGAGGTTAATAAATCGGCCTAAGAATGTGGAAGTTCAATTTTTTTGTAGATAATTTAAAAATTTGGAAAATTAAGACATTTTACTAGATTTATTTCAGGATATTGAAATTGCTTAAGATTTTAATGAGAAATCGAAATATATATATGCCCTATAACAATAATTAACTTGTTGGTCTTGATATACCGGCACTAAGGCCAAAAATATATGCATTATAGGAATTTTAAAAATATTTTTAATAATTTAGAGCAAATCTAAGGTTTTAAAATGTCATAACTTACCCAAAAATGGATCAATTTCAATTCTGAAAGCTGTTCTGTGCTATTTTTTAGTACGTTAACAAATCAGCATACTCAATTTAATAATATTAAAATATTAAAAGTTTTCATCAATTTTTGACAATTTTAACGATGTAACCCCTTATAAAATTTTGAAAAAAATTCGGAAAAATTTTTTTCTTCCAAAGGTTGCTAGATCGATTCAGATTTTAATCCTGATCCAGAATATATATGCTTTATGGGGTCAGAAATGACTCCTTCGCGAGTTAGAAGCTTCTGACTAAAGGTCAAATGCCATTTTTTGGGCTAATATTTATCAATAATTTTTAATGACAATTTTTTAGACAAATCAAAACTTAAATAATTCATAACTCAGCCAAAAAAGCACTAATTTTAATTCGGAAAGCAGTCCTAAGTTAGTTTTTACAAGATTAACAAATCTGCATACTCAATATAAAATGAAGAAAAATTTTAATTTTTATCATTTTTTTTGTTAATTTTTACGATGTAACCCCTTATAAAATGGTGGAAAAATTTGAAAAAATTAAATATTTGTCGGACATGGCTAGATTGACTCGGATTTTGATGCTGATCAAGAATAAATATGATGTATAGGGTCGGAAATGACTCATTTATGAGTTACAAGCTTCTGACTAAAACTATAATACCAAATTTCTTATTTCCAATTTCGTTAGATTTTCATAAAATGAAAATAACTATATATAATAAAGGAATATGTAAATAATAATAACATGTTAAATTACATATTATTTTCACATTAGTATAACTCCAAGTTGAACTAGAGCGAGATAGAATCCCCAGAGACAGAGAGAAATAAATAGAGAATCGCCCAAAGAGAGCGAGAGAGGTGTTAAATTTTACAATTATTAATTTATTGTTTTTGTTTCAGTTTTTTGTTGTTTTTTTTTTGTACAAATAGAAAACAGTTTTTATTTTTTAATGATTTAGCAATTGGCAAATTGCTCGTATCTTTTATACATATCTCCTCTCCGTTTTATAGTTACGATTTTAGTTTAGGTTGTAAACGACAGAAAAATAAAGGGAGAAACATGTAGGGTATTTCCTATACGACTGAATCACTAAATTTCTGAATATATCGGCTATATATTTAGTCGGATCGGTTACTAATATTTCTAACAAATCCCTTTTGCAAGCCATGGAAATAGCTTTTGTATTCCTCTCAATAATCCTTAAACATTTTAAACAGTTGTGCAGCCACACACCGGCTCTTCCGTAATTTTGTCTATATTTTTAGCGATACATTGAAAAATTCAGTCATTAAATTTGTACAGGGAATACCACAGGAAACAGAAAACAAATACAGGTAATGTTAAAAGTTAGAGACAAAAAATAAAGGATGCTTTGTTAATTAATCATTGTACAACTATGCAACGCTTTCACATCATTCTAATTTTGGACAAAAGTAATAAGTAATAATATGTGTATGTATATATATATAAAGAATTTTGGGGTTGACCATCTCTCGAGCACTACTTGAATGGATTCGGACGCGCCTTGAAGACCGTCATCTTGCGTATCTCCTTGATCTCCTCCTCCTCGCATCGTTTACGTTGTTCTTCTTGCTGCAACAGAGAAAGAGGAAGGAATATAAGTCTCGGTTTGTGCAATAGAAGCACCTATTGGATATTAATTAGTGACATGTGTTTGTTCTCAGAGTCTGACTGGACTGTGGGCCTGACTCATCCCCCCGTTCCCTCTTCGATCACGGCCTATCTCTGGGCTCGGCTGAATCACAGCGCGAGTTTAAAGGCGATAAGTAGAAGCCCCTTTGGAATATCTCCTGCTACGGCCCTGCCCGTTTGTTTGCCAGCGGAAAATAGAGCAGAAGCTGAGGCAGGCAGCCGCCGCAGCTGATAAGATTATCGCGCAAATGCCATTCCGACAAAGAAGAGTTGGAGATGAGGAAGAAACAGAAATAAAAAAAAAAAAAAAAAACCGAGAAACTGAAAACGAAAACCAGACAAAGCAAGGTCGCACTTGCCTGGCCAAGGCCTTTAAAGGGGATAAAGGATATTCGGTCACGCTCATTACCATTCATATCAATTCACCCCGCTCAGCAGAGACTCGAGGGCGTGGTGACAGCGGGCGAGCTCTGGACGCACTGATCCAGCGATGAACTCACAGTCGGCACACTGGTGGTGGAGTAGGGCGAGGCAAGCGCCGTTGAGGAGTCATCGGCCGCGGAAAGCACACTATTGTCGCCATAGAATCGTGGCTCGTCATGCGACTCGCCGCCGGGTGAGGCGGTCTCCTCATCGGAGTCCTCATCGTTGGAACTATCCCCAGTAGTCGTCGTCGTTGTGTTGAGCTTGTTATCGCCAGCGCCAGCGCCGGTAGAGGCACCAACACCACCGCTGCCAGCAGCCGAGCTGGGCGGCACATGTGTCAGGCGCTCGTAGCAGGCATCACAGACGCGCAACGCCTTGGTGCTCTGCTGGGGCAGTAAGAACTTCTTGGCCGAGCAGCCGGCACAGACAACGGCTCCGCAGTTGCGACAATGATGCCGACGCTGGATAAAGGTGAACTGGGTCTTCTTGCAGTGCATACAGATGCTGGCATCGGTGTCGGGTACCCAGACAGCGGCGTGATTCTCCACCGGCTTCTTGCCGCTCTTGCGCAATAGATCCTCCACACACTTGTTGATATGGGCCATCCATTCCTGCTTCTCGGTACTGGTGGCGGCATAGACCACAAACGATTTGGTGGTGGTGCGTATGTACCAGCCGTTGCGGTACTGCTGATTATCGGCTATCGACTCCAGCGATACCTCCTCCAGCGGCATAATGTGCTGCTTGTTGTACTTCTTCTTGCCAATCACAATGTTGCCATAGACGAGAATGTCGTTGAAGAGAAAGAACTGACGGGATTTGGGTCGTTTGCGGCACATCTTGGTTAGAACGCCCTCGCCGACGAGGACGCGACCCTGCATGGCCAGTGGGACGCCGGAGCTGCCGAAGCAGTTCTCCACGGACGCAATGCGTCGCGTGTTGGCCTCGGAATTGACCAAACGGTCAACCATGGTTGTGTTTGCTACGCTTTGCGTTCGAGTTGTGGCGAAAGTTTTCTACTGTTGCTGCTCCCCTGTTGCCTTGCCTTCCGCCGCTCTCAAAAAATGGCTTCAAAGTCGGAAATACGAAAACCAAATTCCGAAATTTAGCCAACTGTGACGACAGGCAGAGCTCTGTGGTGTGGTGTGCTGTGTGTGTGTGCGTGCGTGCGCTGTGACTGTGACAGCGCGGGCGTCTCTGTGTGTGACACTCGCTGCTATCGAATGCTGTGTGTGCGTGTGTCTGTGTGTTTGTAAGGGGAATATAATGGGGCGCAGCTGTTGCAAATCCTGTGTAGCGCCTTGCTCCTGCTTCCGCTGCTACTGCTGCTGCTGGCGGGTCGTCCTGGTCCAGTGCACTGGCCGCTGCTTGTCCGGTGGCTGCTCCCGCTTTATGCAATGCACGACTATTAACTGGCTTTTTCTACGCCGTCCAAAAACGTCATGACTCACTCACACCACTAACAACAAAAACAAACTTGACTGCGACACTCGCTCGGCGCTCTTCACTCTTTTGCTCTCGCTCGCTCTCTCTCTTTCACATTGTCCCGTGTTTCGCTCGCGTCGTCGCCTTCTTCTTCTTGTTGCTGTTGTTTTTCCCTTGCAGCCGTCGAAATGTCTTTGGTGTTTGTTTTCTTTTTTTGTGTGGTGCTATTTATGTTATGGATTTCGAGACGCGGTATGAATGGAGTTGGAGCGAAGTTTGAGTTGAACTTGAGTTTTCGAATTTGTACAATTATTCCGAGGCACTCTCCTGGCTGGAGCTCTAAATAGTGTGACCCTTGGCCCGGTCCAAAGAAAATCGCACTGTGGCTGATGGGCTGCTATCGCATTATCGATAACCTCACTCGATATGAGCACTTATCGCCTGAGGTTAATTTTAAATAATAAACTATGTTATTCCTTCCTAATCGAAATGTATTAATCTATGCGCAGATATTCCCCCTAAGGCTCAGGGGCTCCAGAGCACAGCACCCATTGTTAGTTATTTACGTACATAGTGTAATCTTATTCATGCAGTTAGTCTTCATTTATTTACCTCCTTCTTCTTTTGTACTTGCCTCTCCTGGACGGCAGAGTCAAAATCACGGCGATCGCGCACGCGCTGGTCGCTGTGTAGGTTAAATGTCTTGTGGCGTGTTTGCGGATGCACTGGCTCCAGGCTCGGCTGCCGCTGCTCCTCCTTGTCCTGACGGCGCCGCTCCACGCACGACTTCCAGTACTTGATCGTTTGGGGCGTCCGTGGTACGGTGATTCTATGCACGACCACCATGTCGTCAATGCGCTTGTGCATGGCCTTAAAATTGGGCATGGGTCGGCTGTGGAATTGGCGCGCCTGACGATCTTCCTCCTCTTGCCGGCGCCGCGCCTGCTGACGATTGCACTCGTACAGGTCCTTGAAAGCGTATGCCTTGGGGACAGGAGCAGAAGCAGCGGCGGTTCCGGTCACGGCTCCTTCATGCTCGTGACGAATGGGGCTCCATTGCATGCGCAGATTACCGCGGGTTACTCTGGCAGCATCAGCCTCGGGCATGTTCTCAATATCGTCATACATCGCTCCCTTCGTCTCGTTCTCGTCCTTTATGAATATTAGCTTTTTCTGCTCCAGCTGTGCGGAACTTCCTGATGGTGGTGTTGGCTCGGTTTCCGTCCCTGGGCTCTCCTTTGGTGGTAGATTGGATGTGTCTTCTGCGAGCTTCAACTTACTCATCGCCTCCTGGGCAACTTTCGTCTGGATCTCGTCCTTTATGATCTTTTCCTCTAGTGGCTCCTTCTCCGGCTTGAATTTGGCTAATGTGGGGGTGGCACAGTTGCTGAAGATGAGCTGCTGGTGGTGATCATTGTTTAAATTGCGGTTGTTTTCCTTGTTGGCTGGGAATTGCGGTAAATGGAAACAGGGGAAAAAAGCGGGAAGGTGGCGCGTCTTTATTAGTTGGTCTGTGTAGGGAGGGCAGAAGCGGAGAATACTCACCGAAGAAATTCTGAGAGTGATCCAGCTTGTAGTCTCCCACGCTGATGGCACTCCAGTCGAACTCTGGCTTCTCAAATGTTTCGTCCAAGTTGGCCATGTTTTAGAATAATAACAAAAAAAAAATGTTACGAACGACGCGAATTTCAAACTACAGACGCACGATCAGTTTCAGTGTGACCGCAGACCGTATAACGCTTAAATGTTACAATCTCTGGCGTTAGTGCAGCGCTTAACAGCACTGATTTGTAGGCCGATATCAATTGCCGATTTCGATTGCCCAAAGGTTAGCGGGTTTTTAAATTCAAAATAATGTCTATATTATCAGGGATTTCTTACGTTTCAACACGCATTGTGGAGTGCCCCCGCCTCACCTTAATAAGTTGGCTTAACGGACTTTTTGCCTTGACAGCATCATCTCAATTTCCCTTGGGTTGTAATGGCAGAACACCTGTCTGTGTGCACCTGTCGCTCCTTTGCGGCTGGCTTCCTGAAAGCCTTGAAAGCTGCGTTTGGGCTTTCACTTTGGCTGAAAGCTGGAAGCGTAAAGCTGCCAGCTGTCCGTGTCTGCAGCAGGATGCCCAAGCTGCGCTTGTAGTCTGTGCTGGGCAGCGCATGGCAACAGGTCGTGGTGCACACATTGCCCGGAGCACCATCGTTTGAATCCTTAGCTCGGAAAACGCGTACTTTCGTACCTGGCAGCCAAATCGCAGGAAAAAAGCAACCCAGCTACGGATAACTCCCGGGCTATCCTCTGGGGCTAGCGAACAACAACAAACAGGCAACAACAGCAAGCAAAAAGCGTGGCGAGTGGCACCATCAGCATCCTTGAAAGCGCCAAATCGAAGCACGTCGCCTTGGGCGCCAAAGTCAAAGGCTATCGAAGGAGATTGGGAACGCTTTGGGCGTTGGGACGGAAATGCGTGCGGACGCGCTTCTTTTTAATTAACCGGATCCGGGTGAGCTGAGGTGAGCGAGGAGAGAGGGACAGGTGAGCTTGGTCTATTTTTAAATCGCAGCTATGCCTGCACACAGTTGCAGTGAAAGCCACAACACACACGGACAGCTAATTACGGTGGCACTTCTAGATTTAATTGGTGGGTTGGCGGCAGTGGTCGTCCAGAATCCGAGAATTGCAGCTGCCACAGGAGACCTTGAAGGGCCTGGCATTTGTTTGCGTTCCTAATTGCCAGCATCCCTTGGGATGCTATTTCCGTCGAACGGCTGCTGCTGCCTCTGCTGCCTACCACCTGAGCCCGGAAACGACAATAAGATCTTGCGAATCAATAAAGGTTTAAAATTAACCGTCACTCAGTCCGGTCTCAGGCCCAGCGAGCTGCCAGAGCGGGATGGGTATATGGCATTAGCTGCTGTGCGTGCATGCTAATTCGATTTCCCGTTTCCCCTTCCCTTCCGCCATTTTGCCGTGTCCCGTGTACCTTGGTACTGGCAACAGATAACTGTAAATTGTGCGTGCTCTTTTAGCGCCAGGCGGAAGTGGCGGGACAGATGGCCGGTGACAGCGGGAGGAGGAAGCGAGAGGAAATTACATTACAAGACATCATCCGGCAGCGACAGCAAAGGATTCAATGCAACATAAGGGACAGAGAGTGACAAGCAGTGTGGGGCGTGTGCCCCAGCCCCTGCCTGATTGATTGTGTTGTCTAGCAACCACTTGATGGCGCTCCTCCAACACCCCCACCCCGCTCCCACTTAGCACCCAACCGCAGACGGGAGGTCTGTAATCCGCTTAGTACGCGGGAGAGGCCAGCTTATAGAGAGAAGCTCTCTCCCTCTCCCACTCCAGCCTCTCACGGCACGCCACTCTTTTGAACATTGGCCGTTTTGTCTAATTAAAGGTGAAGAGGGAGGGGGAGAGGGAGAGGGAGAGAGGGCTAGGTCTGCATTCCTGGGCTGCTCTTTGAGCTGGCTTTTGTTGTTGTGGTTATCCTCTCCTTGCCTCTTTTGTTTTGGCTCGCATGCAAAGTCTTGGAATACCACCGTTACAGCTTCCAGCTCCCCTTCGGGCATGACCGAACTCCCGATCGGTTGGGCCGAGCGGACAAGGGAGAGGATCCCAGGTCGGTCGTGCTTATCTAAGGTTTCTTTTATGTTTGATGTTGTGGCGCAACCATCAAAAAGGTACTTCTCCTCCTCCTCCTCCTGCTGTACTCAGTGCCCTCCCTCCCTTATCGAGCCCATTCAACAAAACCGAAATTTCGCCAAGAACGAGACAGAAAATCAATAAATCGGGATTTAATGAGTTTCAAATATTTGCCACGGTGCGGGTAGCTCTCTCTGTATGTGTGTGTGTGAGTGGGGTGGCCTTATTGGGGATGGATGTGGAAGGGGCTGGGGATATATGCTTATGAAGATGCCTCTCGACTTGAATACCCTCCGCCTCCGCCTCCGCCTCCTCCTTCCTTTCCCTTGTCACCCAAAGCCTGGGCTTAAAGAGGGACGGGCGGAAACAGGAATCCAGCGATTTGGGGAAAGCTCGGTCAGAGGCAGCAGCTCATTTGATTCCCTGCTTCCAGGCGGACGGGATGCCCTGAACGAGCCTAAGCGGAGGAGATCCGAGCAGCAGCAGCAGCAGCAGCATGATGACGGGCGCCAACATCGACTACGACTATCTGCTCAAGTTCCTGGTGCTAGGCGACTCCGGTGTGGGCAAGACCTGTCTGCTCTACCAGTATACCGATGGCCGCTTTCACTCCCAGTTCATCTCCACTGTGGGCATCGATTTCCGCGAGAAGCGGCTGGTGAGTACTCCAGATCCATGATTCACGGATTCTGTGTCAGGTCTGGTAGAAGTCTGATTCTGAGTGACTTTGTTATAACCCATTTTCTAACATTTAAACTAATTAGACACTCTAAAGCCAGATTTTATAGGCATTCGAATTCCTAGCCTTAGCTTTTCTCTGCTTTTTGCAGGTGTACAACTCTCGAGGACGTCGCCACCGCATCCATCTGCAGATCTGGGACACCGCCGGCCAGGAGCGCTTTCGTTCGCTTACCACAGCCTTCTATCGCGATGCCATGGGCTTCCTGCTCATCTTCGATCTGACCAGCGAGAAGAGCTTCCTGGAGACAGCCAACTGGCTGTCACAGCTCCGGACGCACGCCTACTCCGAGGACGCGGACGTGGTGCTCTGCGGCAACAAGTGCGACCTGCTGGAGCTGCGCGTCGTGAGCCGCGACCAGGTGGCGGCCCTGGCCCAACGCTACCGTCTGCCCTATATCGAGACCAGCGCCTGCACCGGCGCCAATGTCCAGGAGGCCGTTGAGCTGCTCGTGGGCCGTGTTATGGAGCGGATCGAGAATGCTGCCTGCAATCGGGAGCTCTCCCTGCTGCTCACCCAATCGCGCTGCCTGCCGAGCATTGCCTACGGGCCGCCGGAGCTGTTGCGTCTGCACGAGCGGTCGGATCAGCAGCCTTCGGCTTCGCAGCGGCGGAACTGCCGCAATTGCTAGTCCAAATCTTTTTCTAGTTCAATACACACATTCCTCCACACCCCAGCATGCCCAGCCGAGTTGTTTCTCGTCTATTGTTTTCCGGATCTCTACATGTGTTTCGCTGTAAATAAATGTTGATTGTTGAATGGATTGGATGATGTGCTTTTATTCGCCAGAAGAAGCTCGACCTGATAAGGTGGAGTCGCGATAATTATCCGATCATTGTGAAACTCTGTTAGATAATGGCTACAACAAGGCAACGATTGCATCGTCGAAGGGAAACTTATTAGCTTGGGACTGGAAAGAATCGGTAGAACTCCTAGTTGATAAGGCACAAAAGAAATCCCTCTGGGTCGTGATGAAGCTATACAAGGTGGTCTCAGTATTTTATCTTGAAAGAGATGGCCACAGCTAAATCATTCTCCAAAGAGAGCAGATGAGACCATCTTAAGAGTATAGTTGAATGACGGACTGACCTTATAGGTATGCAACTGCAACACATTAGGTTTCGATGTTGTTCCAGCTTTACTTCCGGGTCACAAGCATCTACACATCACAATCATGGCAATGACTAAAGCAGAAGGCATTCTCCTCAAGAAGCTGCTGGCACTACTGCTACGCTCCTCGATCCACTGACGATAGTACTGCACATCCACATAGACGCCTGGCAAACCAGGCTCGGCGCAACCATAGCCCCAGGATACCACGCCCACCACACGCCCCTCGTGCACCAGCGGACCACCGGAATCACCTTGGCAGGAATCAGTTCCGCCCTGCAATTGTCCGGCACACATCATTCCAGGCAGCAGGCCAGACTTGTAGATCATCCGGCAAGTCTGGTGGCGAATGGTGCTCACGTTGGCAGTTAGCAGGATGTTGGACAGTGAGCTCTTCAAAAGAAGAACGGATCAATCAATATATATGGATTACTAGTTAATTCCGAAACTCACTCTTTCCGTGCGCCCCCAGCCGGCCACCTGGCACACTCTTCCCGGCGGCGTCACCTGACCTGCCAGCTGGATGGGTGCTACGCTGAGATGGCCACCGCCATCGGGCAGGCCAGTCCTTAGGAAGAGTATGCCCACATCGTCGCGCATACTGTCCGGACTGAAGGTGTGCATGTAGGCCATGGAGCTAACCGGTGAGACGATGGTGCCGTTGTGCCGCTCAAAACGATTCAGGGTGCCCAGGACCACAACGAACTCGCTGGGCTGGCGGTAGCGCTTCCTCTGGTTGCTACGGATCAGTCAGACGGATTAGAATAGAGGAAGGAGAAGAAGTATAAGCATTACTCACTTGTACAGACAGTGGGCGGCGGTGAGCACCTTGTTGGGCGCTATGAGCGCTCCTCCGCAGATGTGGCCACTGCCAAAGTTGTTATCGTGCCGTTTCAATCGTATGGAGACCAGGTGTCTTGTCTCATCCGCTCGGGCTATACTCCCATTGATGATGCGCGGCTTCTGCTCCAAATCCTCCGCTTCACAGGCGACCACCAGCAGCAGCAGCCAAAGCAAACAAAGGGCATAATCATCACCGCGGCGAGTCATCACGATTTGAGCATCCGAGTTCCTTCAGTTTGTGACTCTCACTGAAGTTGGAGTTGGGGCTGATGAAAAGCCGGGAGCCAAGACTAACAATTGGCAATCAGCGTCGCAGCTATCAGTTCCCGATAAGGGCAAACACAACACATATTAGGCCAAGATGACGCCTCATCAATGGAGAACAAGGTGGCGGAGGTGTCATCTTGTCTTTGCACTGGGAGAAGAGCTATGTTCATCTATTGGGAGTAGATTGTAGAGGTTCTGGACCTGCTTCCTAACTTTTTTAAAATTAAACTAACAACGTAGCAAACTTACATTTTCGAACGCAAAGCGCAGTTCAGTTTAATATTTATCATATTATATCGTAATTGTGTACAAATTTGATATCAAAGATTGCAATTGTGTTTGTATTATGTTTGATTTTTTGTTATTCTTTTGAGCCTAGGTAAAACATAAAACCTTGAGTTTCGAAATATATAAAAGAATGATTGGGTGAATCCAGGAAAAGCCCAGGATTTATCTTAATAATATGATATTTTCGTGTATAAATCTGATAAAATTTGTCTTAATTTAAAATAGATTCGTTCAGTTTCAGTATCGAAATATAAAAAGAAAGGTAAAGCCATACCTTGGACGGATCGGTTGTGAGCTCTTTTCGCTACATACACGCACGTAGTTTCTTCAAGTGTAAATGGAAATATTGTATGTAATATTGATGGTTAGCGACTGGTAGGGAAGGCACTTTATGGGCGGAGATTGCTTTTTGGGGCAGACTTAGGCTACGTATGGAATGCCGTGAAGCAGCTAGCGACGGCTGCCAGTTCCTATATGTAGCCCTGCAGGCTGCGCGACTGGCTGTGGTGATGACGCGGCGGCTGATAGCCCGGCTCCTGCATTTCCATTTGCATGACCAGGTTCTTTTGCTCGCCGCGCGCCTCAAAGGCCTGACGGGCCTCACGCTGCAGAATCAAGGCGGC
Organism: Drosophila serrata; assembly: GCF_035046125.1. Taxonomy (NCBI): domain Eukaryota; kingdom Metazoa; phylum Arthropoda; class Insecta; order Diptera; family Drosophilidae; genus Drosophila; species Drosophila serrata. The sequence goes on along the minus strand of NW_028257088.1, from coordinate 1,274,260 downwards.
CAGGCCGAGCAGCATGAAGGTCACGACGGCAAGGGCATAGGACCAGCCTAGGACATTGAACTTGGGATACATGAGCCAGTCACGACGATAGGCACAGCCGCCAAAGATGCACACGGCCAAAAACATGAACAGAGCTGAAAGTAAAGATTAATTAGCTAATTAGCCAAGGTAGGCGTGGCTAATGGCAAGGTAGGTGGCTGATGGCGGGTGGCATTCTACGTACAGGAGACTGCTGTTCCGATGTAGGAGAGGCGAACGAGCAGCCACTCGTACTGCAGCACGGGCTTTAGCGGCAGACGGATGATGGTCAGCGAGAGCAGCGACAGCACAAGGAACACAATGATGAACGACATGGTGACAAAGCCCTGGACGGCCATAAGCCAGCCGGGCAGTAGGTACTCACGGATGACATAGTAGTCCTGCAAAACAAAGAGGATGTAACTACCTGTTGAGAGGGAGGCAAACAAATCCTTATGCTCACGTGCGAGAAGACATTGTGGCAGCCGGTGAATTGCTTGGGGAACTGGTACTTGGGATAAACGAAATCCTTGAAGCAATACTGCCACAGCCCCATGTTCTTGAAGCTGCTGCGCGTCTCCTCGTAAGACTCGATCCAATAGGGCGAGCAGAACGACATCATCAGCACAAAGAAGCTGGCGAAGGTGACGATGGCACCGAAGACCACACCATCTGCAGGGAGGCGAGGTAATATTAGTTTCTGGGGCGGGGCGGGGCGTGCGTCACTTACTGGTGGCCCGCGGATAGTCGCCCTTCTCGACGCCCGCATCGGTGGTATCCTGCGACTGCTGCTTGTTCAGTTCGCGCATGATGGTGTGCGTGTGGCTTGGGGATAACTCGCGGCTGCTTGGTGGCTTAGAAAGTCTGATCTCGCAATTGGAGCAATGGAAAAAACACTTTTCTTAGGCGATTAGCGCAGCGTAAACAAATGCAGCCTCGCAACACACCCAATCTAGAGATGGAAGTGACATCGATTCTTCCATTCGATTACTCGATGTTTTTCAGTCTCTGCAAGATCGGTTCTAGTTGGGGCGAGTTTGAATCCAATTGGATTTAGGTGCAGGTGAAGCGGGAAATAGTTTTTAAATAAATATTTATATATTTGAACGAAGGGCTTAATTACTTAAAATATCGCGTATGAATTTAGCTGTATAGAAAAGACCAAAAAGGTCACCTGCTAAATCTTCAACTGCTTCCGATATATTTCGATAGTTATTTAGTCGTATAAGGAATCCCCAGATATTTTAACATGAATGGAAGAATATATATCTCTTCTTATTAAGGTTAGAAACAAATATATTTAGATTTTGATAAAATACCTATCGATAGTCTTTTTAAATGTATGTATATCTGGAAATACTCGATTCTTTCTACCTATCACTTTATTGTCACCACCAGTGAGAACCAAAGACAAATGGCCGTTAGGTTTTTGAATTTGAATTTAAATTCCACTTTCTCTTTATAATTTCTTTAAATTTAACTAATCTTTTAGCCAGAAGGTCTGCAAACACACACATTAATAGTAAAACTCAATTATATACTGCACACTTATTCTCTTGTATTCTCTGTCCGATTAAAAAGCTATACACATGAAAACATACAAATGTGCATTTAGATAAACGTCACTCCATCTGTGGCAATATCTCCTTAAGAACGACTTCAAGGTGGCCTCACCTCCCACTCCGAGCTGGCGAAGGATTAGCAGCCTCCTTGGATAGCAAAGTGATGTAATCACTGATCAGTGATCACTAGTACACATTAAACCCATTAAATGAGCAATTTATGCCGTGGTGGTATTCGCCGTCTTTGCGTTTAGTACATTCGCATTTAACTGCCATGAAAATAAAAGGAAAATCAGAATAATAATAAAAGGAATATAAGCTGCATAACGGGATAAGGATTCTGCCAGTTATAAAATCAATATATGTGTATATAAATTATACTAAATTACCATTTGTAGCACTTTCGCTTTGAAAGTACTGGATCGATACTGCGAACGATAACTGCAGTGGAGTGGCTCTGCCTGGTAGACGGGAGTAACTGCATGTGTGTAGGTTCTTCACACGCGTCTTCTGTACCTCCCCCTGCCACCCCTAGCCCGAAGATATTCGTTCCATAGGCGTAGATCACGGACACGAACCACCTCCCGAGCCGCCGGTTTCTTCTCCTCAACCGGTTCGCGGTCCTCAGTCGGTTCCTGATCCTCCGACGAACCCGTGAAAAGGCGCACTACGAGTAATACGAAATACACAATTGTGAAAAAGATTAGTGACAAAAATTTATACATATTCACTGATATTTTAGATTAAAAAGATTGTGTACTAGACAAATTTTGCTATAAATTTTAGATCTCCTTTCAGTTCGAGCAAACGATATAGACTAACGAAACATGTATGTGGAGTTCTATATATGGCATGAATTTAAGTCCAAGGCCTTCTTGATTTCAAATATAAATTTCAAATATAAACTTAAATGCGTTTCTATCGAACACTCGATAACAGAAGACCTCGCTATATCGATTTCTCGGTTTTAAAAACACACCTTCTTTAAGAATACTCGATTGCAGCACACCTTACCTATTCGATAATACCATCCATCGAATATATTGCGATTTACAGTTCTACAAAATTCTTAATTTAATGTAATTTAATAAATAAGGTACAATAATGCAGCTCTAAATGGCGTGATCCACCTCGTGATGCTCCAGATGCTTCATATAGGCCAGAAAGCAAGTCCAGCAGAGGCTGCAGGCGCTGATGAACGGCACCCGGTTGCGCTCGGGGATGAGGCTAAAGTTAATGGTGGCCACCAGCGGCCACACGCACAGAGCAACCTGTTTAGGTAAGAATATAATGGATATAGCACCTGCGATCTAATCAAAACACATACCTTGTAGGTGGGCAGAAACTTTTTTCCCACTTCGGCCACCGCCTCCTCCACCGTCTTGGACTCCAGCAGGCTCATAATGAAGTAGAAGCAGGTCATGGCGCCTGGCGTATAGGACACCGTCTCCACCGCCGCCTTGATGATGCCCGTGCGCAGCGATGTCTGCGGCCACATGGCGCTCGAGACCTGCACAGGAAGACGTCAAACAAGTAGAATTGGCTGCATGGAAAACGGCACTTACCTTGACCCAGCCATAGAGCGTAGGCGCCACAAAAAGGCCGCCGTACATGCTGAAGCGCAGGACGCGCCACCAGTCGTAGGTGCCTGCAGTCAGAGAATGCTAGTAAGAACACATGGAACATGTTCGAAACCCTATCCACCACGACTTACCCCAGCTCCTTCCCTCGACCGTCTGCTGGATGAGGCTGCCCGTGGGCCATATCAGGCTATACGATATCATGCCGCGCATTATCGGGTAGCGGGTGACAAGCACCTTGAGCCTATGCAACATTATTGCAATCTCGACGCGCCTGCGGAATCACAATCACCGGAATTCGCATTCCATTAGCATGGCTAATAGGGGAAACAAACCATGGCATGGCCAGCCCAGCTCCAGCAGTGAAAATGCGGGTCCCAAACACCAGTGAACCCCAATAAATGCGCCTGCTCCGCTTGCCGTGCCGTCACACATAGAAAAGGCTGTCATGGGACAGAGTTCACAGCTCGCACGGCTCGTCCAGCTCCTGCTAGCCACTGCCTTCGCCTTGGCCTCTGCGGACCCTGGAAAGATCGTCAATGGCACCGCCGCCTCGCCCGGGGAATTTCCTTTCATTGTTTCCCTGCGCCGTGCCAAAAGTGGGCACCACTCCTGCGGTGCCACGCTGCTTAACTCCCACTGGGTGCTGACTGCCGGCCATTGTGTGCGTGGCTCCTCTCCGGAGCAGCTAAACCTTCAATATGGAAGTCAAATATTGGAACGGAATGCCACCCAGCTGCTCCGCGTGGCAGGAATCTTCGTCCATCCCGGTTACGAGCCGGAAGACAAGTACGCCAACGACATCGCCCTGCTGCAGCTGGCCGATCGAGTGACATTTAGCCAACGTGTCCAGCCAGTACGACTTCCCGAGCCACGACAAACCACGCCCGGCAATATCAGTGTTATCCTAGCGGGATGGGGTTTGAATAAGGTAAGATCTTCATTCTCTTTCAAGGCCAATGGGAAGCAATAACAATCCTTTCTTTTCAGACGGGCGGCTCGGTGCAGGAGCAACTGCAAAAGGTCCAGCTGCAGGTGTTCAGCGACAAGGAGTGTAGTGAACGGCATCAGGTTCAGCTCCATGACAGCCAGATCTGTGCGGGTTTGCCCGAGGGCGGCAAGGGTCAGTGCAGCGGTGATTCCGGTGGCCCCCTAATCCTCACCGATAGCAATGGCGGCTCCACTCAGATTGGGATCGTTTCGTGGAGCAAAAAACCCTGCGCTCGGCCACCCTATCCTGGAGTCTTTACGGAGGTCTCTGCCTACGTCGACTGGATTGTAGAGACTGTGGGCAGCTCCTCGACACCATCGTCGCTTTGGATTGGCCACCTCATCGTGGGACGCTCACCGCCGCCTAAACTGGACACCTTCTAGACGGGATTCTCTCGAGCCACAATAAAAAACTACCGATTCACGTAAGCTAACTCTATCTAATTCAAGGGGAACACAAGTCAGGGAATAACAGCGGGCTGCTCCTCCTCGTGACGCGTCTTCATGTAGGCCAGAAAGATGGTCCACATCAGGCTGCAAATGCTCACAAATACCACGCGATTGTGCTCCGGCACCAGCGAGAAGTTGATGGTCTGCAGGAAGGGCCATATGCACACGCCGACCTGGGTTAGTAATGGAGATTAATTATAGATGAGCGGAGGCTTAGGCGAAGAGTGAGGGTTCCAACCTACCTTATAGGTGGGCAAGGCCTTCTCCTTGGTCTCTTCCACCGCCTGGCTGAAGGTCTTTAGCTCCAGGAGACTCATGCCCATAAAGAAGCTGACGCAGGCAAAGGGTCCGTAGGATAGCTGCTCGGTTATGGCCTGCAAGGGAGTGTGTCCATGATCTCTGGCTGAGGCTGCTCCCACCCCTTTTAACTTACCTTGACTATGCCCGTGCGCAGGTTTGTGTGTGGCCACATGGCGCTGGTTAGTCTCACCCAGCCGTACAGCGAGGGCGCCACATACAGGGCTCCAAAGAGGCTAAAGCGCAGGGCACGCGCCCAGTCGTAGTCTCCTGCAAGGGAGTAGGAGGAGGAGGAGGAGGATGCAATGATGGGAGGGGTGCAGGGAGCAGGCGATGAAGCTACTCACTTGGCTTGCGGCCCTCCAGCGTCTGCTGGATGATGCTGCCCGTTGGCCACATCACCGCGTATGTCAGCGCGCCCTTGGCCATGGGATGCAGCTTGGCGTGGCGCCTCCACTGGGAGGCCAGCGAAGCTTGCAGCAGCTTAACGGCCTGTGGCACCATGGTGTCCTCAGACTCTACCTAAATCTGGCGGCGGAGCAGCAGAAACATCTTGATCTCGGCCAGGAACTACTACCGACAGCAACAACAACAACAACAACAACAACGAAAGAGGAGCAGGACAGGAGATGCCTGACTCAAGGTCGCTAACGGTATCCGCAAGAGTGAGCAGTGCAGCGTAGGCTGGCCATGGCCAAGGCCGTTATCCCCCCATTGTGGATACTTGCTGTGCTCTGTGGCTGTGGCTGTGATCGATATTCGGACTCTCCGAGCGTTGCACGCAAACTAAATGAATGAATGAGTGCAATTTCTAAATTTGAACACAATTATTAAGCTCCTTTCGCATTGATCTTGAAAGTGAGTGCATTTCCTAGTGGGTTGCAACAACACTTGCAGGCGCACGAACTCTCTCACTCACTTTCTTTCTCTCTCACGCAATGCGAAAAGAGCGAGATGGCTGCTGCGTGAGGCATCGGAAATGGTACTCGCAAGGACTTTATGTAACAGAGCGAGAGGGAGGGAGGGAGGCTGAACGAATGAATGGAAAATAACGGCACGTTTGGCTCTCAGCCCAAATCACTACACAAACAGAGAGTGTGTGTGATTACGTAGCTGGTAAACTAACGGATCATGTTAGAGCAATATAATTCAACGTAATTGTGTCGTTGTCACTGTCTGGCTTTGTTGTTGTTTTTGTTGCTAGGTGGCTGAATCTTACTTACTTAGAGGTTTTATTGTAGTGGGCGGGATAAATTTGGAGGGGGGAATTAGCCCTAGTCTAACTTATTGGAATTCTAGTTTGTACTGTTGTTACGCACGGCGTCCGCATCGCGTGCCTCCTCGTTCCGTTTCGGTTCCAAGTTCTCTGATTAACAAATACGAAAACAGCTTGAAATGTTTTGCTAAAGTCAGCTGTTCGAGATTAGCGGAAGCTTCTCACCCCGTCGTAATGGAGCTTTATCAGCTTTTACGGGGGCGGAAAGGGTGTTCTGCACTGAACAAAAATGTAGCAGATGAAGAGGTATCATTATTTCTAGTATATTTAACACATTAATTAATTCTTATAACGTTTTTCAGAGGAAACCAGCCGTTACAAACTGTAAAAGTTTTCAACCAGCACAGCTGGATAAGCGATAGTATTTTATTGGAATATCGATATGAATATCGATACATTGTAGTGTTGGTACATATTACACATCCCTAATCGGCGGAAAACAAAGATGCGACGACGGTGGTGGCCAGGCGACGTTGGACCCCGGGCGCTGTTCCTGCTACTCCACTTGCTCCTCCTGCTGCTTCTGCAGACCGCCGCCACCCACCGCAACGACACCACCATCCGGAGCATCAACAGCGGTATTCGGCACAGTCTTAGGGCCTCCTGCCCACAGCGACATCTCGCTGAGATCTTGCCGCCACCGAACACCTGCCCACCGGAGGTTCTGCATCTAAGGGGCACCGTATACATCCTGTACGACGTCAACATATCCGAGGGCTTCAACCTGCGCCGCGATGTCTACATCCGCATGGCGGTCTTCGTGCGTCGCCTGCGGCAGCGACGCAAGCGCTTCCGGAACGTGCGCCTGGTACTGCCACCATGGCCACGCCTCTACCACTGGCACTCGCAGGGCCTGCACCAGAGCGGTCTGCCTTGGAGGCACTTCTTCGACCTGGCCAGTTTGCGTCGCTACGCTCCCGTGCTGGATTACGACGAGTTCCTGGCAGAGCAACGCCTCTTTGGCGCACCAGGAGCACCGCTCGTGCATGTGGCGCATGCCTTTCGGCTGCAGCACTACGAGGTGATGCTGGAGCAGGGCATCTTCCGGGACAAGTTCGAGCGCGTGACGGACAAAGCGATGTGCAGTGAGGAATCACTGGCGGGCGGACCGCTGCTGCAGCAGCCGGAGCTGCAGGTGGAGCGCTTCCATTGCGTCCGCTTCCAGGGCAGCGCCGGTCTTCTGGAGCAGCTGCTGCGAGTGGCCATTGCCGAGGACACAGCGGGACCGGAGGACGTGGATGATATGCGAACTTACGCCCTGCTTAGCGCTGAGACCGTGCTACACGATCACTGGGGCGACGAGCATTTTTGGAGAGCGCGTCGCTCCATGCGCTTCGCCCAGCGGCTCAGCCAGGTGGCCGACGACTTTCGCCAGCAGGCACTGGCCACCACGGACACCTCAGCGGGCGTGCAGCGGCCGGCCATGTGGGAGCTGGAGCGACCCAAGAGGAATGCACGCGGCGGAGATTACCTGTGCGCACATTTAAGGCGTGGCGACTTTGTGCGCTCGCGGGAGGCGACCACGCCCAGCCTGAAGTCAGCCGCCCAGCAAATGAAGCAACTGATGCGGGCCTTCAACGTGAGCACAGTGTTTGTGGCCAGCGATGCCACGCCCTACGAACTAATGGAGCTGAAGGAGCTGTTCTATCGGTTCCGCTTTGTCCACTTTACGCCGGAGTCGAATGGCCAGCGGCGCGAGCTGAAGGACGGCGGCGTGGCCGTGGTGGATCAGCTGGTGTGCTCATATGCCCGCTACTTTGTGGGCACCTACGAGAGCACCTTCACCTACCGGATCTATGAGGAGCGCGAGATCCTCGGCTTTAGCCAGGCTAGCACCTTCAATACCTTCTGCAAGGCTCTGGGCGGCAGCTGTTCCCGGAACGCCGTCTGGCCCATTGTCTGGGATGACTACAGCGACAGCGAAGAGGATCCTTACTGAATCCTACCCATTGTGTTCCAAATTGCCATGGCGAGAAGTGAAGCACTCGAATCCTAGCTTTAAGATCAGCAACAGAAATTCCGAACAACCTGCGATTATGTACCAAAAAAAACTCACAAATCAATTCTGCATTTAGATAAGGAGAATTGGTAAATAAAACTAAATATATTTTGTAAACAAATTTTAGCGCGCTCACAGTAAATGATCGATATATCGATAGGCCGAAGAAACATTAGTGTGACCAACAGCATGTAATGGCATTTTCCCAGTCAAGTAAGAGCTGTTGAAAACGATTGTTTTTTTTTGCAATCTCTTTTCGCACTCTCGCAAAAAAATTAAAAAGAATTCATAAATTGCGAAAAGTTAAACGGCGGTGTGGTAATGAAGCAAACAACGCGAAAAACAACGAATTAGTCAATGAAGTGAACGCGAAATAACAACAACAACAACCGTGAGCCGCAGCTCTCCCACACACACCCCTGTCCGTGTTGAGTTGCGTGTGCGAGTGTGTGTGAGTTTGCGAAGTTCGGACTTGGATTGCCGTTGTCCCCCCGCCTCCCTTTTGGAGCGCACACACGCACACACACACACGCACACACCTGGCGAATCACACCTGTGCGGAGACTCCCAGGATTGCTGGGCTGCCAGCAGAACATCTGCGTCGAAAAGCCGCCAGAGAGAACTCACAGCTGGGAAGCTGAAGCTGGCCTTCAGCGGAGCAGGATTTGTGTAGGATCCAAGAGACCAACCGTTGCTGAACGCCTGGATGCCCGGCTTCCACCTCAATGAGATGGGTGAAATGGTCCTGGACGCCATCGATGACATCGGCGTGGTCGATGTGTACGATCTGGCCTCGGACATTGGCAAGGAGTATGAGCGTATCATGGATCGCTTCGGGACGGATGCCGTCAGCGGGCTAATGCCGAAGATTATCAACACCCTGGAGCTCCTAGAGGCGCTGGCCACCAAGAATGAACGGGAGAACGCCACCATTCAGGAGCTGCGGGACAAGGTGACGCAGCTGGAGAGCGAGAAGCTGGAGAAGGCCGAGTTCCGGCGCAGGTTCGAAAAGGAACTGGAGCTTATCGAGGAGCAGTGGCGCAGTGAGACCAACGAATTGGTCGATCTGGTGTCGTCCCTGCAGGATGAGAACAAGCGGCTGGTCAAGCAAACGCAGGACTTGCAGTCGGCCTCCGCCCAAAGCTCTGGGCTGGGGGCCAGCCTCACCGAGAGCATCATTAGCATGACCAACCATGAGCTGCACAGTGCCCTATCCGACACCCAGGTGCTGCAGCGACTCAAGGAGCAGATCTACAAGCAGCGGGATGAGCTCAAGCAACGAGAGCGGGAGCTGCAGGACAAGTACAGCGAGCTGGAGCATGTATGGAGCACACCGCCAGCTTTTCCATTCAATACTAACATTATTAATTAATCTCTCTTTCCAGCTTAACATCCAATCGGAACGTCTGAAAGGCTCTGAGCGAGACACTCGGCGGCGTCACAAGCTCATGCAGGCTCAGGTCAAGACGCTGTGCGAGGAGCGTGCCGATTTTCTTGCCCAGCTGCAGGACCAGAGCCGCGAGATCAACCAGCTGCGTAAGCGCTTGGGTTTGGCCGAGAAGGAGAACGAGGATCTGGTGGCCTCCTACGATGATGGTCAGAACGACCCAAATCGGCCGCGTTATACCACGCGAGAGCTCAAGGAGCTGATCAGCGAGCGGGACGAGCTGCTGACCACCATCGATGGGCTAAATGAGCAGCTGGCGGAGCTTAAGCCACCACCGCCGCCGCCCAAGGCCAAGCGCCAGCGCCATTTCTCCAGTTCCGATGACAGCGACGATGAGGACGATGGTCATGTGGCGGACAACGATGACGACGACGACGATGATGAAGAGGAGGCGACCGAAGCGGATGAGGTGGAGCCACCAGCCGCTGGAGAGACGTGAGTTTACATACAAACACTAAATGGTATAAAAAGGAATGGGGTTTATGGTTTTAAAAGGTATTAATTATGATCACTTGGCTATTTTTAAGCTCGAAAACAATGACTTCCATGATTAATGAGAAGCTATTAGGTCCGTGACTCATTGTTTGGTTTACTTACCGTGCAGTGCTAACCATATTCAAATAGACGCCATGATGCAAGCACCCTTCAAACAGGTGATTCATCACTGGTTTGCCGTTTATTTTTCGTTTATTTATCAAGGTTAAATATTTAAATATATCATTATTTGTTTGTGTGTTCCTATGTGCGATTATTAGGGTAAATTTATGGAAATAGTCATTCGGTAACCATTTATAATATTTATAGGATAAGGAGAAATGTATATTTATCCCTATGAACCCTTAATAACCGAAAAATGTGCCTTGTTAATATATTATATATATTTTAACATAGATTACTACTCCCTATGTATACATCCCTAATATATACCCGTTTTGCAGGCCGCCTGGACACGATGCACCCGTGCAGGGACCGCTGCCATACGAGCCGGACGATGCGCCGTGGAAGAAGAGCTCCGAGTCGGGTATACGGAAGTTGTAAGCCATTCATGAATATTATATATCGTTACAAATAATTTCAAAATACCCATCACTTCTCGTAGCTTCCGCAAGCTGTTCTCGGACCCATCGGACGGCAACAATACATTCCCGAAACGTTCCTTGGCCACGCTCTCCAAGATGGCACTGTCGGCCACGCCGGGCTCCGTTTCCGCCACCGCCTCTGAGGCGGCGAAGTAAGCGCCACACCCATATAACCAACCATACGAGTTATTTGGCGTGCATTTCACACTTTTGTTTGTTTTGTTTTCTGTTTTTCCGTTTCCGTTCCATTCCGTTCCGTTCCGCACCCCCCTGCATCTTTATTTATTTATTTATTATTTACGATTTATGGTTTACGATTTATGATTTAGTTTAGGCCAGCGGCTTCTCCATTTAAGCCTGTCCCTGGCCATTTATTTGCTCCGCCTGAGCTGTACATACATAGTTTACACACTCGATTGCTGTGCCCTCATAATTCTAAGTTGTTATGCGATTTTATTTACGTAATACGCGTTTACGTTTTTGTTTTCTATTTACCCCTAACTGTACTTGAATCTTTTGTACTCTTGTATTTATTCTAACTTTAAATTAACGACTACCAACTAAGAGAGAGCCCACAAAATTTATACCATATATACACACGCCCATACATATGCATATGAGAAGTGTTCCAAAGAACAAGAAGATCGAAAGAATGTTTCGCAAAAGAGATTGCCGAGTGAGTTTTTAATGAATTTAGAGACGAGAGATAACTAACGAGTAACCCGTAATGTAATGAGTAAAGAAAAGACATCAAACCCTTTATAACTGTAGAATCAAATCGAAAACAAATCGAAGAAGGACCCCAGAGTTTTTTAGAGAGTGTGAGAAGAATGAGAAGGTTTTTGCTTCAATTATCCGTAGTCTAACTATCCCCCTCTGATCCCCTAAACCTGTATATCCTTGCTCTATCGCTATGCCCCACATCTGTTTTGGAATTGGAAGGTATTTTTAGCATTCTCATAGCAGTTGCCCCAAGCGGCCTTATATTACAAATTTATCAAAAAGAAAAGAACTAAAAATATGTAAAACGTTTAGAAAATGGTAAACCCAAAAAAGACATAAAATATATATATATATATGATTGATATATAATTATTAGCAAACGTTACAACCTTAGCGCATTGTTTGTTGAATTGAATTAAAAAGAAACTATCTCTAAACGAAACCAAACTAAACAAATTAGATTCCATTGAACGCATTAGAAGCGCCACAAAAAAATATACAAAATAAAGGGAAACCTCAGTATAATATGTCTGAATATCAGCGAATGTTTTAGCCAAGAGTTTTACCATAGACTTAGCCACGCCAACTAACTGACCAGCTGTCTCTCTCTTGAAATTGAATTGTTGTTACCGCCGCTTAGCAGATATATGTATCTATCTATGACTAAACCCTATCCTTACTTTCCTTGTTAACGAAAGCTGTATATCGCACACGGAGCTTGCCCAAGACAGCTCTCCTAGCAAGTATTAATATCCACGATAAGTAGGAGCTCTTGTCCCCCCGATCAGCTGTCACTGTGCTGAACCCTTTATTTATGTTGATATTGTTTTGATCTATGCGACAGTCGAGATATAACTAAATTGATTTACATTCCGTTTAGTATATTGGACCAATACAAACATTACAATTTCGATATGTAAAAGTATACCATATTTTGAATATGTTTATAATTTATTATTCCCTACGACTGTCAGTACTTCAAGCTTTGAATCCTGTTGACACAGGACAGCCGGATAGGGGTGCTCTTTGACTTCCGTAACATATCAGCTTTGTCGATTGCATCGATTTGTAATGTGCCAAAGACTAATTGTCAGTCCCGCTTAACCCGACCCAAACCCCAAACCCCGATCTGCAGGCCATAATCTCCTCCTCCAACAATCAAATCTCGTTTCAATTACAAAACAAATTGTGGCAACTGAACTTTTATACATATTTGAATATGATATAATGATATGAGGATATGATGAGCGTTGAGATGGACTAACAAATGAGTATTAGGATCGTTCGAAATGAAGAGACCACGAGAGCTACACACAGGCACGAGCAGATGGTGTGGATAAGAAATCGATGGAGAGGAGAGACATTGAGTATTTGGTGAATTAATGTTAACTAAATTTATATACACATATACACATGCATTATACATAATATACTTTACTATATACACTATATATAATACCGTATTATATGGAACTATGTGTGTGACTAACCAAAAATGAAAGGCAACAATTATACAAATTAAATGCGTACCAAGCGTTGAAGCAGCGACTACCTGGGGACCCGAAGCGAAGCGGCGTGGATCGGTCATCCCTCTTGGAGGAGTGCAACGGAACGGATACATCCACATCCACGCATCCTGGGGCCCCTGTGTGAGCGCATGATCCCTCTGTACGTACATACAAAATTATGAGCGGCGGCTCCCCGTGGGCAACCATCAAAAATAAAAACTTATGAAGAATTGACATCGATTTTGAGTGTTTCCTTCTTTTTAAATGGGCTCTCCAGTGCTGTGCTGTCGGTGAGTGATATTATTTTAATGAAATAACAAAGGAGTCTTGGTCCAGGACAAGGGCAAAGTGACCAAAGTGATAGGAGGAGAAGCCTAGTGAGTGATGTGATATTGGAGATGTTGCCAATTGCTTAAGGTCAAGGCTAAGGACCCGAAGAGTTACATATGACTTTCAGTTGTGACGCAAACTGCATGGACCGGGGATTCCCCCATTACCTTTTCAGTGTCCTTGTCGCGAAAGCTTTCCCCCATTGGAAAGCTTTTCGCTAGAACTTTCTGCCCCGGGTCTAGCGATGGCTAAGAACTTGCGCCGCCCACATCCTGCGCATCCGCGTCCGCATCGGAGGCTGCAGCATCTCGTCTCTAGTGTGTCCTGCTCCGTGTCCTGCCGCCGTGTTACTGGGCGCCTGTTAGCCACGCCGGGTTTGAGGCGTATCTAGGGCGTGGTGGTTGCTCGGCTCTCGTCACGACCTTGACGAAGTTTCCGCCGCCTCCTGCTCCTCCCGACCACCGGATCTGCGGCTGCGTTTTAATTGCCCAGCAACAGGCAGGCTGAGGGAGGCGCCTGCTCTCTACCCTTCTCTCTCTCTCTCTCGCTCTCTCTGGGATGCGTTGGCCATTCTCGACGGGATTTCCACGCAGTTCCCAATTAAGCAATTAAAAATCATCCAGCCGCCGGACGGGGGGTGTGTGTGACCGGGAAGGGGGCGTTGTCAGCTTTTTAATTAAGAAGATGTTAGCGTAATAGGATAGAAGAAGATGCGCTGCGAAATCCGTAGGTCGAAATGTGCGCGCGGCTAATGAAGAAGTCGTCGTCGTCTGTGGTCAGTGGGAGCGGGCATGAGGGGGGGGCCGGGAGCGGTGGTGGGTTTCGTTTCCCACTAATTGGCTTGGGCGAAAGGAAGGGGAGAGCAGCAGCCGTTGTGGTGGGATTAATTAAAAAAAATGGAGCCTTTAATGAGTTCTTCTGCAGGCACACATGCCGGCCCGGGCCAGGCCAGGCCCCTTCTCAGTCGCAGTCGCTGCTGCTGCCGACGACGCTGCACCGAAGTATCCGAAGCATCCGCCGGCTGGCCAGGACAGCGCCCGTCTCTTGCCATCGTGTTCGTCGTCGATAACTCGTGCGTCTATTTCAGGGGCCTTCAGTCAGTCGATTTTCGAACAGGCGACCAGTAACGGGAGTTGGGCTCGAACGGCAGCAGATCCAACGCAGGGGCATACAACTCGACGCTCCCGCAAGTGAGCGAGTACAGTGGTCGCTGGAGAAGGGCAACTGGAAGTGCCGGAGGGAGAGGGGAAGGTAACTGCAAATGGACCACGGCAACCAAACGCTTGAGAAGGTAAACAAGTCCCTCTTTGTTTAATTAAAAGTTATTATTAAGACCAGTAAATGAGTGTGTATATTTTAATTTATATTTCCAAAAACATTTAACCGTTTTCAAAACATCTAAATAAATCTGGAGTCATTTTAAATATTTATATATATATTTAATCGTATTTCCATCATCTCTCTTTTATTTCACCTAGACCAGTTAGGAAGTACCTACTGTAGTGGAGCTTTTAACAAACATGTGTGTGTGAGAGAGCAGTGAACTAGAGTAAGATGACAGTGGCTGCCAGTAGTCATCTCGCTCGCGCACAAATGCCAGCTGCTGCAGTAACAACGCATTCGCGACTATGTACGCCTGGTCAGCGGCCAGCGCCAGGTTGGAACAAGAAAACGAAAGTGTTAACGTTAACGTATTTGCGCCCCAATTGCATCCGCATTTGTGTATTACTCCGCCCTCGCCTCGGTTACAAATCCTGACTACAATGGTGTCGTGAAAATCAAGCTGCAGTTCTTAAAAAGTTATAAATTAAAACGTAGTAATGAAGTGTCGATATAACGGGACCAGCAGCCGTCGCAGTCCGCTGTCTCGATGTTGTCGCCGCAACATGTTGGTCGCCGCCGGCGCTGCCGCTGCCGCTGCTGGCGCTTCTGGTCACCTGCTCGGTTCGGGTGAATTCTACGAGTTTGCCTGCCGGTTGGAGCCGTTTTTTGCATTGCAACATCACCACTAGGGTTGTCGGCTCCTCCGAGATGTCGGCGGCGATGACACCTAATTCCCTGGCCAAATCCATCCATGAGAGGCGCGACTCCCAAGGAAAAGAAAATGGGTAAGTTGTAACTGTTAACTCTAACCGATTCAAACCAAGAGAAGATCCAAGGGACGACGCAGTGTTATAGGGCCATTTTTTGGCTGTTTATTAACCAGAAATATTCACTAAAGGTCATCGATCACCTGGTTGCAATCGATGCATCTTACGGACAACCCTAGTTGCAACATGGACGCCGCCGCCACGGAGCATATCGGCATGTCTTATTGGAATGAACATTCTAGGAACTTGCCCTAGACGGATGACCAGGCGACCAGCAGGCGGCAAAACGAGACCAAATCCCACACCGAACCTGTTGGGGCGTCAAAAGAGCGGAACACTCTATTCGTCTCTCTGCCGCCTTCCTGCTCGCACATTCTCACACTGCGACATGTTGGACAGCTGCAGCGGCTAGAGAGGGACAACCACAGCAGCTTAAGATAAATACAGAGTGAGTGAGTGTGTGTGTGGTGAGTGGTTGCTTGGTTCGCGCCTTGGGTAAGCTTTTCACCCAACATTAAGCTTCAACTTTTTCTTTTAGAACTGAGTGCAAACGAAGTGGCGCGCAATTAAATCGAGTGAGTAAATGAATAAATGAATGGCAAGAAATGAAGAAGTTATTAAAACCGCAAAACCGTTCCGCCTTTCGGCCAGATTCTCTGGTTCGCCGGTTCTCTGGGTGCGTCCGTCATTTTTTGTACAATAAGTGCTCCAATTCGGACAGGCGAGCAGAACGTCCAACTGGAAACTGGAAACTGCGAGCGGCGGGAATGTGGAATGTGGAGCAAACAACGAGTTCTGGTTCGAGTAACTCTCTTTTTTTTCTGGCCGCGCTTTGTTATTCCCATTCTTAATACCAGCTACTACTACATGCGAGTAAACACACACATCTCGGCTTACAGCAACAACTTGTGGTAATTTTTGTTTTTTTCATTCATCTATTAATTGTCCTTTAGTCTTGGCTTAGTTCAAGCTACTAAGTAATTAAAGTGGAAATATGTAATTAAAAGAATCCGGGTATTTATAGCATAAGAGTTTTGTTGTTAATATTTACTAATTTTCTATTTTTAAATCTGTTTCAGCTACATCTTCCTGTTCTGGTCAAAATACGTGAAAGCCCGGGACTTTACCTTAATAAATTGTAAGTATTATATTTTACTACAATTAAAAATGGTATTCTGGGGTGTCCTTTAAAATTGTTTATTTGCATTCTTTGAATCGGTAACTATTTATATTTTAAAATGACAAAGTGTTTTAATATTCAAAGTTTTAAATAGCCGTAACTAAGCCAAAAAGGGATTAATTTTGATTTTGAAAGCAGTCCTATGTTAGTTTTTATTTTTGTGCTGATCAAGAATATATATGATCTATGGGGTCGGAAATGACTCCTTCGCGAGTTAGAAGCTTCTGACTAAAGGTCTAATACCATTTTTTGAGTCAATATTTAACAATAATTTTTAATGACAATTTTTTAGACAAACCAAATCTTAAATAATTCATAACTCAGTCAAAAAAGCATTAATTTTAATTCGGAAAGCAGTCCTATGTTAGTTTTTACAAGATTAACAAATCTGCATACCCAATAAAAAATGTTAAAAATTTGACATTTTTATCAATCTTTCGAAATTTTAACGATGTAACCCCTTATAAAATTATGAAAAATTGTAAAAAATTAAATTTTTGCGGGACATACCTAGATCGACGCGGATTTTTGTGCTGATCAAGAATATATATGATCTATGGGGTCGGAAATGACTCCTTCGCGAGTTAGAAGCTTCTGACTAAAGGTCTAATACCATTTTTTGAGTCAATATTTAACAATAATTTTTAATGACAATTTTTTAGACAAACCAAATCTTAAATAATTCATAACTCAGTCAAAAAAGCATTAATTTTAATTCGGAAAGCAGTCCTATGTTAGTTTTTACAAGATTAACAAATCTGCATACTCAATAAAAAATGTTAAAAATTTGACATTTTTATCAATCTTTCGAAATTTTAACGATGTAACCCCTTATAAAATTATGAAAAATTGTAAAAAATTAAATTTTCGCGGAACATACCTAAATCGACTCGGATTTTTGTGCTGATCAAGAATATATATGATCTATGGGGTCGGAAATGACTCCTTCGCGAGTTAGAAGCTTCTGACCAAAGGTCTAATACCATTTTTTGAGTCAATATTTAACAATTATTTTTAATGACAATTTTTTAGACAAACCAAATCTTCAATAATTCATAACTCAGCCAAAAAAGACCTAATTTTAATTCGAAAAGCAGTCCTATGTTAGTTTTTAAAATATTAACAAATCTGCATACCCAATAAAAAATGTAAAAAATTTGACATTTTTATCAATCTTTCGAAATTTTAACGATGTAACCCTTATAAAATTATGAAAAATTGTAAAAAATTAAATTTTTGCGGGACATACCTAGATCGACGCGGATTTTTGTGCTGATCAAGAATATATATGATCTATGTGGTCGGAAATGACTGCTTCGCGAGTTAGAAGCTTCTGACTAAAGGTCTAATACCATTTTTTGGGCTAATATTTATCAATAATTTTTAATTACAATTTTTTAGACAAACCAAATCTTAAATAATTCATAACTCAGCCAAAAAAACATTAATTTTAATTCGGAAAGCAGTCCTATGTTAGTTTTTACAAGATTAACAAATCTGCATACTCAATAAAAAATGTTAGAAATTTGACATTTTTATCAATCTTTCGAAATTTTAACGATGTAACCCTTATAAAATTATGAAAAATTGTAAAAAATTAAATTTTTGCGGGACATACCTAGATCGACGCGGATTTTTGTGCTGATCAAGAATATATATGATCTATGGGGTCGGAAATGACTCCTTCGCGAGTTAGAAGCTTCTGACTAAAGGTCTAATACCATTTTTTTAGTCAATATTTATCAATAATTTTTAATGACAATTTTTTAGACAAACCAAATCTTAAATAATTCATAACTCAGCCAAAAAAGCATTAATTTTAATTCGGAAAGCAGTCCTATGTTAGTTTTTACAAGATTAACAAATCTGCATACTCAATAAAAAATGTTAGAAATTTGACATTTTTATCAATCTTTCGAAATTTTAACGATGTAACCCTTATAAAATTATGAAAAATTGTAAAAAATTAAATTTTTGCGGGACATACCTAGATCGACGCGGATTTTTGTGCTGATCAAGAATATATATGATCTATGTGGTCGGAAATGACTGCTTCGCGAGTTAGAAGCTTCTGACTAAAGGTCTAATACCATTTTTTGGGCTAATATTTATCAATAATTTTTAATTACAATTTTTTAGACAAACCAAATCTTAAATAATTCATAACTCAGCCAAAAAAGCATTAATTTTAATTCGGAAAGCAGTCCTATGTTAGTTTTTACAAGATTAACAAATCTGCATACTCAATAAAAAATGTTAAAAATTTGACATTTTTATCAATCTTTCGAAATTTTAACGATGTAACCCCTTATAAAATTATGAAAAATTGTAAAAAATTAAATTTTTGCGGGACATACCAAGATCGACGCGGATTTTTGTGCTGATCAAGAATATATATGATCTATGGGGTCGGAAATGACTCCTTCGCGAGTTAGAAGCTTCTGACTAAAGGTCTAATACCATTTTTTGGGCTAATATTTATCAATAATTTTTAATTACAATTTTTTAGACAAACCAAATCTTAAATAATTCATAACTCAGCCAAAAAAACATTAATTTTAATTCGAAAAGCAGTCCTATGTTAGTTTTTACAAGATTAACAAATCTGCATACTCAATAAAAAATGTTAGAAATTTGACATTTTTATCAATCTTTCGAAATTTTAACGATGTAACCCTTATAAAATTATGAAAAATTGTAAAAAATTAAATTTTTGCGGGACATACCTAGATCGACGCGGATTTTTGTGCTGATCAAGAATATATATGATCTATGGGGTCGGAAATGACTCCTTCGCGAGTTAGAAGCTTCTGACTAAAGGTCTAATACCATTTTTTTAGTCAATATTTATCAATAATTTTTAATGACAATTTTTTAGACAAACCAAATCTTAAATAATTCATAACTCAGCCAAAAAAGCATTAATTTTAATTCGGAAAGCAGTCCTATGTTAGTTTTTACAAGATTAACAAATCTGCATACTCAATAAAAAATGTTAGAAATTTGACATTTTTATCAATCTTTCGAAATTTTAACGATGTAACCCTTATAAAATTATGAAAAATTGTAAAAAATTAAATTTTTGCGGGACATACCTAGATCGACGCGGATTTTTGTGCTGATCAAGAATATATATGATCTATGGGGTCGGAAATGACTCCTTCGCGAGTTAGAAGCTTCTGACTTAAGGGGTAATACCATTTTTTGAGTCAATATTTAACAATAATTTTTAATGACAATTTTTTAGACAAACCAAATCTTAAATAATTCATAACTCAGTCAAAAAAGCATTAATTTTAATTCGGAAAGCAGTCCTATGTTAGTTTTTACAAGATTAACAAATCTGCATACTCAATAAAAAATGTTAAAAATTTGACATTTTTATCAATCTTTCGAAATTTTAACGATGTAACCCTTATAAAATTATGAAAAATTGTAAAAAATTAAATTTTTGGAGGACATACCTAGATCGACGCGGATTTTTGTGCTGATCAAGAATATATATGATCTATGGGGTCGGAAATGACTCCTTCGCGAGTTAGAAGCTTCTGACTAAAGGTCTAATACCATTTTTTGAGTCAATATTTAACAATAATTTTTAATGACAATTTTTTAGACAAACCAAATCTTAAATAATTCATAACTCAGTCAAAAAAGCATTAATTTTAATTCGGAAAGCAGTCCTATGTTAGTTTTTACAAGATTAACAAATCTGCATACTCAATAAAAAATGTTAGAAATTTGACATTTTTATCAATCTTTCGAAATTTTAACGATGTAACCCT
Source organism: Drosophila serrata (assembly GCF_035046125.1). NCBI lineage: Eukaryota > Metazoa > Arthropoda > Insecta > Diptera > Drosophilidae > Drosophila > Drosophila serrata. Next base: position 1,253,946 of record NW_028257088.1, on the reverse strand, counting down.
TATAAAATTATGAAAAATTGTAAAAAATTAAATTTTTGCGGGACATACCTAGATCGACGCGGATTTTTGTGCTGATCAAGAATATATATGATCTATGGGGTCGGAAATGACTCCTTCGCGAGTTAGAAGCTTCTGACTAAAGGTCTAATACCATTTTTTGGGCTAATATTTATCAATAATTTTTAATTACAATTTTTTAGACAAACCAAATCTTAAATAATTCATAACTCAGTCAAAAAAGCATTAATTTTAATTCGGAAAGCAGTCCTATGTTAGTTTTTACAAGATTAACAAATCTGCATACTCAATAAAAAATGTTAAAAATTTGACATTTTTATCAATCTTTCGAAATTTTAACGATGTAACCCCTTATAAAATTATGAAAAATTGTAAAAAATTAAATTTTCGCGGAACATACCTAAATCGACTCGGATTTTTGTGCTGATCAAGAATATATATGATCTATGGGGTCGGAAATGACTGCTTCGCGTGTTAGAAGCTTCTGACTAAAGGTCTAATACCATTTTTTGGGCTAATATTTATCAATAATTTTTAATTACAATTTTTTAGACAAACCAAATCTTAAATAATTCATAACTCAGTCAAAAAAGCATTAATTTTAATTCGGAAAGCAGTCCTATGTTAGTTTTTACAAGATTAACAAATCTGAATACTCAATAAAAAATGTTAAAAATTTGACATTTTTATGAATCTCTCGAAATTTTAACGATGTAACCCCTTATAAAATTATGAAAAATTGTAAAAAATTAAATTTTCGCGGGACATACCTAGATCGACGCGGATTTTTGTGCTGATCAAGAATATATATGATCTATGGCTAACTAACTAACTAACTATATGATCTAATGGCTCCTTCGCGAGTTAGAAGCTTCTGCCTGTTATTATAGTACCCTGTAAGGGTATAAAAATTGTATAATATATAATAAATAAACAAACTCTAATCTTACAGAATATGGACTCCATTTGAATGGCCGTTCCTCGACGAGGTTACCCGTCCAATTAACATGTCACTGGGACTGACTGAGGAGTGCCAACGCGAAGGCGGACGGAATGGGCTTCGAGGCGGAAGAGATGGACCCAACGGCAAACCGAATCCCTGCCGACTGGTGTGGCGGACAAAGAGAATCCGGGTGCCAAGTGCCGGGGACAATGGTGAGTGTCAAGTGTTGATATTTAAGCTGCAGAGCAGCAACCAGCGCCTCGGGTAGCAAGCCCCTCGCACCTTGCACCTCACACCTCGAAACCCAAAACCCCATTGAAGTGCAGGGAAATAAAATTTGGTCAACTAGGAGATACGAAAGGAGGCAGTCCCGAGGCAGGAGGCAGGAGGCAGGAGGGGAGAGGGGAGAGGGAATGTTGCAATGAATATATGGCAACTGCAATGCAGCTGGCCCCTAGGCGGGGGCGAGAGATGCCGCCTCACAAACTAACAAAAGGCAACTCTGTGGCAGCTGCACTTGTGCCCACACTAAATTCAACTCAATTCGAGGAAATACCACCCCCAGCCAGGACATCCCCGTTGGCCGTACGTTTCAATGTTCCGTCCAGAAATGGCGACAAAAAAAAAAGAGTAGAGAAAGGCAAAAAGAAAAACCATGCCCTACCGGAAATGGCATTTAAGCGGATTTCGTTCCTCGAGTGCTTAGCTGGCTAAGAGGAACGGAGAACGGAGAACAGGTTATTTGGCACTCTGAATGGTCGAAAGTTTGAGTCAAGGAACGCCTGAATGATGTTTGAGGACTCCCGCAGGGCTAACGCTTTGAAAAGCCGAAAGCAAGCATATTGCAAGGGGACATTAGTAATCGCAGGATTTAAGTAAACGAAGATTTCACTTAAAACAGAAACTGACCTTCATTTAACCCAAAGCATTTAAGGAACTATGGATATTATTATGGAAATAGGTTTAATGCTGGGCTTAATTCTGTAAGTTTTCAAAGTTGTTTAAGTTTCAATTGCTGCCTTATTTAGTTAATTCATTTAACTAACTGAGAGCCTTTTAAGAACGGTTTTAATCTCATTATTAATCTCTCATTCGATATAAGGAATGTACCGAAAAGAAACTGCACACTTTCTTTCTACTATAACTTTCATGTTTTTGATTCGATTTCAATTTTTCTTTTTGTTCTTTTTATAGCAAAACTTTAACTTTCAATTTTTATAAACAGAATTTAAAAAAAATTAACTTCTTATTTTTAAGCGAATTTTTCGCTTAACTCCTCTCATCAGGTTCTGCACACTCTCCTTGGTGACCTTGCCGGCTGCACGCATCCAGTTTTTTTTCATTTCTTTGTTATTTTGGGAGAGACTACCATTTTTTATTATATTTCGCTTAACGATGGCCTAATATCTCTCAATGGGTCGCAGCTCTGGGCAATTTGGTGGGTTCTCCTCTTTTGAAACAAACTTGATGTTCTCCGCCTCAAGGAGCGCCAATGTTGACCGGGCATAGTGCGCTGACGCTAAGTCTGGCCAAAATATTGTCGACACGTTGTGCTTTCTATAAAACGGTATTAAACGTTTTTTAATGCACTCTTTTTGGTAAACCTCTGCGTTTATTGTGCCATTTGTGAAAAATGGGCTGGTTTTTAGGCCACATGTGCAAATTGCCTGCCATATCAGGACTTTCTCCCCAAATTTGTCCATTTCTATTTTGGTGTCCGAGTCGCTAATTGTTTCACCTTTGGCTTTTGTGTAAAATTGGGGGCCTGGTAATGTTTTTGAGTCCAATTTTACATATGTTTCGCCGTCCATTACGACGCATTCCACTGCATCAGTGAGCAAGCGATCATAAAGCTTGCGTACTCTCGTTTTGCCGACTTCTCGTTGGCGCAAACTTTTTTTGGCACTTTTTGTTTTTTATAAGTCTTTAGGCCATGCCGTTGTTTTATGCGCTGCACCATACTTACACTTGTTCGCGCTTTTTTGGCCAAATCTCGAACTGACGTCGTGGGATTTTTCTCAATTAAAGCTAGCACCTTCTTATCGACGCTGGCATCCCTTGGACCTTTTTTTCTGCCAGTTTTTGGCAAATCTTTTAGAGAACATGTCTTCCCAAATTTGATAATAATATTCTTAACACTATTAACGCTTACTTTATAGCGTTTGGCTAAGTTTTGGTACGAAACACCGTTTTCTGTGCAGTAATTGTGCACAATTTTTTGACGGACGTGTTCTTCAATACGAGGCATTGCGAAATGTGCAAAACAAATAGTGAAAAGAGAACATGCAAACAACTCAGAATTAATAGAGCTTTCTAACGGTGCACCGCATGGCATGATCGAAACCTCCCACTGAGAGCTTTTCACAATTGAAAGTGTGCAGTTTCTTTTCGGTACATTCCTTAGTTAAGAGAAGGGACTTGGGAAAATTACTATATTATCATATTAACAAAATATAGTTTTCAATTCTATCAAATATATCATAGGATGTAATATATATCATTTCCAAATATTGGAAAATATTGCATTTAAGGTTCATTTATTTAAAACCAGAAGGAAAGCTAGTAGTTTGGTTTATGAAATCGAATTGTAAATAGATAATAACTAAGCCAAAAATGCATTTATTTCAAATCAATAGGTATTCTATGTTGGATTTATATTAAGTTAAAAAACCAGCATATTAAATATAAGCTTAAGGCTAGGGTATACCCTATTCAATCTATCTATCTATCTATCTATCTATCTATCTATCTATCTATCTATCTATCTATCTATCTATCGACCTATCTATATATCTATCTATCTATCTATCTATATATCTATCTATCTACCCATCTATCAATCGTTATAGTAAAAGATCGTTTTAGATATTGACTTTCGCGTGAATATCAATTACCTATATCTTGGTGGAAACCATAAGATTTCTCCATTATGAGGTAATTGAGTTTTGATCCTTGTAGCTTTAGAACCCCAAAGAGTTCTACGGAACAATGGCAATGTCCTTCCATCTTGGCTGTCAAAAATGATGCATTTGAGTTTCCTTTTGATACCTGGAAAATCTGTCTATAATTTCATCATTTAATCTCATCCTTGTTTGAGCAAATCAGAAACTGATGACTCCTCAAATTTGTTGCCCGCTGACAGGCGACAGCAACAATGACAATGACAACGACAACGACGACGACAAGGACAAGGACATTGACAAGGACATGGATGGGGAGTCTCTGCTTCCGTCACCTTCAACCGCCAGACAAGCATATTTTTTGGGGCCCCTTATGCTGATGACAATAGCTTCAATTCTCGGATAAGTTTTCCGCAGGAGAGAGCTTCCCAAGAGGGAGTTTCTAGCGACTGACCCGAACCATATGTCCGTCCGATGGTAGCAATTCCTTTCCAGATTTTTCCTTCCTATAGAGAGAGAGAGAGAGAGCTTTCCTTTTGCTGGAGGAGCTGGAGCTTTCTGTATGGGTTCGCCTGGGGTCGGGGGATCCCCTTTTCGAAGGAGTCATTCCACTGGCCAAGTGCCAGTAAAGCCAGCTGGCTTCCAGCGAGCTTTGCGAGCTGTTCCCTCCCCCAAAAACAAAAACAAATCATATGTTTGGGGGAAAGCTTATTTTCCCGGCGCATCGCGGACAACAGCTGTGGGAGGCGGAAAACACGCCCCGATGACGCCATGGATATAAAGGGGTTAAGGGGGATGGAAAAGCGATTAAGGCGAAATGATGGCTCTGACAGATGTCTAGACAAAGAGTTGGGTCTGGGACCTCACCCGGCTGACTGCCAGACTCCCTGACTCCCAGAAGTACGTCTCGCTGATGGATGAATGGATTAATTGAACCAAGTTGGTTGGAGCCATAAAGTTATGGAAAAAAGTTGACCGCTTCTCCTGCTGATGGCTGGAAAATCAAATTATTTCACATGCAACGTGGCCGGGGGGAGATCCTGCCAAGCCCCAAAACCCCAAACCCCAAGTCTGAAATTCATTTGTCGCCGCTTTTCGCGTTTCACTGCAGTTTTTTTCCCCCAAAGAGCACTTGCCAGCTTGCTGGCGCGTTGCGAGGCTCTGCCAGAGAGTTAAAAAAAATAAAATAAACAAATAGCACATAAATACAAGTGTAAATATAAATATAAATATAAATACTAATGCAGGTGTGAGCTGGGAGGTACACAGGTGCTGATGTCGATGAATGTGTGGCACCTGAGCACCGCACAAAAATGATGCAATATTTTGTATTTAAGAGAAATTATATGAGTGACACACACATGATTTGTTGTGACAATCTCAAGAGAGATTCCTTCAGCTAAAGTCTATCCCATAGAACCATAAATAACTCTCTTATTTTATTAATATAATTCTTGTTTTTTTTTTTCTGTGTATTATAATATATGTAAAACCATATGTGCTGCCAGCTGAGTGCCTGGGAAAGTGTGTGTGTTTGTGTTTGCTTGTGCTCCTTGTACTTGTACTTTTCAATGGGCTCCCTCAGTCGCCCATAGTGCATGGCATTTAAAACATTTTCACCTGCCCACCGCCCACCACCCACCACAATGCGGTCTTTGATTTTCCGCCCACGGAAAAGTACAAGCCAACCTGTTCCTGACAGCTGTCCTGGGACATTTTGCAAGCATGTATGTCAATTTCGAGACAAGGTTCAGCCATAAACTGAAAGTTGCACTAAACTGCAACATAATAGCCAACAAACTATGGGATTTAAGCCACACTAAGCTGCTGTTTTCAAACAGTTTAAACTAACTCAGTCTTATCTCTTTTTACTTTATGATTTATTTATAGGTAAATGGAACAGAAATAATTATATTTTGCTGTACATAGAGGTCAGGAATTCACAGCTCATATGGAATTCCATTACCATTTTTCGGTGGTTGTTGGATTTAAAGCAACTGCATTGAGAGAATTCACTGTGGGGAACACCCTTAATTAGCACACAAATACACACACGCAAGTGTGTTCCTTGGCTCTCGTCCTTTATTCCTTTTTATTATATTTTATTTTAAAGTTTGTTCTGTTTTTGTTGTATTTTTTGTTCTATTTTTTCGCGTTCTGCGTACCACCTACCACGTACAAGGGTACAACGGGGCGTAAAGTGGCCAACAAGTCGTTAAACATGGCCAGTTCAACCCCCTTTTCAGGGGGGGCGCCATTTCTTTACCCCTTTCCATGGTTGAATGTAGAACTCAAACTAAAGTTGGCTTTTACAGAGGGCGAGGCAACTCCTGCTTGATAGGATAAAAGGAGGTAAACTGCAGTAGTATTCGACCGAGGAATACCCGGTCACTGGCTCTCTCAAAAACCATTGCATACTTACTGGCAACATGCAGGCAAAGAAATCGATGCTAGTTTCCCCACTGATCCTGAAACCAAAGTCTAACTAATCTGGTTCTTGAGATAAATAAGGATGCTGCATACCCTTGGACTCAGTCGAGTACCGATTGTAGGGAGGAAACAAAGCCAAGGCTTGCATATAGCAACAGAAACAATGTCCAGGAGAAGATGCTGCAGATATACATACATATTAGTGCCCTCCAGTCTGGAGGCTAGAGATAGAGGAAAGGCAGGAGTAAGAAAAGTTTTAGTCCCGAGGAAGGAAGAAGGCGCCTGTGCGTATGAACTGACAGACTTTAAAAGGTATTAACATATAATATTTAAGAGCCTTTTTGCCAAAACACAAACACACAAATAATTCAAGTATACTTTGCTGGTTGAATTTTATTTAGACGTCTTTTTTCAAGCCTTTTAGAATGCCTTTTTTTTCAAGATTTGACCAATTAAGAACATTTTAAACTGTGTAGAGGGATTAAGAGTAGTTTACTTATGAAATCAAGCCACTATAATAACTAAGCGACTGTCCTGCGACACAATCCAATTTAGTTTGCAAAAGCCTCTTTCAATTTTCGTTGTCCTTTGTCCTGTGTCCTTTGTTGTTTATTTTTCGGGGGCTTCTTTTTGGCAGTGCTATTTTGTGGGTTAAGTAATTCCCGATCTGCAATTATCCTGTTTCTCGTTTGGCAGCTGGCAAAGGCCGAGTGGCCCTCGTCCTGTAATTTGCCCTCCTCATGCCGCAGTGCAATTGAATTTGAAATTAAAATTTCAATTTGAATCTCAATTTTCGCTTTCTATTTCGTTGGTAATTTGAATTCAATTTCGAAGGAGGCTCAAATCGATTAACCTGCAACGATCGATTGGCAGCTTCTCCTCCATCCATCAATCAATCAATCAGCCGTTTCCAAGCTCTCTTTCGGCTATTAAACTATTCTTTTTTTTGTTCCCCTTTGGGGGGCGACCTTTTATGCAATTTCGCTGGGTGGCATTGGGCGGCGTCTTAATTAATGCACAGTTGCCCATTGACATTTCATAATTGATGTGTCAGGGGATGGCCGAAGGTTGCATAAGAATGCAGCAGTGAAGAAATAGGTTAAAGGGGAGCACTTGTAAAGGAATTAAGAATGATATAGTTTTGATCAACTTTTCCATCTTATTTTTACAAAGATGATCCGTTTGATGGAAGTGTGTCTCTAGAACTTTTGGAAACTCGTATAAATCTATAATTATTGTTATTATTAAAAGAACAGACAGTTTAGAGTTTATTTTCCTTTTTCTTTTCTTCGTTGTTTTCCCAAAATATGTAGTTGGGAATTACAAGGAACCTATCTTTCTTTATACCCTTACAGAGTATTTTAGTTTTGGTCAGAAGCTTAAAACTAAGTCAAGGAGTCATTTCCGACCCCATAGATCATATATATTCTTGATCAGCACAAAAATCCGCGTCGATCTAGGTATGTCCCGCAACAATTTAATTTTTTCCAATTTTTCATAATTTTATAAGGGGTTACATCGTTAAAATTGATAAAAATTCCAAATTTTTAACATTTTTTATTGAGTATGCAGATTTGTTAATCTTGCAAAAACTAACATAGGACTGCTTTCCGAATTAAAATTAATGCCGTTTTGGCTGAGTTATGAATTATTTAAGATTTGGTTTGTCTAAAAAATTGTCATTAAAAATTATTGTTAAAAATTGGCTCAAAAAATGGTATTAGACCTTTAGTCAGAAGCTTCTAACTCGCGAAGGAGTCATTTCCGACCCCATAGATCATATATATTCTTGATCAGCACAAAAATCCGAGTCAATCTAGATATGTCCCGCAAAAATTTAATTTTTTCCAATTTTTCATAATTTTACAAGGGGTTACATCGTTAAAATTTCGAAAGATTGATAAAAATGTCAAATTTTTAACATTTTTTATTGAGTATGCAGATTTGTTAATCTTGTTAAAACTAACATAGGACTGCTTTCCGAATTAAAATAAATGCTTTTTTGGCTGAGTTATGAATTATTTAAGATTTGGTTTGTCATTAAAATTGTCATTAAAAATTATTGATAAATATTAGCCCAAAAAATGGTATTAGACCTTTAGTCAGAAGCTTCTAACTCGCGAAGGAGTCATTTCCGACCCCATAAATCATATATATTCTTGATCAGCACAAAAATCCGAGTCGATCTAGGTATGTCCCGCAAAAATTTAATTTTTTTAAATTTTTCATAATTTTCTAAGGCGTTGCATCGTTAAAATTTCGAAAGATTGATAAAAATGTCAAATTTTTAACATTTTTTATTAAGTATGCAGATTTGTTAATCTTGTAAAAACAAACATAGGACTGCTTTCCGAATTGAAATATATTTTTTTTGGTTGAGTTATGATATATTTTCACTGCAAGGGTATACAAACTTTGGCTTCTTTTCTTGATTATGTTTTTCAATTGAAAACTTAAGCAAAACATTAATCCGTTGATTGTCCTGCAATCGGTGTGATTGGTTTACTTCGGTTTATGTCTCCGATCCGATCGAGATATATCCTGGCACTTGATTGTTGTTGGCCCGACGTTGCTCGTTCGTTAGCGTTTTATGGCTTATTTATTTATGGTTTGCCCAATAAACATTGAGGACACTCGGCAGACACGCACTCATATGCCAGCCAGCCGATATGACCCACTCTGCTATGTGTGTGTGTGTGTGTGCCGCACTGCATAAATCCTTTTGGGCCCTATTCCCTTGCTGGTCTTGGCCTCCTCCTCATCCTCCTCCATCTCCTCCTTCTGTTGCTGGCCAAGCTCTAATGTGCGTCCTCGTTCCGGCTGCCAGACTGCCAGTCCAGTCCAGGCCGGCCCCCCAGTGGGGTGCCTCGTTTAATTGGCCAACTGACTGCCGGCCAAAAGTCGGACCGACCGACTGACTGACTGACTGACTGACTGGGGGACTGCGAATGGAGCAGAAGGACATGTTAGCCATTTGGCAACTGACAAATGCCGCACGAAAACGCCGACTTTATTGAATTTGCTCTTTTGGCCGGCAAACTGGAACTTGATGCAGCAGCAGCAACTGCGACACAATGGCGGATGCGGCTCCTGCGGTTATCGTCCTGACCAAGAGCCAAGAAGAGTAACCGCCGTCGCCGCCCCCGTCATTTTCATTTCCATGTGAATGGGAATGGGAATGGGAATGGGAATGGGCATGGCAATGGGCATTACTCGTGGGCGGAGCGGAAATCGAAATCAAGAGCCTGGTGGCGGTCACCAGATTGCTGCATCTTTAAGAAGACATCACTTGGAGAAATTTATACATTAAACTTTGAGTTCTAAGTGGGCTTAAATATATTAAAACTGTATAGAAACGGTTAGAGATTAAGGGAAAGTAAAGCTGAATTTATAATTTACAAAAATCTTAATATGTAGTATGGGTATAAGTACAACTAGGACTATATTCTCTTCTATATTCTTCAGTTTTAGTAATACTATACTATACTATCCATATTTCCTAGCAAGAGTTATCACACTTATTACCCTAAAATATCTCTCAGTGCTGGCAAGACAACGCCGCTGCTGACATTTAGCTTCACTTGAACAGTTGCCACTGGCTAAGTGCTGCCTCGAAGCAGCAGCGGTGGCACCCCCTTCAGTATCCTTGTTTCCGCTGCTTTCGGACCCCCCGCAGCTCCTGCTCCTGCTCCTAGCTGGTACTTTCCCCTCTTCCCCCTCTTGCTTTTTCTATTTTTCCTATTTTTTGGCCTAATAGATGTGTACAGCGATGTCGGCGGCGGCATTTCAATTTAACTTGCCACGTGTCAAAGCCGCTCGCAATCCAAAGTGACACTCAAAAACCTGGGGGAGGGGGGGCATGGGGCTTTCCTCCTTGCCCAGAAATATTTTAGAGTGAAAGGAAGGGGAACCCCAAAAAGGTACAAAATGTTATCCATAAGTGCAGGCTCTGTGTATGTGTGTGTGTGTGCCTTTTACTTTATGGTTGCTGTGGCTGCCGCATCGATTTACGCCAAAAACTTGCGCCACAATGAGCCCCTGCAGTGCTCCACCCAAGCCTGGCCAAGAGTGAGGGCAAGGAGCAAGGAGCAGGAGCAGGAGCAGGAGCAGGAGCAGGAGCAAGGAGCAGGAGCAGGAGAAGCATAGCAACAACCCATGTACGTTAGGCTAACGCCCAGCAGGTGGCGCCTTAATAGTGTAACAGTAGCAGAAGCAGCAATAACAACAGCAGCCAGAACACCTTTTGCTTTTGGCCTTAATGCCAGCTGACGTGGCCCAGAAGGGGCAACTTAATTAAAGCGTTCTTTAAAGGCGATGATTTTGAATGATTAATCGATAAAAATGTATTTTAAAGGTTGTTAACTTGCAACTGTCATAAGTTAAGTAGAGATTATAACCTAAGAGGTATTTTATCACATTTTATTCATAACATTATCATTATTTTCTACTAGGAATTAATAACTATTTTCTTTCTATGGAATAATAAATTCAAGTGTGACATATTTAAAATATAGATTATTAAACAAGTTATCATATGATATGGTTTAAATAACCTCTATAGTATTTGTTGCTTTAAATAAACTGATTTAGGCAACAATTAAAACTATATATAATCGTATTCTAACTCTACTTCTTTTGCTCTCATTTCAGGTTTGATTACAAAAATCTGAAAGTAGGTTTGCAGCCAATCCCCCCGCTTGGCTTTTGATCCAGATTAATGAGCCCGATGAGCTCTTCTGCACCGACACCAGAAGAACAGAAAACTGTTTTGTAACTTATCCAGCCCGAGTTGGCCATAAAGCGACTAGCGGGACTGCCTGTCCTGTCTCAACTTTAACCCCGGATATGCCGGGTAAGTAGTAAGTAGCCTTTAATGTTTAATGGTCCTGGCATTAAAGATTCATTCAACACGTCCGAGGCATGAGTATTTTGTGATCTCTTCGCCGGCTAAATAGTTTCTTGAGTTTCGCTTAGCTCTTTTATATCCTTTGCAGGATAATATAATTTTAGTTAGGAGCTTCCATTGCAGTGAAGGAGTCATTTCCGCCACTATAAACCATATATATCCTTGATCAGCATCAACAGCTGAGTCGATCTAGACATGTTTGGTGGGAAATACATTTTGTTTAATTTTTTCAAAATTTTATAAGGGTTTACCTTGTTAAAATTATGGAAAATTTGATAAAGAAGTGTATTTTTTCACTTTCAAAACTAAATATGCAGATTTGTTAACGTTTTTGTAACTAGCACATAAGTGCTTCCCTAACTGAAATTAATTCATTTTTGGCTTAGTTATGATATGCGAAATACTTTGATTTAGCCAAAAAAAAATCGATTTAATGTAGCATCTTTAAAATTGTTAAAATGCATGAAATTTTTAATTTTTTTTAATACCAAAGTTGGTATCCTAAAAAAAGTCAATACAAAATAGCTTTTCCAAATGAGATTAACGAATTTTTGCAAGGGAAAACACACTTTGGCTTTCCGAAAATAGTTTTCCTTTTTGTTAGTACTATTTCTAGTTTGTAGTTGTTTGAGAAATTGAGAAAAAGCTGTGGGAAGTCTGGTTATATCCTTGGGACCTTTCTTTGCCTGTGCTAATCGTTAAATTTTAATAATGTAAATGTGTGTCCTAAATCCCGTACTCCGCCTCACCGCTTTACGGCGATGTGCGTGTGCTATTCCCCAAAAACAAAACAAAAAAAAGGACAACAAATATAAAAAACTGCCAACAGCTGGCTCTTTGACCTTGAAATTCGTAACTCGATATAACCGAAATGCCCCAAAAAAAGAAAAGCACAAGCTCTCCGCTTTTGTTGTCCTTTGCTTAGGCTACGACGCCATTTCGGGCCGCAGGATTGGGGCATGAACAGGACGATGGCCGGGCGGGGAGCGGGATGAGGACAACAGCCATAAAACGCAATTGCTCCGAGTGCGTGAGAAGGGAGCCTGGGAGTCCTGGAGAAGTTGCCCCCGAAAGGAAATGAAATATTAATAACAATGAAAGCAACAAGAGCGGCAGAGGAAATCAAGATACCACGACGTCTCTCTGCCCCTCTCGGACTCGTCATAAAAATAACTGAAAGCGGATATCGACGGTGGTATAGGAACAACAATATGGGGGGTGGTGACTTCGACCTTGAGCACTTGGGTCTGCGGTCGTAAGTGGCTCCGTAAATAGCCGGCGGAGCTGCGGAGTGGAGTCCCGAGGCTAATTAGTGACTGGACATATATTTAAAGACAGAGTCATTCTCCAGAGGAGGAGGAGGAGGAGGAACATGGGGAAAAACAATGGTTTTTAAGTGTCCTAATTGATGGTTTTTAGTGTCACTATTTTCTCATCATTAGAATAATGCTGTCCAAGTACACAATTTATTATTCATTTGCCATCAATTGGGTCAATCTTGGGACAGCTTGGATCAATGCCTCGATTGTGGTTTTCCATATGAATAATGGTTTTTCCTTTCCTTGTTTTTGTTTGCTGATTTTTATCCCATTTAATGTTTTAAGAAGCTTTTTCCATAGAGACTTCTTTAATCCCTACTTAGCTCCAATCGATTATTTCAATATTGTTTTGTATTACTTTAATATATTATTTCTATACATAATTTTATTTTATAAGAATTCTATTCAAATTGATCCCTTTAAATTAATGCAAAAATCTTCATAGCACCCACTTTTTTTGATCGATAATTAACCTATCGATTATTTCGATAAGTGTTTCCATTTTATGCTTTTGCTGTTGGCTAACAGTAATGCCTGTTTTGAAGCACTTAGACAAGTGGGTCACAATATTGATTGCCAGAAAGTTAGTTGGCTGACTTCAGCTGCTACCCCTTTTACGACTTTTGGGGCCTCCCCTCACTTCAGGCCATATGCATGGAAGTTATGGCAAGGATTAAGGGTATTCCCCTCTTTGGTGCCAGAACTTCGAATGTCGCAATTTCTGAGCTTCAATCTGGGGAATTAGTGGCGACGCAGCTCCACCTCTTCGCCATCTCCTCCTCGTCGTTCTTCTCCTCCGGGGACGCTTGAGGCTGTCATCTTCTGCCGGCGTTCTTAATTAATGCGCCAAGGAGCAGAGCAGCCAAGGAGCAAAGGAGCAGAGCAGGCGATGAGCAGGAGCAGGAGAAGAAGCAGGAGCCATGGCAGGAAAATTGATAATGGTTTGGGTGGAGACTAAGAAGAAATGCTAAAGAAAATCAGGTGGCACTTTGAACTTCTCGTGAGCAACGGACAACGGACAGCGGACAGCGGACAGCGGACAACTGACAGCGAACAGCGACGCATGCCACTTGCAACTTCCGCTTCCGTTTCCGGAAGATGGCGGCGCGGCGCAAAGCCAAAGGCGCAGAGAGAAAGAGAAAAAAATCGATGCGAAAACGATCCGAAATTGCCGCAGACCACGGTTACGGTTACGGTTACGGTTCGGAGTCCGCCTGACATTTTTGCCGGAGCCCGGCTGTTGAAATTTATTAGGATTACACCGCAAACAGGCCTGAAAACAAGCAAGGACACGACAAATAGAAACCAACTGCCAAGAAAAAAAAAAATGAGACAAAGCGAAACGAACCGAGAAACGCAAAAACCTAACCGCAAAAAAAAACCAAAAATAAACAACAAATAAAAAGGGGTGAAATTAATCTAATACTCGACCATTAACCTTATAAAAATAAATTGTTTGTGAAACTAAATAGAGTGAAAAGTTTAAATTTAAATGAACATTTGTTTGTTCGTTTTATTTTCTAACCAAAAATCAAAATGTTTTCTAATTTCAAGTCTTTCTTTAATTGCTTAATAGCTCTAAAGGACCTGTTTTAGCTGTTGTTTTTCTAAAAAGTATTCCATTTTTCCTAAAGCTAATGAAAATCATTTTTGGAGCTCCCAGAAATACCTTTTTGATTTCCATTTTCCCAAACAAGCTGGCCACTTTTCTGGGGTTAAATGTGCTGGCGTTGCATTTCCAATTTCTTGGCCTACAGTCGCCCTTCTTTTTTTCTTTGCTGCTTTGCTCCTTTCTCGTCCTTTGGCGCGGAGTCATTTCTTCTAATTAATATAACACAATTTATTGTGCCACCGCCACCCTGCTGCCCACCTGGGCACCACCCAGCCAGGTGGCTCCTCCGCAAAATGCCAAGCGGAAATGAGCGATGTGCGAGGAGAACAGCCGCTTGAGTATCGTTGTAATTAAAAAGCTCCAGAAAATATTTAATACAATTATAATGAGCGTAATTAGAAGGGGGGGAGGATAGGGAGGAGAGGTTATATGCTATAAAGGGAATACTGTGCTATACAATATATACTATGTATATTATGCCATAAGTAACGTCACAAACATTTTGAATTTCGTTTTTCTCTCCCAAAATACTTATGGTAGTTCTTGCATTATATATATATTTTTTTAGGGGGGATTGTAAGTAAGGTGTGCACGCGATGCAGCTGCCTCCTGGCTTTAGGCTCACCTTTATTTTTCGCCTCGTATTTATTACATTTCAATATTTTTGGCATGCTTTTTCTCATGGCCCCCACTTTTCATACCTCTCGGGGGTTCGGTAGGTCTTGGCCTGTGTGTCGTGTCGCAATAAAACTTTTTAAAAGCGGTGACTGTAGACTAAGGGGAAGGGAAAGGAGGGAGCAGGAGCAGGAGCAGGATAACGTGGCAGGACACAGAGAAGAGGAGTATCATATCGTATATCGATTAAATATCCTGGGCTCTTAATGCCTAGCTACTCGAGATCAATTTGTGGGTTTTATGGTCTTACTTTATAGTTGAAATAGAGTTGGAGATCCTTAAATGGGTTAAGTAGGATGTTTTATTTTATTTATAGTGAATTTTATAAGAACATTCTGAAGAAACAAGTTCGGGATGTTTAATGTTAAAAGAATTTTAACTTTTAAGGTATTTCTATATTTATACCGTTTCAAGGTATTTTCATTTTAGTCAGAAGCTTGTAAAGCTTCAAGGAGCCATTTCCGACCCCATAGATCATATATATTCTTGATCAGCACAAAAATCCGCGTCGATCTAGGTATGTTCCGCGAAAATTTAATTTTTTCCAATTTTTCATAATTTTATAAGGGGTTAAAAATTAAAAATTGATAAAAATGTCAAATTTTTAACATTTTTTATTGAGTATGCAGATTTGTTAATCTTGTAAAAATTAACATAGGACTGCTTTCCGAATTAAAATTAGTGCTTTTTTGGCTGAGTTCTGAATTATTTAAGTTTTGATTTGTCTAAAAAATTTGCATTAAAAATTATTGTTAAATATTGACTCAAAAAATGGTATTAGACCTTTAGTCAGAAGCTTCTAACTCGCGAAGGAGTCATTTCCGACCCCATAGATCATATATATTCTTGATCAGCACAAAAATCTGAGTCGATCTAGGTATGTCCCGCAAAAATGTAATTTTTTACAATTTTTCATAATTTTATAAGGGGTTACATCGTTAAAATTTCGAAAGATTAATAAAAAAGTCAAATTTTTAACATTTTTTATTGAGTATGCAGATTTGTTAATCTTGTAAAAACTAACATAGGACTGCTTTCCGAATTAAAATTAATGCTTTTTTGGCTGAGTTATGAATTATTTAAGATTTGGTTTGTCTAAAAAATTTTCATTAAAAATTATTGTAAAATATTGACTCAAAAAATGGTATTAGACCTTTAGTCAGAAGCTTCTAACTCGCGAAGGAGTCATTTCCGACCCCATAGATCATATATATTCTTGATCAGCACAAAAATCCGCGTCGATCTAGGTTTGTCTCGCAAAAATTTAATTTTTTACAATTTTTCATAATTGTATAAGGGGTTAAAAATTAAAAATTGATAAAAATGTCACATTTTTAACATTTTTTATTGAGTATGCAGATTTGTTAATCTTGCAAAAACTAACATAGGACTGCTTTCCGAATTAAAATTACGGCTTTTTTGGCTGAGTTATGAATTATTTAAGATTTGGTTTGTCTAAAAAATGTGCATATAAAAATATAGTTAATATTGATTAAAAAATGGTATTGCACCTTCAGTCAGAAGCTATAATATTGTTCTTGATAAGTCCGATTTTTATATAAAGAAATATAAATATAAGTTGCCACACGACGTATACGTGATTTTTCTTCAACCAAATATTACGTATACGTACTGTGTTCAATGCAAGTGTTTATTATGTATGACATGTACGCTTCTTTTAGGTTCCACTCTTTATATTAGTTATATAGCACTCAAATTTATATGTTTTAAGTACACTCTAGTATTTGTTTCCAGTGCATTTTTGCTGTAAAGGCATTTCTGGTGGTCCTGCAACCGGCGCCGTTGAGTATGCAACGCCGGCTGTGTTCGTGTTAAGTTATAATTAAATGAAATCCAGCGCGGAATTCAAATTCAAATTTCGAATTTTGGCCTGCTCTTGTTTTTCTGTTTCTGTTTTTCGCTTCTGTTGCTTGTTGTTTTCCCCTCTTTTTCACTGTTTTCCCGTTTTCCTTCACTGTGGATTTTTTTTCCACCGTTTTCTTTTCTTTTTATTTTATTTTTCACTCGCTATATGGCGTAGTGGAAATTTAGGCCTTTGATTGGATTAAACTGGGCGTGGTCTTCTCCACCGCCCTCCTTTTTTTTTCTTTTTTGTGTGCCTCCCCGGAGTTGTCCTCCCCTCCCCCCGGCTCCACCGTTGTCGCTGTGTTGTTACGTGTCTGCCGGGTTGCGTCTTCGTCTCCCAACACCGTCTCGGAGCAACAGCAACAGCAACAGACGAGTCGAAATCCAAAGAATTTCGCTGGCAGAAAAGTTTTCTGTTTGCTCCCCCTCTCCGTCGTCACTAAACTTGGCTCCAAAGCGACCGCAACCAAAACAGAATTGCCTCGTTAAGCGCGGATTGAGTTGCACAAATGTATATATATATATATCGTATATATCTTACATATATTGTGTACATATAGGAACATGTGTAACGAAATGCCATGGCAGGCAATCAATATTTCGAAGGGGTTCTATTTCAGTTACATTTTATGGCTTAAAATAAGGTCTACGTATTATTTCAAGAGTTTCTTGGAGAAGAGTTAACGTGGCGTATACTTAATGTATGAATATTCACATTACGTATACGACATGTTAGCCCTTTTTATGAAGAGTTATATTTAGATAAAGTTTTAAATAGATTAAAAAGAATTTAGAACTCGTTTTCTTAAGCTTCTGGGGTATATTTAAAACTAGATTACTAAACTTTCTGTCTTTTCAAAAAGCATATAAAACTAGTTTTTGTTGAAATTGAATCCAAAACATTCCACTTCTTATCTTCATGATAATGATGATGATAATATACTCTGATACAAGGAATACACTTATTCCCTAATTCCTGGAAAAGCAAAGTTCTGCTGAGCTCACGTCCTACTTTCTGTTTTATTGAATTTGAATGGGTAATAGGTTACTCAGCCATTCGGCTATACATCAGAGGATTTATGTAAAAGCCAAAAAACTTTCCTCCCAAAGTATAAAGTAATTTATATATGTATTCATTTCCGCCAAACTTATCCCAATAGCCAATCTATGTATATAGCCCTAGCCGCATTTGCATTTCCCGACGGCATCAGACGCTTTATGCTTTTCCGACCGGCGGCGTCTGAGTTACGTCCCTGCCTTTCGACCCCCCTTCGTGAGGCGGGTTTTCTTCTCCGTCGTCTCTATGGCTGGTGCTCATGGGCAATCAGCTGTTCGGCTGCGGCTCGGCTTTGCCGTTAGCAGCTGTCGGCTCCTGCGCCTGCGTTGTTGGAAGCCCGGCGGCGGCTCTGTCACATGTTTTGCTCGCCGAACGAGCCGGACAGGCTCGAACATGCACACACGAACGCCAACGCAACGGTCCTTCCAGTGTGCCAAAAAAGAGCAAAGAAAGAGGAAGACAACGAAAAACGAAGCCGAAGCTGAAGCCGAAGGGAAAAGACGAAGCAGAGCCGCAGTGTGTTAGTGTGTTTGCAATGAGAATGGAACGGAATGGAATGGAGTGGCAGCGCTAATGGGAACGACGGCCATACCAGAGGGCCCACAGTTAGCGACAGCGTCGGAAGCAGACTCGAAACGAAACCAGAAGCCAGGCAACAGCAGAATCCACACACAAAATCCCAGAAAAACCGAGAAAAGCCAAGGCAAGGCAGGGAAAATAAAGGAAGGGAGAGCAACGGAGAAGCAGGCTGGCAAGAGCAAGTGGAGCCGTGCTACTAAATGCTAAATGCCAGCGCTCGGACCAGCGGCAATCAATCAATTAGGCCCGCGAGCCTCGTACTCCTTGAGAGCCACAACAAAGCAGCAGCAGGAGCAGGCCGTAGAGGAGAGACCAGAGACACAAGTCGAGAAAGAAACAGAGCAAGAGCAAAAGCAAAAGCAAGAGCAAGAGCAAGAGACAGAGACAGAGACAGAGAGGCACAGTGACAGCAGTTAAAAATCAATATCCGTCTAAAGTTTATTCAGTTTCGGAGACATTAAAACTCTGAAGCCTGAAGAAGTTGCCAGCAACAACCGGGAATAACAAATAACAAAGATACAAGCTGAATTTGCCGTAAAAACAAATACAATAAATCAACAAAAACAAAATATAAATATAGAAAAGAAAAAAAACATTAATCGAGTTAATAAATTAATTAAAGCTTTTTGCCAATATCGCGTCCGCTTTGTGCTAATTCGAAATTAATCAAGTGTCCATTTTGTGCTAAGCTTTAAAACCAAATTGATAAAGTTTTAATCAAGAGAACTACTAAGAACTACTTGCTCCATCCATATAAAACGCCAAAGTCAGAGCCAGAGCCACTCCCACAATTAACAATATTAATAATATTCACCAGTGACACCAGTGTTAGCTAGCTCCAAATGAAAGCATAGGTGAGTGTTGAATATCATTAAGGAATTAGCATTAAGATCGGCATGCTGCTGCATGTTGCATCTCTGCATTCCTATACCCAATCATACCATTGCCCAGGCTGTTTCAAATCCAACGGTCGGCTGCTTTCCCGCTCAGCTGAGCGTTACACAAGCACAGCGGCTACATGCACAGACAAGCGCATACTCGCACACCAGTCAGCTGTTTATCCTTCGTTGCCCATCCTTCGTGTGTCGTTTGCCAACCGAAGTGCAGCCGGCAAGCAGCCGAAGTCATCGGCAAAGGCAAAATCGATATCTCACTCCGCCGCTGGCAGCTGTTCGCAGTACGGACTTCTGGCCGGTGTGTGTGTATATGTGTGTGTGTGCAAAATCAGATGGTCGTTTTTGGGGAAAGGCATCCTTCCAGTTCTCATTCCATTCCAATGCAGCAAAGCCCACGGGGGATCACAGAAAGATGAGACTTAAAATGGTATTCTATATTGAATGACTACTTCCAGTTTTACTTGGATTTATGGATATTATTATTCATTGATTTCCATTTAAAACTAACTCATTAAGAGATATAAACTTCATTTCCTTGCTCCTTTTAAAGAGCTTCCTTTAGGCCACCCCCACCCTCCAACCATTCATGGCTGATCCTCGGGAAACTGGAAATTGCGTAATTTCATTAGCGTTAAGCCGACTTCCAGTCATTTTGCTGGATGGATGCCGGCTTTCCCGACTAGACTAGCCACCACACAGTCTGGTTCTCTCGAACCCGAAGTCCGAACCCACATTCAGTCGCTGTTCTCCGAGTGTCTTGTGCAGTTGATTAGCCGCTAGCAGCCGGCGCCAACAGCTGACCACGTGCAGGCCAGGCCAAAGTCCAGTGTAAGCAGCCACCTCTTGGTTAGGATTCCACTTGGAAGGAGTGAAAAAAAATCGACAATGACTGGACATAGCTCGAAAGGAGACTAGGAGCAGGCTGGGGGTCATAGCAGCGATGCCGGTGCCAGTGCCGGTGCCGGTACGAAATGAAACGAAACCAAAACCGAAGCCAAGTCGGTTAACTGGAAGCGGCGAATCAGCGAATCCTTACCCGAAAACCGAAACCGAGTCCGGCGAATTGCTAATCGGGCGCCACGAAGCCTTAGCCCGGCCTGCAGCGAAAGGCATCCGAAGAAAATGGGGACGAAGTGTCGATTACCCTGGAATTTTTGTGGGAAGAACATTTTGAGGGAGAGAAATGGAGTGTTATTGTTGTTTTAAAGTGTTGAATTTCTAGTGTTGAGCTAAGAATTTGCAAGTGGCTTTTTAGTGCTTAGTAAAAATTATGAAGAGGTAGCTAGTCTTCTTGAAAAATACCTGAAACAGGAGAGAAAATATTATAGATATATTTAGATATTTAAATGATGTATATATTATCTTTATCTAAGGGAATATTATAGTTTTACAGACTAAAACTAGATACTTTGAGAAATGTATAGAAATATGAAACAGAAACACCCCTGGTCACACAGGGTATGTGCACAGGATATAAAGGACTACAGCTGAGTAGCAAGAAAGAGAGAGAGAGAGAGTAATAGAGAAAGGGAGAAGGAGAGAGAGCGAGCCTGCGCCCAGCTGGAAGTTCCAACCGCAGCGGCACAAAAAAAAACCCCATATATATATAAAATAAAATACAAAAAAAAGTTAGAAACAAAAAGAAAAACTGTAGGAGTTGCCGACAGCCGACTGGCGTCGCTGCACTGCCTCTGCTTCTGCCTCTGCCTCCGGCTCGGTGGCGCTCCACTCGCTTCGTGGTGCGCGATGGCTCGAGCAGAGAATCAGTCGTCGTCGAGCTTTCACACCGTTTGCAGCGAGCGCAGCGCAGCCGAGCAGAGCACACCGCCAGGGATCCAGATCCACAGAGCCACAGCCAGAGGCACAGGCACACACACACTCACTCACACACGCACACAACGGCCCAGAAGCAACTCCAAATTGCAAACTGCAAACTCCAACTCCACGTCCAAGTCCAAGTCCTGCTCCAAGTCCAAGTCGAGGTCCAACTCCAGAGAGAGAGAAAGGGAGAGAGTGAGAGTGAGAGGCAACGTCGAGGGGCTGGAGCTAGAGAAAGAGAGAGCCAAAAGTAAATTGGCAAGCGGCGAAAAAGGAAATCTTTTCCTTTCCTATCCTTCCTTCAACAGCAGCTTAATTCTTCTATATTTTAACTACATTTTTTTTCGGTGTACGATATGGTGTGGTGTCCAATGTGCCGCGTTTATGTGGAACCTTTTTGTTTTAGCCAGTGCCTCCTCGTTGTTTTTTTTTCTGTGGCTTCTTTGCGGTGATATCATATAACCACGGTGGTGGCGGTGGCTCAGACACAAACCCCCCCCCAAAAAAAACACGTGCTCCCTGTCCCAGTCTTAGTTCAAAGCCAAGTACCTGTTCCTGTTCCAATCCCTCCTCCCTGAGTGCGTGCCAAGTGTGACCTATTGATTCCACCATTGATTCCACCACTTCCACTTCCACTTCCGTTGCAATTGCACTGCAATTCAAGCCGAAGAAGCACCGCCTTCCTCGGAGGAAGATCTCCAGTAGATCAAAGGAACTGTAGGAACTGCATAGGCCTCCGGCTCTTGTACCGAAATAGCCGTCTCATCCATCATTTCCGCACTACACCCAGCCGATGAGGATGAGGATATATTCCATATATTCCATGTGTGAAATGCCGGCAACTCCTCCTCACTCTCTCTCCTCTCTCTCTCCACTCTGTGTTCAGAAAAAAAGAAGGGAACACTTGCTTGCCGTCCGGTGAATCATCATCACCATCATCATCATCATCATCACCATGGACGGACGGGGGGCACAAGCTTCGTGCCACTACTCCGGCGCAGTGGAGCGCAACGTTTTTGGCCACGGCCACGCGACCAAACTGCAGTTGTTGCCGGGAAATGGAAACGGAGACGGAATCCGGGGGAGAACTTGAAGGATTGCGACCAAAAAGGAGTTGCTTTTTATAGTTTTTTGTTGTTCTTGTTGTTATTTTATGTTTTTGTGTTGTAGTATAGTCGCCTGCAGTCATTACAGGGGGTGAGTCCATGGCGAGGCCTAGGCTGATGACGTCGCCTTCAACGTCGTCGTGGCTTCCAATGGCAAACGTTGCCATGGAGCGAGCACCCTCAACCGGCCGGCGATGACGACATCTTTGCTGTGCTTTGCTATTTTGGGGCGTGTGCATGTCCCTGGCACTGCTGTTTTTCTTCCCACAAAGAGACAGGGAGGACGGGGAAGGAAGAGATATAGTGGGCTAAGGAAGCCTTGATCTCTGAGTTGGCTCGGGGTTCGGCCACCAATTTTGGGATGTCGAGTCTTTGGGTCCTTGTGATCATAAATCATACAAATTGTTTTAGTTTTTCATGAAAACTTTCATAAAAAAGGTTACCAACCGCGATGAAACCTTCCCTATTTTCTTTGCTTTTCATTGGTTAATAGAGTTTTTGATTAGTTTGAGTTTTTAATTATTATTTTTAAAGCAAAAAGAAAATCTTAGCTTTACTTTTAAATTCATCTAAATGTATAATATTTCCACATTTATTCTACCCTGATCTCTGGGTTAACTTGTGGTTCGTTTGCCAATTTTGGTATGCCGGGTCTTCGGGTCCTTCTGATAATTCATCCCAGGAATTATATTAGTTTTATGTAAAATTTGTCAAAAAAGTTTCCAAAAACTGTTTTACCACCTCTGAAACCTAGTTTGCTTTCTTTATCGTTAATAGTTTTAACCGATACATTAATTTTAGACAGAGAAAAGAGCATTTAAACTTCGTTGAAATAAATATTGTGGGAAATTTGTAATTAATTCCACCTTCTAATGCGAATCCTCTGCTGTTTTTGGCCACATGGTCTTGGTCTGGGTCTTGGTCTTGTTCCACATATATGTACATCTGGGAGGCGGCCAAAGTTCAATGCATTTTATATGCGGCACCTCCTGTCCTCAGTCTTCAGTCTCCAACTCCAACTCCAACTCCTTCTCATTCTCCTCCCTCTCCTGTCTGCTCTGGGCGTCTTTTTATAGCCGGCTCCTCCGGCTGGCTACCTCGCCCGGATGAAATGGCTGTCTGGGAAATGAAGGGATACAAGAGGGCCGAATGGGAAGAACAACTCATAAAATAGGGCTCTGACTATCTGTCTATATATCCCCCCTGATATCTTGCTAATATATATTTTCCTTATATTATCAACTAACTCATCGGATTTTCTGTGCTTTTCTCTCCTTGTTCCTTGCAGATATCCGACGATAAATATATATTGTATATGACAAGTGTCGCCCCGGCGGAGAAAGCTAAAGTTATAAAGCAAAAATAATTAATAAACGAAGAAGAACACTTGAGGGAAAACCGAGAGAAAACGAATTTTGAAAAACCAAAATTATCGATAAACCAATTAAAAGAGAAAAACCAAAGCGAAAGACAAAAGAAAAACCAAACTAAAGCTAGTCCAAATCTTCACTAATAAATATATATATATACTATATATACTATATATATTTAACAAAATAAAACTTCAGAGAACACGCCAATAAATAAAACAAAAAACTTACTCTCCAAGCCTGAAAAAACCAAATAAAAGAGATTTTCCATCAAAAAACAAACGCAAAAAATACCAAATACCAAACACAGCTTCAAAGTGTGCACAATAACAGCCTAAAAAACAAAAACAATACAAAATAAAAACCAAAAAAAGACAGCAACAAAATCAAGACAAATTATTATTAAACAAAAGCAAAAATAAAACGTAAAAAGTTAAAAAGCGAAAACGAAACACGAAAACCAATTAAGCGAGCAAAAAGTCGAAGCAAAGCGAAAAACCAAAGAAACTGCGCCAAAGTCACGGCCAGTAAACAAAGCAAACACACACTCGGCACACACACAAGACACACACACACACAACCAACAAAAGAAAAGTGAAGTGAAGCAACGCAGATTTTCCCAGAAAATTCTGCGTGCGCAAAAAAATAACTAAAGAAAAAGAACTTACCAGGCAGCAGCAAAAAGTGCAATTCCCCATTTGTTTATTTTTTTCAAGTGCAAACAACTAGTTCTTTTTTTTCTCTGTGTGACTTAAAAACCACAAACAACAAAGAACAACAACAGCGACTAAGACAACACCAACTGTGATGGGAGATCAGCCAAAGGCAACGACAACCACAACTGGAGCAGGAGCAGGGGCAGGAGCAGGAGCAGGAGCAGGGGTAGCCGGAGGAGCAGCAGGATCAGGCGAAGCCATTATGGCCGCCACCACCAACCAGGAAATCCTCCCCAATGGGGCTGGAAATCCACCGCCTCCCTCCCAGCAGGAGGACCAAGAGCAGCCCGGCGGACACGCCGAGCAGGCGGAGCTCGATGATGCCGCCACCGATGCGGGGGCCAGCTCGCTGCCACCCTCGGAGATTGGCGGACGGGCGCCCCTGGATACGGCCTGCTCGGATGCGGATGGCGGTGGCGCTGCCTCCAGCCTGGCCGGCGGAATTGTGGGTCCACCCAGCCCCCTAACCGGCTGCTACCTGCTCATCGTCCTGGGCGAGCCGCATTCGGAGGAGCACAAGGACAACATCTTGCAGCATCTGCTCAAGGGTGAGTTTGAAAGCAAAAACTCTCTTTAATATTTATAAAACTATATTTTTGTTGGGTTAAAAACAAGATTAGAAACATATACGTATACGTTATATATTTGTGAGGCTTTCAAAGAGTTTATTAAATATTTTAAATTAGAAAGAGGTTTTACATTAAGAGACATTTAATTAAAAATTTAAAATTGAAGGAAGATCTTTATACCCTTTCAGGGTATTATTATTTTAGTCAGAAGCTTCTAACCCGCGAAGGAGTCATTTCCGACCCCATAGATCATATATATTCTTGATCAGCACAAAAATCCGCGTCGATCTAGGTATGTCCCGCAAAAATTTAATTTTTTACAATTTTTCATAATTTTACAAGGGGTTACATCGTTAAAATTGATAAAAATGTCAAATTTTTAACATTTTTTATTGAGTATGCAGATTTATTAACCTAGTAAAAACTAACATAGGACTGCTTTCCGAACTAAAATTAAAGATGTTTTAGGTAAGTTATGAGTATTTTAAATATTGATTTGTCGAAGAAATTCTCATGCAAAAATATTGATATATATCGATTCAAAGCTTAGTTCTGATCTATTTTAGATTTGATCCTATAATTCAATTGACTTAAAAGTTTCCTTATTGGCATATGTATATTATCCACCTTTTCACTAAGAACATAACATGGCTTAAAAATTACAATAAGAAACTGCATCTATTGCCTTTTCTTTGTGAAATTAACCAAAGCAGCTTTAATGCGCATTCAAACTGAATTAATTAAGTCCCAAGTTGAATGAACATTTCTGCATAAATGTGAGTGATATTCAAATGGCTAATTATTCATCTTCAAATCTGGAAAAGTATCTGCAAATGAACATTTGAATGGGAATGCCAGGCTAGAAAGTCTTTTGGGGGGCATGCAAATGATTGAACGATTGAATGCTCTCGTGGTGGTCAGGCCTCAGCGATTGCCGTCGCGTGTCCAGTCCAATCCACGCCAGTCCAGTCCCAATCAAGAGCACCCACTCCAGCTCCAACTCCATCTCTAGCTCCAGTTCCAGCTTCAGTTCCAGCTTCAGCCTCCTCCTCTTTTCACACTTTACTGACTGCCGTCGCCTCGTCTGCTGCTTCTAATTAGCTGGCGTTGGAGATGGAGTTGGAGATTGCACTGGACAGGGGGAAATCCGGAAGGTTGTCCAGGGAATGTATTTTCATGCTCTCATATTTAACTTTTTTTTCTTCTTTTAAAGAGCAGCTTGTGGCTGACACAGTTTCTTTGGTTCTTAATAATAATCAACTCGGAATCGGATTGGATCTGCCAGAACGACTTTAAGTAGAGACCGTTTAATTCAGCTTTTTCCACTCATTAGCATTTGCCAACCAGTTAATGGGTTAACATATTAAATAGTAATTTGCAAATATTTTCTAGCAAATTGGCAATTATGCTAGAAATCGGATTTAAATAATAGGTTACTGCTTTGGGATCTTAGCGGGAAATTAGCCTCTTACGTTTGGTATATGATATATATAGATTACATTAATATTTCCTAATATTTCTATGATTTTGATTTGTAGAAAAACAAATTTATCATATGTTTTTTGCTGTGCTCCCTAAGAGGGTTTAGTAGTAGGGATATATTGCTCCTAGTTATATTTTCAGTGCCCATCCTTGCTTTTTGTAAACTCCCTTGAACGGCGTTAGGGCACTACACTTTTCAATTAACCGGACACAGCTCTCGATAAATCGAATTCCCATTACCTGTGCTCATGGACACGGCCACTCTGGATGCCCATTCCCGATGTCCATGTCCTGTCCTGTCCACCCCCTTCCCCCCCCCCTGGATGGCATGTCCTGGCTACGCTATGCTCTCCTGATAATTCGATTTAAGCAAATTGCGCATGAAAGTATGCAGCGTTTGCATCGGCTCCTCCTTCGCATCGGCTTAATTAAAATTGAAAACACACTCGCAGCCGGGGGACTGCAGGCGCGGATTGTTTGCAATTAATTGTATTAATTATTTTCATGTTGATTGCATTACAAACAACATTAGCATGGCAACAACAACAACAACAAAAGCAGGAGCAGCAGGAGCGACAGACAATGAAAAGGCCATTCAGGCAAAGAAGGGGTCAAAGTTCAGTGGGATTCAGTGGCAGCCAACATCCTGCATCCTATTGTTGCAGATTATTAACAAATATTTGATTTAAGCAGAAAGGCGACCAACCAGAATGCCAAAGGGATGATGCAACAGGATGACAGGCAGGACACTCTGTGCAAACACAACATTCAATGGGATGTCTCTCCGGGAATAGTGCTTACATAGGAACTCCCTTGAAAATCAAGGAAAATTCTAGCAAATAAGGTGCAGAATAGGTTTACTTATTAATTGAAAATCTTACTGAAAAGCTTGCCTTGTAAACTCTTGAAAAAAAAAGGATACAGAAGCAGATCTACTTGTAGATCAGCTGCTCTACTCTTTGGAAGTCAATCAAGTTTATTTCCATCTCTTATATCCTGGCATCACTGTTTGCTAGAGTTCCAATTTTAGGATACGGATATGGATTACGGAATGCCAGGGGCGTGGCATAATTGCCGGACTCGTGGAAAGGGTGTGCACACTCTCCACCGTCCGGAAATTACTAAAACTCGACCGTGCGGACTGAAAATTAGTCGTCGCCGGTCGACAATGACAGAGGCAGTCGGGGATTACCACCTGGAGGAAGAGGGGGAAGCAGGCAGGTTTGGGTGCAGCAGGCAAAAAAAAAAAGAAAACAAAAAAAAAAACAAAAGTGGCAACAAAAATTTGCAATGTTTGCTCAGTTCCGTCGGTTTACACTAAACAAACAGAGATAGAGAGGCAGGACGAGAGGCAGGAAGGACGGAAGGAGAACAAACTGCGACGGCCTCCTTTTTTAATTGATTTTGGTAAACGTGGAAAAAGAAAAGCACAGTGCCTGCCACGGAAAAACAGACAAACAGAGTCGGGAAACGATAAATGAGCCGGGCAACAAATAAGGGGGAAAAATATATATATACAGTATAAAGAGTTACAGAAGAGAGCAATACATTACAACAGAAGGCGCAAAAGGTCAATGGTTTAAGGTTTTTAATTAAAATTTAAATATTAAAAATTATAATGAGTGTTAACAAAATATTGAATATAAAATATAGATCTCAGAATTAGCTTTTGGTTACCAAGAATTATTATTGGAAGCCTTTAAAGTCACAAATCGGATTCATTTATATTTAGAAACCTCAAGAAAACAAATTAGTTTCTAATTTAAAATAGTTTTATAATTATGAAAGTAATTTTTCATTTTCAATTATAAATCTATTAATTATTATATTACTTTAATAACCCTACTTTCCATTTGTTCTTTTGCTTTGCGAATGCAATGTCCTTTTTTTGAAGACCTTCAAGTGAAAACCACTTGGCCACTTTGTGTGCTCCTCCTCATCCACACTTGACTTCCTTTTGGGGGGGAAAGGACGAAGGACTTGCCACTTGATTATGACAATTACCAGGCTCAATTGCAGTCACGCTTCCCGCTCTGCCAAATTTGGTTTCTTCTCCTTTTTTTTTTAATTAACTTAAAAATAAATCAATAAAAAGACGGCAAGAGAGGCGTCGTCCAAGGTCAGGGGAATCACATAACATTATTATGACAACTGTTGTCGAAAAAGAAAAGAATAGTAAAGGGAAGAGAAAAAGAAGAGCAAAGCAAAGCAAAGCAAGCAGAGAAGAGAAAAGAAGAGGAGAAAGCTGAAAGCAAACCGGGCGTGGCCATTATACTATGAAAATACTACGACTTTAGGCCGGAAAATCGATCAAATAAAAGGGGCAGACAGGGCAGAGACATGGCGGCGGCGTGACGAGCTTCGATTTTGTTGATATTTTTAGACCCTTTCCGAACCGGGGGCAACCCCCCAGCAAAGGGGGTAAGGGGTCGCTGTTGTAGTCGGAGAACGTTGTCGTCGTCTCCCATTTTGGAGAACGTTGATTGCGTGACAATGTGCGCGGGATGTGTGACAGCTGGGCAGGACATGGTGCACGATACAGGATGCCAGCACATAAGAGCCTGCCACTACGTGACCGTAGTCCCCCCCGCTCCGGAAAAAAGCCGGACACGTTCACCCGGACACACAAAGTTGCTTTGACAATACAATGACAGCAATTTCGAGCTGCACTTGGTTGCAACAGCAGCAGCAGCAGTAGCAGCAGCAGGGAAGCGACGAAAGAGCCACTAAACCACTCGATGAGGCTCCCGAAAGTCTGTTGCCGGTAAAAGATTTAGTCAGCTAGCCAGGGGAATCCCCTCGATTACGTGGGATTGTCCAGAGAAATGTATAAGTAAAGCAAGTCAGTTTTTGTAACGTTTGCCTTTGAAATTGTGTGAACTTTAAAGAGTCTTGAGCTCAGGAAACTATTAAATATATTTTATAGAATTCATATACAAAGTATACAGAATATTGAAAGAGATTATCTATTAAATATCTGCAATACAATTAATTATATGCCCCCTACGCTTGGGCCCTGAAAAGTATGCTATCTTTAATAGAACAGGCTGCAAGTTGTATTTAAAGATAAGAAAATAGTCCCTAGTTTCGCTTACCTAAATTAGCATAAAAGCATATATAAATCAGCATGCAAATCGAACTGTTTCCTGAGGTCTAACCAATGTTTTTTTTTCTTTGACCAATGCGGCGTATACGCAATAATCAATGAGGCAGCGAAGCAGGCAATGCAGACAGCGGCTTAAAGAGGGGGAATGGTGGGGTTTGCGGTTGGGTGGGTGTGTGTGGTCTATTGCGTCATCAATCAGCACACACACGCACACACGCACACACATGGGGCATCATGCATGTATGTATATATGGGTTGGGGGACATTAAAAATGCTTTTATTGCAAATTAATTGCTTTGAAGTGCATTTAGAGGCCGCTCACACACATCAGGTCTAGACCCCCGAAGACCCTAGACCCTTTCAGCCAGGGGGCACAGATCATGCGACGCACCCGTGGTCAGCTGCAGACCACACCCACTTTCCACCTTTCCACTTTCCACCTGCCCCGTCCGCCCCCCTCGTTTTCATCACCATTTTGGGGCCCAGCTCACGTTACGTTCGTTTCACTTTAATTAGTTTTCGCCAGGTCATTTCAGTTTGAGTTTCAGTTTCAGTTTGAGTTTGAGTTTTGGCCCAGCCTGACCGTGACGAGCGTGTCATTAAATTTGCAATTTAATTTGTCATTATTCTAATGAGGGAATGCAGGGAACAAAGGGCCTAGTTCCGATGTTCAGGCCACCACGCCTGATGCCCAGATTTCAGCAACAATTCAACATTAGTTCAACAATTTATTATCTAAAAGGATAATCTAAAAGGTTTCTCATAAATAATACTTGATTTTATTAAAATTAAAATGACATAAATATTAAAGCTCTTAAGTTGAATAGCCTAAATAGCATAAGGAGTTCAACAATTCTATCATCTAAAAGTTCTACAATGCCAATAGGCAATATGACACTTCCACATTATATATTGATCGAAATATCAATTTATGTGATTTATAGAATAAATGGTCAATTGTTTCATAAATCACAGCATTAAGAGTTTATAACTCAGCCAAAAAAGCTTTAATTTTAATTCAGAAAGCAGCCCTATGTTAGTTTTCACAAGATTAACAAATCTGCATACTCAATAAAAAATGTTGAAAATTTGACATTTTTATACATTTTTTTAACGATGTAACCCCTTATAAAATTATGAAAAATTGTAAAAAATTAAATTTTCGCGGATCATACCTAAATTGACTCGGATTTTTGTGCTGATCAAGAATATATATGATCTATGGGGTCGGAAATGACTCCTTCGGAAGTTAGAAGCTTCTAAATGCAACAAAAAAGCCCTGCAAGGATAAAAAATGATCAACAATTAGAAATTAAAAATGAATAACATTTTGTGCCTCCAATCGATTTAGCTGCAAAACCTATTACGCAATTGTCTTAAATCCTTTGAAATACCATTTAATTATATATTAAAAGCGACACCACACCATCGATTAAGGGAAAAGTTCTTGCATCGTGATTGCTTAGATGACTTTTGGCCTTTCGAGTTCCTACAGTTTGTGAAAGGATTTGGCCGGGACGTGTGCTAATTAGTTGCTAACTGCTTGTTGATGGCCAAAGCCAAAGCCAAAGCCAAAGCCGAAACGTACACCCCGGTCGCAGACCACTTGACCGCAAATTGAAATGTTCAATGCGAAATTCATGAGCCGGAAACGGTCAGGAGCGGCGGAGGAGGTGGAAAGTGTCGCCCCCATGTGTGCCTGTCGTTGTCGGCCACATCACCACCCAGGTCTCCATCCTCCATCCAGCCAGGACACGTTGCCACCCCATTGCTATTCGCATCTGATCCCAAAACACTTTTTGGCTCGAAAGTTTTTTGGCAGCGAGAAAAATACAGAGAAACAGGAAAATAAAACCCATTTCCGAGCGGCAATTTCATGAATTTTCTCAACTGCTTTGGCAACGCCATAAAGAAAATGGTGCATTCGATATATACACTTGTTTGTATACAATATATATATAGATATTTATTTATTTTACCATGTGTGTGTGCTGAAAACTTGAGTAAATTCCTGGGGGGCGGAAGGTGAGCGAGGTAGAAGAACCTATCCTTTGATTATAACTATTATTTCCCTGGGAGGGAGGAGAGTAAGAAAGCAAGGACTTACTCAACATATGTTCAATCCACTCCCTTAACTCCTCCTGGCCTAAGCACATATGGCATCCTGACTGGCTGGGGTACTTTAATGTATTACTCGTCCTGGCAGGCACAAAACTGCACAAAGTTGGACTGCAAATATGGGCCGCTCCTTGCTCCTGCTCCTGCTCCTGCTGCTGCTCCTGCTATGTAGTTGCTGGTCAGTCCAAATACGTTGGATGGCCATAAAAATTGCTTATCTCGTTACATTTAAAGTGAAATACAATTTCGGCTAATGCAATTGGCACACGAACAGCAGGAGGCAAAAAGCAGAAAGCAGAAAGCATGAGTAGTGAGTGGACTCCTCTTCGTGCACACACTCACGTAACTCTAAAGCCTTTCATTTTGATTAACGTGCCGTCGTCGTCGTCAGTTTTCATAGCTGGAAAATGGCTTTACGACCCGAGAGTCCAAGAACCAACCGGGAGGTTAAGAAGAGAGAGAAGTTGAATTTTCCGAGGAGCTCGACGAAAGCAACTTAGCTTGCCACAAAAATGCCGACTCTTGCACATCTCATTCGGGGTCCCGACAACGTGAAAATCATGAAAATTAATTGGCAATCTGGGCTTCCTTCCCCCCTCCACCCACCACCTATCCGCGCTATCCTGTGTGTGCGTGTGTGTGTGAGCTTTACTCGCTCATTTTCCGCTCCTGCTGAGCTTGGCACAAATTAATGTGCCGCCATTTTGAATATTGCAGCCGCTCCTCACCAGCTTTTCCAGTATGCAAATGTTTGCCCCCTCCCAAAAAAAAAGGAAACTCCAACAGAAGTCGGTCAAGCGGAAGCATTGCGTTACTCACCCGTCCTCCTGGCTCCTTCTCCGCGAGATCCTTGCCAGACTGGGTTGGCTCCCGAAATTTCAATTCCAATTCCATTCGACGGCGGGCAAACTCTCCCACTTCTATTTGAGTTTCTGATTGATTCGGACTCATTTGTTTGAGTTTTCCAAGGGTGTGCAGGGAGGAGAAGAGTGGCGGAGACTGAAGGAACAGCCTAATCCGGTTGCAAAGGACAATTTTGTTTCAATTCAAGGGTCACCTCAGTCTAAGAGACTGAGGAGCTACCTACACTTGGGGGATATTATTGCAACTGATTTTAAAATATCATATACTTGGTTTTTATACATTTACAGGGTATTATAATTTTAATCAGAAGCTTGTAACTCTTAAAGAAGTCATTTCCGACCCTATAAATCATATATATTCTTGATCAGCACAAAAATCCAAGTCGATCTAGGTTTGTCTCACAAAAATTTAATTTTTTAAAATTTTTCATAATTTTATAAGGGGTTAAAAATTAAAAATTGATAAAAATGTCACATTTTTAACATTTTTTATTGAGTATGCAGATTTGTTAATCTTGTAAAAACTAACACAGGACTGCTTTCTGAATTAAAATTAATGCTTTTTTGGCTGAGTTATGAATTATTTAAGTTTCGGCTTGTCTAAAAAAAATTGTCATTAAAAATTATTGATAAATATTAGCCCAAAAAATGGTATTAGACCTTTAGTCAGAAGCTTCTAACTCGCGAAGGAGTCATTTCCGACCCCATAGATCATATATATTCTTGATCAGCACAAAAATCCGAGTCGATCTAGGTATGTCCCGCAAAAATTTAATTTTTTACAATTTTTCATAATTTTATAAGGGGTTACGTCGTTAAAATTTTAAAAAGTTGATAAAAATGTCAAATTTTTAACATTTTTTATTGAGTATGCAGATTTGTTAATCTTGTAAAAACTAACATAGGACTGATTTCCGAATTGAAATTAGGGCTTTTTTGGCTGAGTTATGAATTATTTAAGATTTGGTTTGTCATTAAAATTGTCATTAAAAATTATTGATAAATATTGACTCAAAAAATGGTATTAGACCTTTAGTCAGAAGCTTCTAACTCGCGAAGGAGTCATTTCCGACCCCATAGATCATATATATTCTTGATCAGCACAAAAATCCAAGTCGATCTAGGTACGTCCCGCAAAAATTTAATTTTTTCCAATTTTTCATAATTTTTCAAGGGGTTACATCGTTAAAATTTCGAAAGATTGATAAAAATGTCAAATTTTTAACATTTTTTATTGAGTTGCATACTCATATGTTAATCTTGTAAAAACTAACATAGGACTGCTTTCCGAATTAAAATTAATGTTTTTTTGGCTGAGTTATGAATAATTTACGTTTTGATTTGTCAACAAAATTTTCTAGAAAGTTATTGATAAAATCGGCTCAAAAATTCGACATTTTTGGTTCTTCTCTTTGGCCATACGATGCAAAATATAGCCTATGGTTTTCAAAAGATACAGATAGATAGATAGATAGATAGATAGATACAGATATATAATATGCATTACAATTCTGACTAAGTATTTATACGACATTGAGAATTATTTCGATAGTTTTCAATAATCACAGCCACAAGAGCTGCTTTACAAAAACTTTAAATCCATGGATTTTCTTAGCTTTCTTTGGTTTTCTTCATTGTTACTCGTTAATATCCTGTTTGTCTTAATTTTTATAACATTTCCTAGTCAATTTCCACGTTAAATGTATCTCAGTGTACTTGAAATTCCTTGGGATTCTGGAGTTGGAATTTATTTATTTACTTTTACCTGGAATTAGCCGACTTTCCGGAGTTAATAATCTCAAGCCTCGAGCAGCGAGTTCCTAGTTCCCAGGGAGCAGGTGGGCGTTGCGATGGCCATAACTCAGGACATGCCTCAATTACTGAAGTCAACTAAGAGGAGCGTTTAGTGTGTCCTGCAGGACGCCCACGGCGATGTCCTTGGGCCTACATGGAAGCGCAATTAATTGCCAGCTGACATTGTTCCCATAAATTTCCATCTGTGGCTGGCAAAAACTTTGCCATTGATTCGGTGGGAGAAGACAGGAAGCGACACTGAGAGTTGGTGGTGGTATTGGTATTGGAATTCAATCAGTGGCCATAAATTCGCTTTGCATAATAATAAGTATCTGGCAGATACATTTCTGACATTTCTGCAGGTTTTGCCTCGCATAAAATTGCAATTTTGATTCCTTTGCCTGGGTATTTTTTTTTATGATGCACACATATTTCGTAATTTTATGGCAGCAGCTGCTGCTGCTGGAGGAGGAGGAGGAGCAGGAGGAGGTGCCCCTGGAGCTCATTGGACATGGAGCTGGAGGTTGAATGGTGGTGCTGGTGATGCCTCAGTTTGGTGGCCATTTCCCTGCTGCTGCTGCTGCTGCTGGTGCAATTTTCGCTTGGCGCATTTGCGAAATTAAAAAGCCTCTTGCATCATTCTCAGGCGGCGTTCAGAGCTCGTTCAGTCTCATCATCGTTTTCGTTTTCATTTTGGGTTTTTCCGCTCCCCCGAAGCCTTGTGGGTTGTGGTTAGCAGCCATCAAGTGATTTGTTGGTCGCCTGCCAAGTGCAGCTGGTGACAGTTCCTCCCCCTACATATGTGTGTGATTCAGGGACAGGAACAAGGACCCAACCGGTCAGTCCTGGGGAAAAGTTCCTGACTTTGCATTTTTTGTTTTGTGGGTTTCTGGGAAACACTAATGCCTTTTCTCTGTTAAATACTTCAATCATGGGAATTGATTCCAGAAAACTGTTTGAAGAGATGATAACTGACATTGGGTCCCAAGGTGTAAGTGAAATTTAATTGAAGCGTTCTTCGAACTGAGTCCAGTTGAGTCCTTGAGCTACATCCCTTGGGATGCAGAGCTCTTAACCGAACTTAAAGCCAGCTATAACCTCTTGCTTTAATAATAATAAAAAAAACATATATAAAACTAAAGCCTGGACTGTGTAGTACACCTGCTTAAGTGCTTGGGCTGCTACCGCAAACTGATTTATTTATTTTTTCACTTTATTTACTTACGCCTCCTTGGTTTCAGCTTTCCCAGCTTTAACCACTTTACCCATTTTCCACTTTCCACTTTCCACTTTGTTTTCTTGGCCTGGCTTCATGCAAATTGCACGGCTATTATTTATTTATTTATGGCTCTGAAGAACATAATCCGCCCTAAAACCAAAGTTCTTGGCTTATTGATTGACTAGCACAGAAAACAAATTCATTTTCCTCACTTCACACAATTTTCATTTACACTTAATAGCAATTAAAGTTTTTGGTGGCTCAAGTTCCGCAGAGGCATGAAATTTTCAATTTTCCAGCCTCATGATGAAATGCTCAGAGTAAGGAGCAAGGAGCAAGGAGCAAGGAGCAAGGAGCTCCTCGTTCCTCCCCAGTTTGTGAGTGTGTGTACGAATCCAATTTGTCGCCTTGCCTTGCCTGGGAAATTGCGAAAAATCGTTGACAAATTGCATTCGAGGCGCCACACTTTCCTTGCCCCCCCTCATCTTTTTCCTGACTGACTTTTTACCTTTCGTGCCGCCCGCATTAGCGTCTCTCTGCTCCCCTTTCCCTGCCTCTATATAGCTATATTGTACTATGTACATTCAATACAAATTCATTTCGATTCAATCTGGGCATCACCTCAGACTCAAAAAGACATTTCGAATGCTTTTTATTGCCCTCATGGCTAACGCTTTTAGCTTTGTCTGTGCGCTCAATAAGGGTGCACACAGGGAGAAAAATGGTAGGGAAATTATATTTCAAGGAAAATATAAGCATAGTTTAAGGGAAAACCTACAGGAAAATAAGATTTTCAGCTCTATCGGCCAAGATAACCTAGTAGAGGAGGTACTTCCTCCACTATTTCAAGAGCTAATCATTTATTACATCTAAATTTTGATTAGAAATTCGTTTCGGTTTACTAGAAACTATTTCCCCCAGTGCACTTACTCTTTATATATGACGACTGGCTGCGCCAGATAAGACTTGCTATACGTTTTTGTCCATTGTGGCCTGAAGTGAGGGAGATATGGATGTAGTTCCTATACCCTTTCCTTTCCCCAATCGATGCATTTACCCCGCGATGCAGTAGAGTCAGGCATGAAATTGGAAATCCATAATGGCACATAACATAAAAGGCGGACAAATGTGCTCATATATCTCTGGATAGAAATATATATATATGTATATATCTATTGTGCACACGTAGCAAAGTGTAGAAGATGAGGCAAAGGGGATTCTCAGGCTTGGCAACCATAACTCAAGGAGGTTTCTCCTCCGGCTTAGAAGCGGTGTAAGTTGGTGTAAATATTTGATTACATAGATATTGGTTGAAATTGAAAGCACCTACAACTCGCATATTTTATGTTTCACTTCACAGAAACTAAGATGAACATATGGGGTAATTGAGGGAATACATAAAAGGTATTAGTTGTGGTAGGAAATCAGCCTTGAAGGGCTCTTTAACTCGGGTAAATTGTCTAGAAAACTTATAGATCCGTTATATATATTTGGTTGAAAGGAGCAGGACTATGCTGTTGGGTTAGATAAGGAATCCTTAGGAGATATAAGCGTTGTTCTTAAC
This sequence comes from Drosophila serrata, assembly GCF_035046125.1. Classification (NCBI taxonomy): domain Eukaryota; kingdom Metazoa; phylum Arthropoda; class Insecta; order Diptera; family Drosophilidae; genus Drosophila; species Drosophila serrata. Next base: position 1,217,020 of record NW_028257088.1, on the reverse strand, counting down.
TACCAAAGATCGGTAGATCGAAGATGTCTGTATCTTTTGATTGAAGGAAGAACAAGAATCTGGGGGATAAAAATATAGAATATATTCCTTTAAACTCCGATTGATACCCTTGAGTTTACTTATAGAATATAAAACTCCATATTCGATCCATATTTAACCACAAGGATGCATTGTAGCAAAAAATTGTCGATGCATTTCACTTCATTAGTTGTGTGTGTGAATAATTGAAACGATAAATAAATAAATAAATGCTTATGATATTTCCACCTGAATGAAGATTTTCAAGTGCGCAATCAATATGCAATGTTCTGCTCTCATCGTTATTAACTTTTTGATGGCATTAAGGGGGATAAGCTGGCAGTTAGGCCTGGGAATCCTGCCTGCCATATTTGCAATTATGCAATTAAGGACAAGCAATTAAGAGGCGAGGTGTGTCCTCTGCTTGTGTTAGAGGTGTGACACACACACACTCGTGTGTAGGTGTAATTAGCAGCTATTTGCAGTGGCAATTACAAAAGTTGCCATTTTGCAAACTGGCAAATGCAAATTGAATTAAAGTATCTCGAGGCGCGCGGGGGCTTGAAATCCCTTGAAATCCATCTGGGTGTATTTTTAGACATCCTTTTTTTTTCGCCCTTTTACTAAACTTGAAAATTCAAGGGATGATGTGCTCTATGCTCTCTCTGTGGCTGTCATACGCATTAAAAATCTTTTCCATTCGCGCAAATGCAAATTTATTTTTAGTTGGGCATCGCGAAAATGCCGCAGTTTGCAGTGGGGAAAATGGGAAAAATACACACACACAGCGGCAAGTCAGCAGTCATTGTGACAGGCGCAAGTCTGTGTCAGAAATGCTTCCTTTTTCGGATTTTTCAGTATTTGTTTCGCTTCTATTTGCTCACTCCACCACGAGCTGCGTTTTGCTGGTTGGCAGTAAAATCGAAGAAATATAAACAAACTGAGGTGACCCAGGGCAGCACCGAGGGGGAAAAGATGAGGACTCCGAACGACCAGGAGGAGTAGGAGAAGGCAGTGACATGTGGCAGGAGATATAGTTCGGAATGAAGTGAAGGGATTGTGTGTTGCCAAGTGCGCTTTGATTTATGGGTTGAGAGGGAGACAGGGAGAGAGATGGTCTGTCCTTTACAGAATCGAACTCTTTATACCCTTTAGATACGTTGTAATATACTAAAACATATATAAACCAATAGATCTTGAGAGGTTTTTAGGTTTATAAAACAAAGAGAATGCTAAGAAACTAAAGTTAAGAAAGCACAGCTCAAAAACATAGACTGATCACTAATTATATTTCTCTCACTCAGTAACTAAATATGATCAGTAATTAACTATGACCAGTTAGTAACTATGATCAGTATGTATCTATGACCATTAGTTATGCATGATCAGTTACTAACTTTGAACACTAACAAACAATGACTTGCAACTTTTGTAACACAACACATATCTAAGACTAGGCCGGCAGCAGTCACTTCGTTCCGGAACAAATTTAAGCTATTTGAGTGAAACTATGGAGTTATTCTTCTATATAATTTTACTGGTATATAAGTCGGAGCTTGGCGAGTCGGTGGGTTATATATATAGATATATATATAGCTGCCATAGGAACAATCGGACGATTTGTAGAAGTATGATCAGTAATTAACTATGACCAGTGAGTAACTCTGATCAGTAATTAACTCTGAACAGTAAGTATCTATAATCAGAAGTATCTTTCAACATTCAGTCAATATAAAAAGTAACTTTGACCAGGAAGTGTCAATGCAAATTAAGTAACTCTGAACAGCTATTAACTATGATCAGTAAATAACTTTGATCAGTAAGTTACTTTGCACACTAATTAACTTTGAACACTAATAAACAATGACTTGCAACTTTTGTAACACAACACATATCTGAGACTAGGCCGGCAGCAGTCACTTCGTTCCGGGGATGTTTGAACCAGTTGGGAATCATAAGCACTGATGTGCGAGATTTGTTTTGGAACAAACTTAAGCTATTTGAAGGAAACTATGGAGTTTTTCTTCTATATAATTTTACTGGTATATAAGTCGGAGCATGGCGAATCGGTGGACTATATATATACATATATATATAGCTGCCATAGGAACAATAGGAAAATTTTAAGAAAAAAATAATATATTTTTTCCAATTTTCAACAGATTTTGATGAAATTTAATATATAGCTTTTATATATTAATCTTAAATTTAGTGGAAAATCTTAAGAAAGTCGGACAACTATATCAAATAGCTGTCATAAAAACGATCGTTAAAAATAGAGGCAAATGCAAAACTGTGAATGTAAAAAAGTAAATATAAAATGTATAGGTGAATGAAATTCTTGTTTTTTTTTTTTAAATAAATATATATCATTTATTTTGCATTATGTCCTAGTTATCGAATTTTAGTCTGCAATATTTTCTATAGTTATTTATAAAATGTAATGACTGTGAATATATCTTATTTTGTTATAACTCATGAGACTTTTTCCATGTTGTAAAAACCTTGATATAATAGTCTATAGTACTTCCCTAGAACCTAGCAATGGGCACCGGGCAATGGGGAGAAAATTCGTTGAAGCGAGAATGAATCCTACAATCGGATTGGAATGCAAACTGTGAACTGTGCTGGGCTGTTGGTGTTTCTGCCCTGACCTCGTCTCGTCTCGTCTCGCCTTCCCTCGCCGGCTTTCCGGCTTTTGCTCCTGTCAAAAGCAGTCAAAATATCTCCCACGAACACTACAGGACAGGGGACAGGTCAGGTCAGGAGCGGGAATGGGAATGGGAATGGGAATGGGTACTGGGAGTGACCCAGCAGCACCCTGGGGCACAACACCGGGTGGCAGGTGAAAAATTCGTAGGTGGAGATGGGGAATGGCGATGGTTGGTGGTGGAGATAATAGAATTTTCGGGATTCATTTGCCGAGGCAAACCGCACGTGGCTGGCTAAGGGAGAAACATTTATGGAGCAATTTATGCAGGGCTATAAAATGTGAAAAAGAGTTCAGCTCCTCAGTTCCCTTTCAGATTTCTGGTTGAGTATTTTACCATGTTACCATGTTCCATCCCCGAGTGTGTGTCGTGTGTGTATACTGTGTGAATCGATAAAGTGACATAAATTATGCGAAACGATGCTTCCTACCGTTCTGCTGCGCAGCCTGCATCCTCGGCACATTGGTACATTCTTCTCGGCCTTTGTCAGGCCACTGCAATATTTATGTCTATACTATAGTTACTTTATATGTATGTACTCTTCATATATGGACGAGTGCTCCATCGACCTTTTGCCGTGTTAGTACCTCCTCCAGTGGCATCTCTATCTCCATCTCCACATCTCGCATTTCGTTCATATTTCGGACGCCATATCTCTCTCCTATTTCCACTTATTTTTGTGGCCAAAATGCTGTCCCATCATTTGGCCTCGTTTATTCTCAGGCTAACACACACACACACACACGGAGAGAGAGGAAGAGAAGGAGGGGAGGACATACACAAATTCTCGTTTATTGTTGTCCGCTGTTTTGGTGGGTAGCCTATAAACATTGATTAGCCATTAGGGGAACAACACTTCAAAATAAATTGCGTATACGTCATGTGTGCCAGAGGAGAGTGTAGAAAACAGGAGGGGACCAAGGATAGTCTACAAAGAAGAGAGGAGCAAGGAGAGTGGAGAGTAGAGCGAGGAGCAGGGAGCAAGGAGAGTGGAGAGTAGAGCGAGAAGCAAGGAGAGTGGAGAGTAGAGCGAGGAGCAAGGAGAGTGGAGAGTAGTGCGAGGAGAGTGGAGAGTGGAGATATAGGCCTCGCAGAGTGACCAAAGTTAGATATGACTCAACAATAAAGGTGCTGAAGGTAATGGGCCAAAAGGTATACGGGGAAATGGAAATGGAAATTAAAATGGTTGGAATAAAGAGGGAGAGGAACCAAAAAGAGAGAGGCAATTAGACAATGACGCATTTTCCAGACTGCGTCTGACGCAATTCTCCCCAGAACAGTCTCCAATCTTATCACTATCCAGTTACAAGACTGAAAAACTAACAAACAGACAAGAAGATGGATAATATAATTAATTATAATCAAAGAAATATATTAAAAATCTTACTAAAAAGATAAGAGTTGTACGAAAAGAGACTTTCTAAAGTGAATTTTCTTTAAAATACTTATTAAATTGGAACTTTAGGAGTTGATCTTCATCCAGGTAAAAAAAGGCCTTAGAAAATATTTTAAAATATAGTTAAAAGATTGTTAAACCATTGTTTATCGATTGGTGAACGACTCTTGAATGACTGTTTAACCATTGTTAATGAGGGTTGATTAGATTGGTGACCATTGGAGGACTAATTATTGAATCAATCACTTGATGCTATAGATTATTTGCTATATAATTAGTATTTGCTTAATACTTATTAAATTAGTATTTTAAGAGTTGATCTTCATCTACTTCATCTACTTTTTGTAAAACCATTTTAAATTTAGATTGGTTAAATTGGTGACCTTTCGAGGATTAATTATTGAATCACTATGCAATCGCATGATTCCAATTCAATCAATCAATCGAGGCTCTAGATTATATGATAAATAAATAAGAAATAAATTTAATAAACAGTAAAGGCTTTAGTTCAGGGAAATCTGAGGCACTGACTACCTCTCCTCCTTTGGTACGCGTCACGCGTCCAATTAATTACAATTCTTATCGGGAATTACATATCGCTGTGTACGCAATAAGCGTTCGTTTCTTGCTCCTCGAACGGCACATCAACAATGTGTCCGATGTCCGATGTCCATTGTACCATGTCCGCAGTCTTTGTCCCTGTCACTGGTCCTGCTCCTGCTCCTGCTCCTGTCCCTGCCCCTTTAGCCTGTCCGAAAGTCCTTGCTGTGTGTGTTTGTGTTTGGCTTGGCTCATCAGGCTCGCCTTATCGGCACAGGGCAATCAGGCGCAGCATTGTTTTCGCCTTCATTTTGTACTCATTTCTTTTTTACTTTCCCTTTTCCACACTTTCCACACTTTCCTCACTCTTTTACTTTGCTGTTTTTCTGCCTTGCAGAGACCCTGGTTATCCTTATCCTGTCAAAAGGACTCCGTTTTGGCGGAGCCAGTTATTTGCTCTGCCTCGTTTACTCGACTTTCGATTCACTTTAATTGTTATTGTCTTGGGTCTCCGCCCACTTGGCCAGAGTCCTTCAGTTGCTTCTTCCCTCAAAGGAGCAGAAGCTCCTCCTTTTGACCTATTCAAATTCATCTTCATCTTCATCTCAAGCTCAAGCTCAATCTCAAGCTTGAGCTCGAGCTGGAGCCACTTCACTCAATACGCAATTAATGAGTGCAAGTGTTTAATTTCTTTTTAATGTGTTTATTTTAATGCATTTCCAAACATTTAGCTTCCAGTTGCAGTTACCAGGGGGTGTTGCAAAGACAGATGTAGGAGGAAGGAGGAGCTGCTACAGAGGAGGCGCATTCATTTGGCTATGCAAACTTTTCAACGCGCTTTCCCTTGGCTTTTCAAGGGTCCCAGCAACAACGAGAGCGAATGAACGAAACGAACGACAAGTGGCTTTTTAGCTACATCAAAATCAACACGCCCTCCTGCTCCTCCAGCTCCTGCTCCTCCATCTCCAGCTGCCTTTTTCCAGCTACCCAGAGTGGCTTTTAGGTGGGAGTGTGCTCTCGGAATTATGCAACTATTTTGTGCAAACAAGCGCAGAACACAAAACTGGGTGGCAGCCACAAGGATGTCAGGAGGCAGGAGGCAGGAGCAGGCGGCAGGAGCAGGCGGCGCCTATCAGTAATCATCCATGGCAAGCGGAAGCGGCGCACCAGCCACCACCGCAGCGGGGTGCCAGAGGACAGGAAACAGGTGTCTGTCTGTCTGACACGTCTGCATTCGATTACCTTGGCATCGACACATCGACATCTACATATAATGAGGAGGCTGTGCCGGCGGATGCGAGGGTCAGGTGCGCCTCAGCCTCGAAAGGGTGCCGATGTGGGACGCGTTAGTTCGCATCAAGAGTAACTTGAATTAGAGGCGAGAATGTGTTTGTTACATCTCTCCAATGATGAATCCCAATTAACTTAAACTTGCGACTAATGAGTAGAAGGTTTAAGTGGGCAATGTGTGGTATGTGGAAGAACTAAGATGAAGTGGAAGAGAGCCCTTATAAAGGGAGTGTATATAGGGCAAGACTTCTCTGTACAGAATACCTTGTCTTCCGAGGGGATATATTCAATGTAATATAAAGAAAAAAGTTTCTTTCTTAATATCACGTAAAAAATATCCTCTCGAATCGTGAACAAACAATCCTTCTGTGTGTCCTAAAATGGCCTTATTACGAGTGATTCTCTTATCAAAAACAGGTTCTGCAATCAGTGAACCAGAATTAAACGAGTCCACCAAGCAGAAATATGTCTCAGGGACAAGGAGTAGATTTAACACAAAGGCTAAAGCCGCAAATAATCCGTAAAAATAATCGAAATGGTAGGAAAACTACTCTATAAGAAGAAAAAGCTTCTGATTAAAGGTCTAATACCATTTTTTGAGTCAATATTTAACAATAATTTTTAATGACAATTATTAAGACAAACCAAATCTTAAATAATTCATAACTCAGCCAAAACAGCATTAATTTTAATTCGGAAAGAAGTCCTATGTTAGTTTTTACAAGATTAACAAATCTGCATACTCAATAAAAAATGTTAAAAATTTGACATTTTTATCAATCTTTCGAAATTTTAACGATGTAACCCCTTGTAAAATTATGAAAAATTGTAAAAAATTAAATTTTTGCGGGACATACCTAGATCGACGCGGATTTTTGTGCTGATCAAGAATATATATGATCTATGGGGTCGGAAATGACTCCTTCGCGAGTTAGAAGCTTCTGACTAAAGGTCTAATACCATTTTTTGAGTCAATATTTAACAATAATTTTTAATGACAATTTTTTAGACAAACCAAAACTTAAATAATTCATAACTCAGCCAAAAAAGCATTAATTTTAATTCGGAAAGCAGTCCTATGTTAGTTTCTACAATATTAACAAATCTGCATACTCAATAAAAAATGTTAAAAATTTGACATTTTTATCAATCTTTCGAAATTTTAACGATGTAACCCCTTGTAAAATTATGAAAAATTGGAAAAAATTAAATTGTTGCGGGACATACCTAGATCGACGCGGATTTTTGTGCTGATCAAGAATATATATGATCTATGGGGTCGGAAATGACTTCTTCGCGAGTTAGAAGCTTCTGACTAAAGGTCTAATACCATTTTTTGAGTCAATATTTATCAATAATTTTGAATGACAATTTTTTAGACAAACCAAATCTTAAATTATTTATAAGTCAGCCAAAACAGCATTAATTTTAATTCGGAAAGCAGTCCTATGTTAGTTTTTACAAGATTAACAAATCTGCATACTCAATAAAAAATGTTAAAAATTTGACATTTTTATCAATCTTTCGAAATTTTAACGATGTAACCCCTTGTAAAATTATGAAAAATTGTAAAAAATTAAATTTTTGCGGGACATACCTAGATCGACGCGGATTTTTGTGCTGATCAAGAATATATATGATCTATGGGGTCGGAAATGACTTCTTCGCGAGTTAGAAGCTTCTGACTAAAGGTCTAATACCATTTTTTGTGTCAATATTTATCAATAATTTTGAATGACAATTTTTTAGACAAACCAAATCTTAAATTATTTATAAGTCAGCCAAAACAGCATTAATTTTAATTCGGAAAGCAGTAATATGTTAGTTTTTACAAGATTAACAAATCTGCATACTCAATAAAAAATGTTAAAAATTTGACATTTTTATCAATCTTTCGAAATTTTAACGATGTAACCCCTTGTAAAATTATGAAAAATTGTAAAAAATTAGATTTTTGCGGGACAGACCTAGATCGACGCGGATTTTTGTGCTGATCAAGAATATATATGATCTATGGGGTCGGAAATGACTCCTTCGCGAGTTAGAAGCTTCTGACTAAAGGTCTAATACCATTTTTTGGGCTAATATTTATCAATAATTTTTAATTACAATTTTTTAGACAAACCAAATCTTAAATTATTTATAACTCAGCCAAAACAGCATTAATTTTAATTCGGAAAGCAGTCCTATGTTAGTTTTTACAAGATTAACAAATCTGCATACTCAATTAAAAATGTTAAAAATTTGACATTTTTATCAATCTTTCGAAATTTTAACGATGTAACCCCTTGTAAAATTATGAAAAATTGTAAAAAATGATTTTTGTGCTGATCAAGAATATATATGATCTATGGGGTCGGAAATGACTCCTTCGCGAGTTAGAAGCTTCTGACTAAAGGTCTAATACCATTTTTTGAGTCAATATTTATCAAGATTAACAAATCTGCATACTCAATAAAAAATGTTAAAAATTTGACATTTTTATCAATCTTTCGAAATTTTAACGATGTAACCCCTTGTAAAATTATGAAAAATTGTAAAAAATTAAATTTTTGCGGGACATACCTAGATCGACGCGGATTTTTGTGCTGATCAAGAATATATATGATCTATGGGGTCGGAAATGACTCCTTTGTGAGTTAGAAACTTCTGACTGAAAGTATGCTACGCTCTTGGAAGGGTATTAAAATAGCTAAGATATGCCGGGGGTTAAACGTTCCAAGCAGCTTCCAGAGCCACAGCTACAACCACAGTCAGAGTCAGAGTCAGAGTCAGAGTCAGAGTCGGAAATTAAATATAAATAAATAAGTGCGCCGAATAATAATACGAAAAAGCGCCGTCGAGTCTGGTCCTGGCACTGAACAAATTGAAGTCTCACTCACAGATATCAACGCATAAATATTAAATGAGAGACTGAGAGGAAGGACGAGTGGGAAAGGACTCGAGTTCGGTCTCTGTAGCCGTTGCCAGACCTCCGTCTGAGTGGCTTCATTCGCCTGAGCAGGAGTATATATCCATATATCCTTCACTATATATATATATATATATATACGTATATATATATACTGGCGTCGCATATCCTGGGCGCGCGCTTCCTCATTATTTTTGTGCAATCGCTGTAGGCGCTTTTGACTGCCTGCCTGGTTCCTGCCTTCTCCTCCTTCGTCTTCCATTGTGGCCTCCGCTTTATTCTCTTTGCTTTCTCCGCTTTGTTGTGCCCCACACACACACACACACACACATACTTCCCTACACACACACAATGTCCTGATCCTGAACGAATCTCTGGGCACACAAAAAAAAGTGTTAAGATTTTACATTTTTATGCCTTGAGTTCACAATTTTAGCTGGGCCGCTTTTGTGGCTCTTGCCAGCCATTTGTGCAAATTGCCGCAGTGAAGGGTAATATTGTTATATATATTATACATGTTATATATAGAAATGTATATACATATATAGAAAGATGGTGATCCGGTGATTCAATGATATCACCCAGGCATTTCCCCCGTGAAAAGGCACTTCATTTGCATCCCAGGCGGTGACTGCATAAAAATGAAAGTTAAGCACTCATTAAGGCATCGCTTGAATAAGTTATTCAGCAACAATAACCACATTATAAGGAGCAGGAAGCAGGAAGAGCAGCAGGAGCAAGGAGAGCAGCAGGACCTGGTTCATTAAATTTTCCATAAACAGGAGCTTTACACATAAGTCGGCAATCTGTCAGAGGAGATCCCTCAGAAACTGGGGAAAATTAAAGAGGCTGCCTGTCAAGTCGAGGCTTAAAGCCTCAAATTCTCGCTCTCCTTCTCCTGAAAGTAATTTGATTATACACACAAGCAACGAAGTTTTCACGCCGCTTGCATTCACATAATAGCTGAAAATGGATGAAAAACTATGGGAAATAGGAAAAACTAAAGGGGAAAAAAAAAAAAAAAACAGGTGAGCCCTTTTGCCAGTTGTATTTGCAAACACTCACTCTCTTTCACCCTGAATGCTGACTTAATTTGTTGACTAAATGACATAATATATACACACACAGGGGCCAAAACGGGGTAAATATCAAAAGGAGTCCTGGCCACCGGGGCGTATGCGTAATGCCACTTCATACCCCACCTAAGCATTGACCTTATCCCGCTCATTTATCAAATACTTGTCCCAGACATTTCTGCATTATAATTATATGTATGTATTTGCATAAACTAATGGGGGCTGAGTGTGATGTATGACCAGGAGGCAAGAGGGTTTCCCATTCCAGAAACTATATCTTGTGTTTGGTCAACTAATGTAAGTTGGAACCATTAATGAGTAATGGATTTAGCCTTAAAGATCTGCAAAATAAATGTATTTTCATAGAAATCTTTAAACCCCTTTCCTTTTATTTATAATTAATTAATAATTGAACTCGTTCCTTTTTTCAGGTTTCCTCTCCTGGGACGTTTCCGATTGTCACGTCGATTTGGAAGAGGAACTCAATACAATTACACAGCATGCGCCCGAGGGCGAGGAGGCTCGTCACGGTAAGTTTTTTTTTAACAATCAAACAAAGTCTTAATTAGTTGTAAGTAGTAAATCCTAGATACCAAATCCTACTACTTCTACTAATCGGAGATCATTGACTATACAGAATAGAAACAATGGGGACTAAAGGGGGGGCCAAATTACAAAAGTTATCCTAACGAATTATTATGACAATTGTCCATAGACAACGACGAGAGAGGCCAGGATTGCCAGGATTGCCAGGATTGTCAGGATTGGATGAACAACAATTGGATGCACAAAGCCGAGAGAGCTCAACGCTTTTGCAGATTTTGTTGTTGTTGTTCACTTGCCTTTGTTGTCCTGCTGTTTTGGCTTTTGTGATAAATCCGAGACCAAGAGCTGCACTTTCATGGCACCCGAATGCAGCGGCATCATCATCATCATTATTCACATCGTCATCGTTGATGGCAGCAGGCAGCAACAATGATCCGGCTGACGGCACTGTTGTTTTTGCGGATTAGACTAAAACGCCGTTGAAACGCACTCAAGTGGCTGCCACTATATCATGGCATCCCGGCATCCCGGCATATCCTGACTCCTCTGTTTGCTCCTGTTTGCACACTTCGTTGACTCGCTCTGGAGATGATTGGGATTTAGCTGCTCTCCATCAGTCCGCTGGAGTCGCATGAAATGCAAATCTCGCTGTTAGGAACCAGAGATTTCAAACTTAAAGTTTTCTCTCTTGCATTTCATTTAAGATTCATTTCTAAACATTGTGTGTTAGTGGCCTAAAAATGAGTAGGTTTCTCCCCATAGTTTCAAGGCTAGCTGAGGAGGACACAGAACGACCCCAACCCAGACCCAGAGCCAGGCAGTGATAAGGCGCGTTCCTCTGCTCCTCGGGAGGCCTCTCGTTTGATGCCGATGCCGAGGCGTTGTCCTTGAAGGACATGCTAAGTGCAACACCTGCGCTCAATGCCCTCCATTCAGCCCATTGTCCGGACGGCAAAAGTTGGCAACGCCAGCGGATTTTCCATTTTCCATTTTCCATTTGCATTCGCAATCGCATTTTGTTTGCTCTTACCGCCCGCCTCCTTCTACGCCTTCTATGGACTCGAAACTACTCAAACTCAAACAAAATTCTCAAGTGGCGCGCCGCCACAGAAGCGGTCCCTGGTCCCTGGTCCCAGGACCAATAATGATGTTGGTGGTGGTGGTGGTGGTGTCCTGCGAAGGGGGAAGGATGCGAAAGCGGTAGAGAGACCCTCGAGGCGCGATTGAGAGTGCACAGAATGCACTCGCTTCGCTGGGCTTTTTATGTGCTCCTCACGCGGAAAAATAAAAGGGGAGGTCGTCTGACCACCTAGCCAGATGCCCAAGATGGACCCTGGCCTGTACCGAAAGCAGCTCCAATTAAGAAGACTCGTTTGCAAGCGCATAATTCATGTTTTGCGACTGCACCCGGCTTGTCCTTAGCTCTCCTCAGGCGACGTTTCTCCTGTCAAAGTTGTGTTTAAAGTTGGTCCAATGACTTGACACTGACCCGAGCCTTCGTCCTCATTGGCACCTGCCCGTGGCTGCCTCTCTCGTTGTTGCCGCCCCCCACCTTAAACACAGAGTTTTTGATGCAGTTTACTTAAGTTTCCCTTTGGGGAAACAAAGTTGGGGGAAAACTTTGACTTTGACAGAGATGTCCCATCAAGAAAACGGTCCCTCAAGTCAGTTCTAAACTGGAGCTGGACCTAAGTGTGATTGATTTTGTATAGTCACAAAGACACTGGTCGAACTAGGTTGGCAATCCTTAGGATGACTTGGTTCCATTACTTTTTTTGTGGATGTTCCAGTTACTTAAAACTCTACTTCCACTACCCGTTTCTCGTTACTCCATTACCCCTTTTAACCAATACTTTTCTCGCTTTTCTATGCTCATCCCACAATTATCTAGCTCTCTCTGTTTTGGTCTCGCTCATTTGTGCCTACAATCGCTACTCGTTATTTTGTAGCCCCCACATTCGACACTGGACTTGAGCTTTACTGCTCCTGTTTCTCCATTTTCTCGTTAATCGCTATATTGTAAACCTGAGACTCGCTTTCATCGTTTCCGTTTCTCCATTTTCTTCCACTTACTCGCTATTTTAAACAGTTTACCGGGTAGTTGCAATCAATACGTGTTATATTTTCAAATCATTCTCCTCTCTCGACACTCGACCCTCGGCACAACTCTTTCGAGCTCTCGGGATTATCGGGGGACTTAGACACATTCTTATCGTGCCTAAGCCAAATCCCACACAAGCAATGAATGGATGTCTAGATGGCTGATGATGAGGGGGCGTGGCACGTGGCAACGTGGCACAATGGGCCGTATCACGACCCCAACACACATAACCTCAAAAGCCATACCAAGTTCTTGAGATAAAACGTATGCAAAATTGATAGAAAAGATAGAGTCCGTGCGGCCCACACATACACTCAAAGACATGCCTACAAATACACAGAAAGACTGAGCAACAAGGATAGCAAGTGAGTGGGAGGCGGCAGGACTACAAGGACGCCCTGCGTGTGCGTGTGTGCTTGTGTTCATGCATAATTCAAGCAGCGAGACAGAGAGGGAGATAGATGGAGGCAAAAGACAGACAAAAGTTGGGCAAATATCGAAGGCGGACTGACTGCCAGACCGACGGACTGAACACACACGGACACGATTTGCATATGGATGGAATGGGACGCCTAGTGGAAGTGGTCCAGTGGCAGCGATAAGCGACTAAACTGTGTCTCGCTCGCTCACTCGCTCGCAGAATATGTCGCAACGTGTCGCAACATGTGACAGGACATCAATTAATATCAGCGAGAGACGAGAGACAGAGAGAGAGAGCGAAGAACAGCTGACGTCTGTCATTTGCGGAGACTCTTGCCGGCGGCATCCTTTTAAAGCACAAGGAGGAGGAGGCGATGAGTGAGGACATACCGCGCTCTGACATGTTACAACATGTTATTGGCTTTGTTCAACAGGAGCGTTGGTCCTACGATTCCCCATCGTTTATGTAACTGAGTGCCACAAAGAAGCTGGCCTACTCCTGATTAATGATACTGCTGCTTGGTCGCTTTTTAGCGGCAGTCCATCGTTCGTTTCGTTTTTCGAATGCAGCTGAAACCGCTAATTAAACTATCATCATTGTGGTAATACCCAGGAGGGATTAGTGCACTGGACGTTGCCAAAGCCGCGAGCTGTCCGGCCGGGATAAGCGCAGCCAATTAAGAGCCATCATCATCATCATCATCGTGGCAGGGAATTGGTAATGGGATAAGGGATCAGGCAAGATGAGCTACAATGTGTCCAAATTCATAGCCACGTGAATATGCAAGGCGTTAATATACATAATTCATTAGCCTTGGGGCTTAGCCACTGGTCATCTGTGTGGGGTTATGTATGAGTGTGTGTAGGAGTTTTAAATGGGTTACATTATTAATGGGAAAGGGAAAGGGGGTGGTGTCCTTTATTATTACCTTTCCAGGAGTCTGTTATCATCATTCAAAAAGCAAGAATAGTTTGATATGAAAGATATCCCTTTGAGTTTAGACATCGTCAAAGATTCCTCGTGGTGGTGAGCTCCTTAGGCGGCACTCGACCTCCTGCATCGGTCCGTTGTCCACCTGCACCGGAGCGTTCTCGCCAAACTGTTGGTTGCTAATCTCAGTTGATAGAAATCTTGGCATTACCACGGTCGTCGAGGAAGACACTGACGAATAGTCCAAGCTGCGCTCGTTATCGCAAAGTAGTCCATCTGCCGAAGTGCGAACTCCAGGTCCTGCATCTCCTCCTGCGGCATCTCCTCCTCCGCTTTTCCGATACTCTCCAATATACACCATCTCCTGACGGTTAAATTTGCGCCTCCTGGCCATTGCCTGCTCGGCCCGCTGCAGCCGTCGCTTTTCCCTGGCCATCAGATCCATTCCCTCCTGCACCAGCTCCGTGGCAATCCTTTCGTTCTCCAGGAACTGTTCGAAGCCCAAGGCACTGAGGGAGTTCAGGACCCGACTTCCCACTCTGAACCACGTGGCCAGGCAGATGATCAGCATGCACATGGGAAAGTATATATTGAAGCCATTCGCAATGATGCCAATGACATCCATGTGGCCCATTATGTGGGTGTAGGCGGTCTCCTTGATGCGTTCGGGAATGATGTGCGTGTCCATGTGGATGAGGCCCAGGAAGTTCAAGCACATGGGCGGCGTCAGGCGGCAGAGGAGCATGCCACTGAAGATTAGGCTCAGCTCGTTGGTCTGATGATGCGGTGCCAGATAGTAGAGGTTGAGGAATCGAATCCTCAAGATGGTGGAATAGGTGCAGTATAGGAAGTAGCACAGGACTGTAGTCGACAGGACCTCAATGGTGAAGAAGTTGTTGCTATCCTTGGCCACATAGATTGCGTTGGCGAATATGGATAGCACGGGACGGCGACAGAAGAATGTCAGTTCGCTCCACACGACCATGACGGACATGGTGGCAGTGAGAATGGACATAATCCTGAGGAACGGCATCTTTAGCCTGCATTCCCAGTACCATTCCATCGTGGGGCTGTACCACATCCTCTCCAGCTCCGTTCGCTGCCGCGGAAACTCGGACTTGAAGCGTCTCTCCAACGATTGCATATTCCTGGCCACATCCTCCAAATGCAGCACCATCTGCACCTGCAAACTCCACAGGGCCTCGGCTCGCTGGAGGGTCTGCAGTGCCTTGATTACCTGGGCATGGATGCGAATCAGTGTCTTCTCCGTGGGCTCAATCGTGAAGCTGGTGTTGGAGCGGGCAAAGCTGCCGCTCGATTTCACCAGCAACTCGACGGGTACCTTGAGCAGAATGGCCTCCAGGCAGGGTCGCAGCTCGTGACTGTGGGGCATCGCCTGGTTAATGCTCTGCACCGATTCCAGAATCTCGTCCACAAGCTCCTCGGCATCCGACTTTTCGCCATAGAGCTTGGCCGCCCTGAAGTAGGCATACTGCAGTGTGAATCCCGGCCTGCAGTTGTTCCACAAAGATCGTGGTACCTCAACCAAAGCGTAGCCCAGCAGCAGGATGTGCAGGAACAGACCCCAGGTGTTGGAGGCGGACGCAGCGATGGCCTTCTGTTTCTCCCAGTTCAGTTTCTCACCCCTCACGGCAATGTAGATGCGAAGTACCAGGCAGATTGACAGCAAGGCCCCGTAGGTGATGCCATTCTGCCTCAGTGCTGACTTCAGCTTACCCTTGACAGTGAAATCCCCGGCCTTCAGGTAGGACCTCATCAGGGGCATGATCAGCCAGGTGAGGAGCTGTGAGCTCCAGTAGATAATGCGCCACAGATGGGGGAAGATGTGGGCAGGTACCATGCCCCAAGGCGCCTGGCACTCGGACGACGTGAAGGTGCTCTCATTACCGGAAGCAGCGATGGATCGATGCTCCTCCACGCACTGACGGTACAGGGTCGATGTCACGTCCAAGGGAATGCTGAACACAATCAGGAAGGAAAAACACCAAGCAGTGAGCACCGACAGAGTGACCAGGATGTGCTGTTGCGGTATGTTTCCATAGCGGTACAGGGAGATGGTGGCCAGGAAGAGGGCCGTCACGATTTCAAAAGTCAGCAGGAAGGCCATGTCTCTAGAGAATCCTTAAAATATCGATCGAATCAGCAAAGCGAATGCACAGCTCACAACGAAATAAATCACCGGTGACATTAGCATTTGGAGTGACAGCAAATGACGGATATTTCAATGCTGTAATGATAGTTTATAGTTGTTTCAAACTTATTAATCCCAAAGAAATCTAAGTGACAGTCTTTATTTTATGGTTAATCCTTGTATATATCCACACAACAAGCTCAAAGATCTAATTGAAACCTAAGTTTCCCTAAATATCTCAAAAATCTGAGGATAAAATCAACATCTGATTGTTGTTTCCTTAAACAGGATCATAAAACAGTTGACTCAATCATTTGGTAATCATTTCTCCGGAGCTGCCGCTGCCTCATTATGTCCTTTTGAAGACCAACTTGCTATTTCCTTTCCCTGTCTCTTCCCCCCAAGTTGAGGTCATTGCAAACTTTTTTTTACACGTGCAGGCAGGGAGAGGCAGGCGCGTTGGCTTGACAGCTAACTTTTGGCCAAGTTGAGGAGGAGGGCCAAGGGAGGCTGGTCAAGAGCTGGACTGTAATTACTCTGCAGTCAAAAAAGAAAAAGAACCGAAGGGAAAAAATTGGGAGGAAAAAAATACAGAAACGAAATCATAAAACACAAAAAGTTTCCGGCTGTGGCTCCTGCTGTTATGTAGATTTTTTTATTCACCATTTTCCACTTTTTCTCGACTTTTGTTTTTTCAAAATGGAAAACAAAAAACAACGGAAATAAGTAAAAAAGTTGGCAACGCCTGGTGCAGTTATTAACGGTTAATCTGGCGCCATGTTGCCACTTTATGTTGTGCCACGAGGTGGCCCAGGGCAGGATCATCGCATGTCCCTAGGAGATTCTGGCTTTTACCAATTGTCATGGCTTTGCTTTTGAAAGGACTTTATTCTCCCACAAACTAAGGTGTACAAATCGGAAGGAAGTC